>NC_092417.1:59725987-60095987 GCF_040894005.1 Engystomops pustulosus | reverse complement strand
TTTTTTTTTTAGAAGAATGGTGGTTATAGAGCCATCAGTAAACATGCATGAAGACATCTAAAAGATAGTGTTTGGGGGTGGGGGGTTGTTCACTGGTGACCTTTGAATATTCAGAGTGCTCTGTTAAAGGAAACCTACCACTTGAAGTGGCAGGTTTCAGATGGAAATACCGGGCACCAGCTCAGGGTGAGCTGGTGCCGGAGCTTATTTTCGTTAGTGTTTTAAACCGCGGTATCGCGGTTTAAAACACTTTTTAAACTTTATAGCCGGCGCAGGGAGGTACGCGCTCGGCGTTTACCATGCGCGCGGCTCTCCTTCACTTCCTATGTAGCCGCGCGCACGGGCGCGCGCATGGTAAGCGCCGAGCGCGTACCTCCCTGCGCCGGCTATAAAGTTTAAAAAGTGTTTTAAACCGCGATACCGCGGTTTAAAACACTAACGAAAATAAGCTTCGGCACCAGCTCACCCTGAGCTGGTGCCCGGTATTTCCATGTGAAACCTGCCACTTCAAGTGGTAGGTTTCCTTTAACTAAGAATTAGAGTCTCATTTACTAAATATTGTAGCATTATCAGACTATTCTATGGGTGAGAAAAGGGAGAAAAAGGGATTCTAGATGTTTCATAAAGACATCAGGGTTTATAAGAATCTTAAAATGGATGGTAGTACTCTTGTGTATAGTGTAAGAGTAACTTCCAATTTATCTTGAGCTGCTCTGGAGTTTAAATGATGCCTTTCTTTTGCATGTGTAAAGCTACATCTGGAATTAGGGTGAAGCTTAGAGGTTAGTCATTGTAACAGCTCAGCAGTTCACACATTGGGCAGCAGGTGGTGCTATATGGCTGTGTCCTATAGCAACTGGCAAAAAAGCAAGAATTAAGAAGTGTTACTCAACCATACAACTTAGATGTTAGAAGCTTATGTAAGTTTAAGCAAGTTGCTTAAAGAGTAAATTCACATAGGTGTTAAATTCGAAAAAAAGTGGACTGTCCAAAATAGAATATTAATACAATGGTTGATAGTAATCATTTGCATGCAAAACAATAAAATTGAAGAAGAAAAAAAAAACGAAGCACATCACATTCTAAATTTTTTTTAAAATTTCCTACATAAAGAAATGACATATTTTAGAGCAGACATCATACGTTACCATATTTAATTTGACGGCATCATAATGTTGCAGCTCAGGGGGAGGCATTAAGGCTAAGGCTGTACGTACTCCAGCAGCAAAATGGTTGTATTACACCTCTATTTATAGGCAGTGGAACAGTCCTCTACTGCTTATTCCACCAGGGCATACTTTGCAGATTCTTTAAAAAGGTTTTAATTTTTATTTAATTTCATGCAGAACACCTTTCAAAATAGTCACAAATAAATTGATATAAAAGAGACAGCACTAGACAATTTAATATCTCTGCAGAATTAAAAAGCTGAGTTAAAAAGATTAAAAACTGCGGCAGGGTATTTTCCCTATGTTTTTGTACCGTTCCAGTAGTAGTAACTACTCCCAGTAGTAGTAATGCCTCGGTGGACATACTGAAAGTTGACTTCACTATATCGGAGATCCCCAATGTGAAAACCATCTTTGTGCTACTCTAAATGCAACAACAACACACTATCAAAATATTACATATAAACACCATTGCATTTTTCTTCCTGCGGCTAAAAATTAAAATGTCATTTAAATTAAAATGTCAGGAACAAAAATATATATATATAAATCATACTGTACAAACTGCAGAGGGAATATTCTTTCCCAACCATAAAAATAAAATTTCCCCCTCAAAATAAACTTTTGAAAAAAAACAATGATAAAATTACGAAAAAAAAAAAAAACTATTAAAGCGGGGTGTTAACTGAGAGGTGACACAAAGCTTTTTTTTTCTTTTATCTTTTTTAACATGTTTTCTACAAGGAAAGGACAAAACGTCTTGTTGCAGGTCTTCCGGATGTTTCTTTAGACTTCCCCTCAGTATTCCAGACTTATTCTAGATTACTATTCTTATTGGCGATTCTGCAGACCATAAAAATAGTCCTTGATGGTAAAAATTCTAGACTGGTGCTCAGGTAACCAAAACCACACCAGAAATCAGCCTCAGACATATTACAGGATGGCACAGAAAAACTTTTTCTCTCTGAAGGGGTTTTCCGAAGCAGGCACTGGGGTCAATAGCGGGTCTTCTTTAGCGTGAGCTTCACAGTACGCCATCAGATCTGCCGCTGCTTTTGATACCTTTAATTAAAAAAAAATATGAATATGTTTTAGTCGGACTCCAGATATTTATAAAGAAATTTGACAGATCTTTTTGAGCTACAGAACCAGAGATACAGGCAGCTGAATACATAGTTGGAAATACAAGCTGCAGAGCCACTTCCTGTCTATTTATTAAAGTCCCTGCATCTCCAGTTCTGTAGCTCACATAAACTTTATGGTTTCTAAAATATGATATTCTTATCTTTAATACGACACAAAAACATGTTTCTAGGTACTATAGAACCAAAGATAGAGGCTTCTCAAGCGACCCTCCCCCTGCACCCACTAAACTTGACTCCTGTGGGATGAAAGTCGTATTTGACATATGATTTCATAATCTGACTTTGGGGGGAGAATCATTTTTTTTAGAGGTAAACAGATAAAATTTGATTTTTATAAGGGAATTTCCATACCCTATCTGAGACAACCAGTAGTTTAGTGGGGTAAAACTTGGTGACAGAGCCCTGTAGCCTCTTATTGTACCCTGATGTATGTAGGGTCTTTATATTCTCTACACCCTAAGGAGCTGATCTTGTGTGATCACTGCACTTACTGAAACATCACCTTTTGGGAAGGCAATGATGGGCAACCATGCTGGTGGGGACTTAATGGAGGCCCCCAACACCTTCCACACTAAAGCTTATTTTTTGTCCAGAATGGGCCAAAAATAAAAAAGTAAAAAAATACATAAATGTAAAAAAATTTTTAAAACAGAAGAAAAGTAAGAGATTAACCTTATTCCGTTATGCTTTATTCTGCTAAAAACAAAAAACAAAACCGCAACATATTTAGCAATGCTATGTCCATGATAAAAAATCTCTCCTTTTATTTACTCTGCCGAATGAATTGATGACCTTCTGTGGTCACTGATTGGCCCTGTGTATTTTCAATAAGACCTACCACTATAATAAGCTCTAGCATGATTTTCCATCCGAGTAGAACTAAAATATAAGCCCTACCCCGAAAATAAGCCCTACTTTCAAAGGCTATATTTTCTGTACCACTGCACCTAGAACATCAGTCTGGTTTCATTTTGAAGATAATCTCCCCCTTCATACCACAATAGACACAGAGATATCCACTGATAAAGTTAGTTGGGAGTGTAATTTTCATAAACAGCTCCCACTCCCAACTAACTTTAACCCCTTACCGACTTGTGATGTATTGGTACATAAATATGTCAGCAGCTGGTATATGGAGAGGACTCAGTCCATGGGTGTTTTCTGCATATTTCAGCAAACATCCATGGGTAACACCCACAATCGGTGTAGCACAAGTAGCACATTGTTATAGATTATATGTAAAATCAATATGCCCCTTCCAGCCTTTCAGTTGAAGGCAGCATGGAGCAGATGGAAAGAGCCGACAAATGCAGTTCCCTACAAGCAGATACATGAAGATGAGGGGCTCATATAAGGAAAGTGCCATTGTTAGACATGAGATATTAGGTCCAATGATTCAAAAGGGGATAAAGTCACAAGAAATTTCAGGGTTTGGAGAGTTACTATGATGTTTCCAAAGATGAAGATATCATTATATTTGAATGTTGTTTTCCGTTAATGTGAAAAAGTAACAAAAGCAAATCCATTTAGGGGGAAATCCAGTATAATAAAGTAACATCATACTGTATTTGTGAGGTTATGCTATAACTGGCTTGGCTCCCTTTACCCTTCCCCCAGCACTATATATATCTGATTCCTTATCTAAAGAGCCTGTACAGCAGTGCTGCACACTGACAAAAAGACGGATTTGCTGTGTCAGGAGGCCTCCATGTGTCATTTTGCCTCTTTTCAGGAGATCTCAGTAATAATTTGTTGTCCTGTCAATCACTGCCACCATGAGTGCAAACACAGTAGGAAACTGAGATCTGGAGGTCGTGAGCCCTGAGCAGCTCCAAAGACAGGGTTAAATAAATTTTAAAAAAACGCACAATACGGCATGAGAGAAATAAATTGGATTAAGCATTTAAAGAAATAGCAGCAGATGGATATTACCCAATTTACCAGATCAGTGGGAGACCAGTGCGTTTCACAGCTGCTATTCACAGGCACAGATGTAGTAGAGCTGAAGCTGTCAGTGAATTGCACTGCAGCATGTGTGCGTTGTAGTAATATTAAAAATGCACATATAATTTGTACATATAATTTTATAAACTACCTTGTATAATTTATGATAATGGTATGTAAAGGAAACATAGCAATTTTGGACACCAAACCACCCACTGGTCCTTATGGACTGGTGGTTTAGTGTCCCAAATCACAAAGTAGTAATTTAAAGATATCATATTTAGAAACTAAAAATGTTATACTCACCTTATCCCTCACTCCTTTCAGCACGATTTAACAAGTGGAGCCGGAATAGTACACCTATGGCTTCACTGCACAAGAGCCATAGGTGCAGTGCTTTACCCCAGCATTATCCTGGCTTTACTCGTCGCATCGCGATAGGCAGCGCCATCGTGATACCTTCTGATGTGAGTCCATAAGGACCTGTAGTTGGTTTAGGGTTCCAAATCAACCAAATCAGGTCCTCTTTAAGTGTGTACCTTTGATCCATTAGCATCATGTCCACATTTGTTAATTATTTTCAATGAAATTGTAGTACACATCATCGTGTAAATGTGACAAAAGGCTAATAAATAGAGATGAGCGAGCACTAAAATGTTCGAGTGCTCGTTATTCGAGTCGAACTTTTTCCGATTTTTCAAGGGGACCAAGGCTCTGCACAGGGAAGCTTGGCCAAACACCTGGAAACCTCAGAAAATGATGGAAACACCACGGAAATGGACAGGAAACAGCAGGGGCAGCATACATGGATGCCTCTGAGGCTGCTTAATCGCACCATTATGCCAAAATTATGGGCAACAGCATGGCGATGACAGAGTGACCGAATGAGGCTAGATAGCATCTAAAACATCCAATAATTGACCCTGACACTATAGAAGACGCCATGCAGCAGGCTAGAGAGTGGCATGGCGACATACCCCAAATGGACTCATGCTTCAAACCAATTTAAAAAATTCCTTTTTGCGAGGATAACGTGTAGCACTGTATGTATCAGTATTTTGCCTGGTTAAGGTGGCAGAGAGGAACCAAAGGATGTGAGCAAGAAGCGCTGAAATGATTCCCTATGTGAACAAAAGGTTGATGGTATATTTAGTCGATAACACAGCATGGCAGCGACAGAGTGACCAAGTTCCATAACGTATCTGGTGAAACACCCAAGAAATGAGCCTGACACAGCTCGTTTGCTAAGGGGACAACATGTGGAGGCAGCTATGGAGACGACTTTTGGAGGCAGCTATGGAGACAACATGTGGTGGCAGCTATGGGGACAACGTGTGTGGCAGCTATGGAGACAACGTGTGTGGCAGCTATGGAGACAACGTGTGTGGCAGCTATGGAGACAACGTGTGTGGCAGCTATGGAGACAACGTATGGTGGCAGCTATGGAGACAACGTGTAGAGGCAGCTATGGAGACAACATGTGGAGGCAGCTATGGAGACAACGTGTGGAGGCAGCTATGGAGACGACATATGGAGGCAGCTATGGAGACGACATATGGAGGCTGCTATAGAGATGACATATGGTGGCTGCTATGGAGACAACGCGCGGAGGCAGCTATGGAGATGGCGTGTGGAGGCAGCTATAGAGACAACGTGTTGAGGCAGCTTTGGAGACGGCGTGTGCATGTAGGGGGGGGACGCGCACTCAGTCATACAGCTTTGCATCCATTGTCAAAATGAGTGACCCATATAAAACACCAGAAAATCACAGCCGGTAAAACACCCAAAATGTAGCCTGACACAGCTCGTTGCTAAGGGGATGACGTGTGGAGGCAGCTATCCATACAACGTGTGATGGCAGCTATCGAGACGACGTGTGGAGGCTGCTATGTAGATGACGTGTAGAGGCAGTGGGGACGTTTATGACACCCGAGGTTAACGTAAGGAGGTGAGAAAAGAGGAATGTCCCGGTACTAATGTGAACAAAAAAACGTATTAGATTACGCCACATGTGACATACAGTACGCTTCACCGGCAGAGAGAATGTGGATTGGGATTTCTGGAGACTAGCTTGCTAAACAGTAGCAGGCACAACCGTTCAACTAGGCAGACTGTGCCTAATTCAATCAAACCCCCAATAAATTGTCCCACTTAGCTGTTAGAAATGGATATGTGTGTCACTAAAAATAACGTTCGCAAGTCTCCCTGCAAATTCGTCACAATATGGTACTACCTGCACTACTAGTGCCAGCAAGCCCAGCCACAAGCAAATTAAAAAAAAAAAAAATAACACTATTGTAGCCCTAACAAGGGCTGTTGGGTTCCTGAAGAATCACTCCTGCCTAACACTATTCTAATAGAACACCCTAACGCTTTCCCTGACCAGCAGCAGCTCTCTCCCTAGCGCCATCCAGACACAGAATGATCCGAGCAGCGCGGGCAGGGGCTAGTCTATTCCAGGGTCACCTGATCTGGCCAGCCAACCACTGCTATCGACGTGTAAGGGTACCACGTCATGCTGGGTGGAGTGCAGAGTCTCCTGGCTTGTGATTGGCTCTGTTTCTGGCCGCCAAAAATCAAAACAGCGGGAAATGCCATTTTCTCGAGCTGGCGAAATATTCGCCCGAGCAACGAGCAGTTGCGAGTACGCTAATGCTCGAACGAGCATCAAGCTTGGACGAGTGTGTTCGCTCATCTCTACTAATAAATAATAATCCAAACTTTACTTTAGTCACAAGTTGTGTGTAACTTTGCTTCCATCCTCTCTGTGAGGACACATCTTTTTGTTTGCACTACTTGATTCAGCACAACCTGATGGGTAACTTACGCTTTCAATGGTCTAGCCCAGTGGTTCTTAACCGGGTTCTATCAAACCCTAGGGGTTTGGTGAGTCGGTCTCAGGGGTTCGGAGGAGCCTCTGCCACAGAGGTCAAGACACACATATTTGATTTATCACTAAAGAAGGGTTCGGTGAATGTGCATATGAAACTGGTGGGTTCGGTACCTCAAACAAGGTTACAAACTAGTGGTCTGGCCTTACTGACACATAGCATATTATGCAGAGTTTGATACAGTTTTTGTAGACAAATGTCACAGCAAGCAGTGATTTTACAAATAGTGAAGAAAGCACAACATATTTGAATGTGTCATCACTATTGTGACTCTTAGACAATGCAGATACTTAGTTGCTACAATTAATATTTAATAAGAAAATCATAGAGGTTAAAACATAATATCAGTACATGAAATCTGGGCCCCTATCATGACCTTACCACATGGTGAGACACTCCTCTAAATGGGGCCAAAGCTCTGCGCCTACGGCCATTTATAGGAACAGATGCTGCTGCAGGAGACCACATTGCAGAAGGGGGAGGGGAAGCACGTTGTAGACATTAGATTCCTGTGGTTACGCTCACTGGGAGGAGAGAGCTTACTATTAAATATTTACTAATAGGAAGATCTGTTATTTAACCAATTAACAACCATTACAGATTTCGGCCCATTAAATCTTTGTCAACAAGCAGTAATAGAACTGCCATAGCAATGCACAGGGAATTACAGTACCTCCATATCATTCAGAGATTGTACAGAAGCATGCAGAGGATTGAAATGCTTTTTTTGCATAATTTTACCCACTTATAGGCGTCCACTAGATGCTGCAGAAGCCCCACAGCTACCCATACATAAAGAAGTTATAGATGGGCTTAACCGCTCTTATCTGTGGGTGTAATACTAAGGCACCTCACAGTCAGGCTACCTGCTCATGACATGGGATACACACAAGGTTTACGTAGACATGTGCGGATGGCTATAGAAAATGACTACCTGGGACATGCTCTATCATCCACAGCCTTGTGCATGAACCTATAGAAGCGAAGGAGTATGTGCGCTAGGTCCAGAAAATAAGGATGGCCTGTATCATCATGTGCAGGTAGATTAGAGACTAGAACACACGGCCGTACTCGGTCTCTGAATCCTAGAGCACGTGCTAGCCGGATTTCACAAAAACTGTGTTGAGGACAGGGCCAGCTCCAGGTTTTAGTGGGCCCCTGGGCGACAGAGCTCAAGTGGGCACCTTTATGGGCCGCCCTCCAGTAGTCACACTGCCCCCCCTCCCCCATGTGTAAACACCCCCCCCATACCCATGTACACATTCCCCCCCTCCTGTATACACACTGTCCCCCCTCCCCCTGTATACACACTGCCACCCCAGTATGTGCCCACACAGCCCCCAGTAAGTAATGTCCTCACACAGCCCCCCAGTAAGTAATGTGCCCATACAGCCCCCCAGTAAGTAAAGAGCCCACACAGCCCCCCAGTAATGTGCCCACACAGCCCCCCAGTAATGTGCCCACGCAGCCCCCCAGTAATGTGCCCACACAGCCCCCCAGTAAGTAATGTGCCCACACAGCCCCCCAGTAAGTAATGTGCCCACACAGCCCCCCAGTTAGTGTGCCCACACAGCCCCCCAGTAAGTAATGTGCCCACACAGCCCCCCAGTAAGTAATGTCCTCACACACAGCCCCCCAGTAAGTAATGTGCCCACACAGCCCCCCAGTAAGTAATGTGCCCACACAGCCCCCTAGTAAGTAATTTCCTCCACACAGCCCCCCAGTAAGTAATTTCCTCCACACAGCCCCCCATGTTCTCCCCCTTCCCTGGCCCCTGTCATGTCTTCCCCCTCACCTCACTGATGCAGCTCTCTCCGTGTGTGCACTGCTTTCCACGGCAGGTCATGTGACCATTGCATCATTATAGGTCCTTTAGCCTCTGGGGAAAGCAGTGAGTGCAAATGTTCTCATCAGGATCTGTGTCCCAAGGACATAGATCGTGATGAGAGAGGGAAGTAATCTGCCGGGCAGCGGGGGCCCGAGTGGGCCCCTCCAGTATCCTGGGTCCCCGGCACTTGCCTGGGTTACCTGGGTGCTGGCACCGGGCCTGGTTGAGGATGGGGCGCCAAGTATAATACAGATGATGAAAGGAAATCCTGTGGAACAAAAGTGTCATACTGAAAACTTGATCGCAGTATGGCGCTGTTATCCACATGGTCAAAGATTTACACACCAGACTTGGTTTTGTGTTTTAGCTCTGAAATTGCAAGATTATAATGGGCCAGCCGAAATCTTGTTCTTGTGTCGCGGACTGGCTGTATTAATGGCTGTAACCCTTAAACATTTTTTTTTACACCACCCTCTTTCCCCCTACCTTCTAACCCCGAAATAACACAACACTTTTGTGGATGGAAAATTGGTGGGGGTCGGTCTTAGCTTTATTTAAATAAATTTACATAACATATGGGGAACCCTGACAATCTCTTTGGATCCCCTCTTAGAATCTACCACCTCACATGCCAGTCCCCACGGGGGAATGTCCTATTTGTTCCATCAGGTGCTTTAATCGACATCAAAAGAGGCCAAGCTGTGACTACTAAAAAGGCAACAAACAAAAAAAAGATCAACAAACAACAGGTTTGTGGCAGGACAGGTCACAGGAAGGAAGGAAGGGGCAAGGGACAGTCGTGCCTGGGTCTTAAAGGGGCTGTTCATATAACCTGCGGGTTATATAATCCTTGTGTTGTAGAGTGCGAAGGAATGGTTCCTACCTCATTCATATTTATGAAGATGATCCAGGCATTCAAATTTGGATGCTCAAGAAATAAATTTGATTGCAGCAATATACAAATTTTGTGTAACATTTCAACTATGAAATACTCTTTATCAAACACAAAGTTGGCTACTGGAGGGAAGGAGATAAGATAAGCAAATTCTGTTTCTACAGAGTAGTGAGTATGAGCACATCAGTGCTGGTAGAAAGCGCTTCACACCAACACAGAGGTGCTCATACCCACTACAGAGTCATCTGATCATCATTAGTAAGGTGTGGTCAGCAGGGTCATCTCATCATCATTAGAAAGGTGTGGTCAGCAGAGTCATATCATCATTAGAAAGGTGTGGTCAGCAGAGTCATATCATCATTAGAAAGGTGTGGTCAGCAGAGTCATATCATCAGAATGGTGTGGTCAGTAGAGTCATCTCATCATCATTAAAAAGGTGTGGTCAGCAGAGTCATATCATTAGAAAGGTGTGGTCAGTAGAGTCATCTCATCGTCATTAGAAAGGTTTGGTCAGCAGAGTCATCTCATCATCATTAGAAAAGTGTGGTCAGCAGAGTCATATCATCATCACATCAATAGAATGGTGCGGTCAGCAGAGTCATCTCATCATCTTATCATTAGAAAGGCGTGGTCAGCAGAGTCATATAATCAGAATGGTGTGGTCAGCAGAGTCATCTCATCATCATTAGAAAGGTATGGTCAGCAGAGTCATCTCATCAGAATGGCGTGGTCAGTAGAGTCATCTCATCATCATTAGAAAGGTTTGGTCAGCAGAGTCATCTCATCATCACATCATCAATAGAATGGTGTGGTCAGCAGAGTCATCTCATCATCTCATCATTAGAAAGGCGTGGTCAGCAGAGTCATCTGATCACCATTAGAAAGGTGTGGTCAGCAGAGTCATCTCATCATCATTAGAAAGGTGTGGTCAGCAGAGTCATCTCATCATCATTAGAAAGGTGTGGTCAGCAGAGTCATCTCATCATCATTAGAAAGGTGTGGTCAGCAGAGTCATATCATCAGAATGGTGTGGTCAGTAGAGTCATCTCATCATCATTAGAAAGGTTTGGTCAGCAGAGTCATCTCATCATCATTAGAAAGGTGTGGTCAGCAGAGTCATCTCATCATCATTAGAAAGGTGTGGTCAGCAGAGTCATATCATCAGAATGGTGTGGTCAGTAGAGTCATCTCATCATCATTAGAAAGGTTTGGTCAGCAGAGTCATATCATCATTAGAAAAGTGTGGTCAGCAGAGTCATCTCGTCATCACATCATCAATAGAATGGTGTGGTCAGCAGAGTCATCTCATCATCTTATCATTACAAAGGCGTGGTCAGCAGAGTCATCTGATCATCATTAGAAAGGTGTTGTCTCATAAGAGGGCAGAGTTATTTTATAATCATTAGAATGTAGGTCATCAGAGTAAATGAATGGCATATACGTTGAACAACCCTCTGGTCTACAGTTGTCTAAAGTTTTAATCTATGGGTAATTTTCAGACCATAAATTGCAAAGAATTGCCACCACCAAAGAAAAAAAATAAAATAAAAAATGAACAAAGAATAACATTAACCCCTTAACGCCGAAGCCACTTTTCACCTTCCTGACACGGCCCATTTTTTCAAATCTGCCCTGTGTTACTATAAGTGGTTATAACTTTGGAACGCTTTAACATATCCAAGTGATTTTGAAATTGTTTTCTCGTGACACATTGTACTTCATGTTAGTTAAAAATTTTTGGTGGTATGTTTTGCATTTATTTATGAGAAAATCAGATATTTGGTGAAAATTTGGAAAAATTCGCAATTTTCGAAATTCAAAATGTTCTACTTTTTCCACACATGAGTCATAACACCAAAAAACGTAATAACTAACATTCACCGAATGTCTACTTTATGCCTCCGAGGTTTTTTATACATACTATCATTTTTATAAGATGTTATGGAGCTTTGAACGTCATGTGCAATTTTTCATATTTTCATAAAAAAAGCAAAATCCTGCGATTGAGGGACCTGCTCAAAGTCACTTTGAGAGGCCTAAATAGAAGTAAAACCCCATAAATTACTCCATTATAGAAACTACACCCCTCAACGTACGTAAAACAACTTTTATGAAGTTTGTTAACCCTTTAATTGGTTTACAGGGGTTAAAACAAAATCGGATGCAATTTCGAAATTAAATTGTTTTTGGCTAAATTAATGTGTTTTTCATAAAATGTACAAATTCTCAGTGGATAAAATACCAAAACGCTCCACAAAATTTGATACCCAATCCCTTCCACGTATAACAATACCCCATATGTGGTGGTAACCTGCTGTATGGGCACACACCTCGGCATCGAAGGGAAGCTGCGCCATTCAGAGCAGATTATGCATTTTGTCACTGGACATATAAGGGCTTATTTTTTGCGACATGAGATGCACTTTACAAATACTTCATTTTAATGGGTCTGTAGTAGAGATGAGCGAGTATACTCGTCCGAGCTTGATGCTCGTTCGAGTATTAAGGTACTCGAAACGGCTCGTTGCTCAGACGAGTATTTCCCCTGCTCGAGATCGAGCATTTAATTAAACAAACACAGTGAAGAACAATGAAGAATAGAATAAAAACAGTGAACACAGTGAACACAGGATCATTTAAGTGAAAAAGACAGTGAAGAACAGATTACAGATGTTTGGCACATCTGCTTACTTGTCGGAAGATACGCGCGGAACGGGGAGACATCGCGTACCAGGGAGACATCGGGCGCAGCAGAGACACATCGGGCGCAGCAGAGACACATCGGGCGCAGCAGAGACACATCGGGCGCAGCAGAGACACATCGGGCGCAGCAGGGAGACATCGCGCGCAGCGGGGAGACATCGCGCGCAGTGGGGAGACATCGCGCGCAGCAGGAAGACATCGGGCACCAGGGAGACATCGGGGAGACTTCAGTGGAAGAAGAGGAGCGGATCCCGGGACAGCGTGATGTGCTGAACATCTGTAATCTATTCTACACTGTGTTTTTCACTTAAATGATCCTATGTTCACTGTTTTTATTCTATTCTTCACTGTTCTTCACATCTGATAACTTGTCGGGAGATAATATATGCGGGGAACAGTGAAGAATAGATTGCAGATGTTTGCATACATCTGCTAACTTATCAGAAGACATTCTTTTACAATTAAATAACACATTTTATTCCCGAACCATGGTCCCTTTGAAAAATGCTCGGGTCTCCCATTGACTTCAATGGGGCTCGTTATTCGAGACGAGCACTCGAGCATCGGGAAAAGTTCGTCTCGAATAACGAGCACCCGAGCATTTTAGTGCTCGCTCATCTCTAGTCTGTAGCTTTTTGATGAGATTTTATTAACTCTTTAATGTATGGAGGAAAAGAAAATTGTCAATTTTGGTTTTCTTTTTTTTGTACATTTTGGGGGTCGTACTCGGTACACTAAAAATACTATAATATTTTTATTCTATAGATCACTACGATTATGGTGATACCTCATTTATATAGTTTTTTTTTATATATTTTACAATTTTACAGGAAAAAAACGAATATAAAGAAAATCTTATTTGTTTTTGCATCGCCATCTTTTCGGAGATATAACTTTAACCCCTTAAGGACGCAGCCTGTTTGTAGGTTAAGGCTCGGCCCTTTTTTCAGAAATTTGACTAGTGTCTCTTCCTGTGGTAGTAACTTTTCAACGCTTTAAGATAGCCTTGTGATTTTGAGATTGTTTTCTCGTGAGACATTGTAGTTTATGTTAGTAGTATCATTTCGGTGATCCGTTCCTTTTTGGGGGGGTAAAAATTCACAAATTTAGGAAAAATTTTTTAAAAATTACAATTTTCAAAGTTTCAGATGTTATACTTTTTAGACAAAAAGTCACACCACAATTTTTTTTGGGTAGAAACCTTTTGCCATTGGTCTTCTTTTTATTTCCATTATTTGTTTTACGTTTCCATTTTTTTTATGGATGTGAGAAGGTTTCAAGTGTTAGTAGCAAATTCTCCGATTTTTTTAAAATTTGAAAAATGTAAAATTTGTGGTGATCAATGCAGTTTGGAAGTGCTCTATAAAGGCTTATGTACTATATACCCCCACAAGTAATACCATTTTATGAACCTAACATCTCAACCTATTCAAATCAGCATTTAGGAAGTCTGTTAACCCTTTTATTATTTTTCCATAAGCAAACAAAAATGGATTTGAAATTCTGAAATTTCAATCTTTGATTACGATTTTTCTCATTTAGCCCTAAAATGGACACATTCATTAGAAATTTGAGGTAAATATACATCCGAAAATTATTGCCCTGCTTCCTCCGAGTACGGCAATACCAGACATGTGGATGTCAAGTGCTCCTTTGTCGCACAGCGATGTCCAGAACTGAGTTCGTACTATTGCGTTTTTGGAAGGCCAATTTGGCTGCAAATGTTTTGTGGTGCCACAGTGTACTTGAAGAGCCCCTGAAGTAACAGTACAATAGAAAACCCCCAAAGATGTCACCACTTTGGAAACTAGACCCCTCAAAGAATTCATCTGGGTTGTGGTGAGCATTTTAACTCCCAACACGCTGGTCAAAATCTAATGCAAAGTAAATGGTGCAGAGTAAAAAATGCGTTTTTATCTCAAAAATGTCATTTTAGTGCCTCAAATACTGTGCCCAACCCATGCCACTTTAGACAATCACCCCAAAAATCATTCTGCGGGTTGTCCCGAGTACGGCAATACCACACATGTGCCAATAATTGACAGGCTGGGCACACGGCAGGCCTGAGAAGGGAAGGAGTGAAATTTAGCTTTTCCAGCTCCTGTTTCACACGTTTGGATTCGGAGTGCCATGTCATGTTGGCAGGGCCCGTGAGGTACCAGTGCAATAGAAACCCCCAATAATTTATACCATTTTGGAAACTAGACCCCTCAAAGAATTCATCTGGGTTGTGGTGAGAATTTTAACCCCCAACAAGCAGGTCAAAATTGAATGCACAGTAAATGGTGCATAGTAAAAATTGTGTTTTTATTGCAAAAATGTCAGTTTAGTGCCTAATATATTGTGCCCAACCCATGGCAATTTAGACAAACACCCCAAAAATAATTCTGCGGGTTGTCCCGAGTACGGCAATATCACACATGTGCCAATAATTGACAGGCTGGGCATACAGTAGGCCTGAGAAGGAAAGGAGTGAAATTTTGATTTTTCGCCTCCTTTTTCACACATTTGGATTCGGAGTGCCATGTCATGTTTGCAAGGTCTGTAAGGTACCAGTGCAATAGAAACCCCCGATAATTTATACCATTTTGGAAACTAGACCCCTCAAAGAATTCATTTGGGGTTGTGGTGAGAATTTTAACCCCCAACATGCAGGTCAAAATTGAATGCACAGTAAATGGTGCATAGTAAAAATTGTGTTTTTATCTCAAAAATGTCATTTTAGTGCCTCATATACTGTGCCCAACCCATGCCACTTTAGACAAACACCCCAAAAATCATTCTGCGGGTTGTCCCGAGTACAGCAATATCACACATGTGCCAATAATTGACAGGCTGGGCACACGGCAGGCCTGAGAAGGAATGGAATAAGATTTTGCTTTTGGAGCACCCTTTTCACTAGAATGTTATTGGGGTGCCCCTGAGGTACCAGTGCAATAGAATCCCCCAAGTATTGACCCCGTTTATGGAAAGGGCACACCTCAAAGAATTTATCTGGGGTTGTATGAGCATTTTAACCCCTGAAATGCTGGCCCAAATGTCATACAAAGTGAATGGGTCAATGTAGAAATAGCATTGTTTTCTCAAATGTGCCATTGTAGTGACAAATGAAAACAGCCCAACTCATGCCACTGTGGATAAACACCCCAAAAATCTTTCTGCGGGTGATTACAGGTATGGCAATACCCCATGTGTGGCAATAGTCTACAGGCTGGGGACACGGCCGGGCTGAGAAGAGACAAGCAATATTTAGCTTTTGGAGCACCCTTTTCACTAGAATGTTATTGGGGTGCCCCTGAGGTACCAGTGCAATAGAATCCCCCGAGTATTGACCCCGTTTATGGAAAGGGCACACCTCAAAGAATTGATCTAGGGTTGTATGAGCATTTTAACCCCTGAGATGCTGGCCCAAATGTAATACAAAGTGAATGGTTCAGTGTAGAAATAGCATTGTTTTCTCAAATGTGCCATTGTAGTGACAAATGAAAACAGCCCAACTCATGCCACTGTGGATAAACACCCCAAAAATCTTTCTGCGGGTGATTACGGGTATGGCAATACCCCATGTGTGGCAATAGTCTACAGGCTGGGGACACGGTCGGGCTGAGAAGAGACAAGCAATATTTAGCTTTTGGAGCACCCTTTTCACTAGAATGTTATTGGGGTGCCCCTGAGGTACCAGTGCAATAGAATCCCCCGAGTATTGACCCCGTTTATGGAAAGGGCACACCTCAAAGAATTGATCTAGGGTTGTATGAGCATTTTAACCCCTGAGATGCTGGCCCAAATGTAATACAAAGTGAATGGTTCAGTGTAGAAATAGCATTGTTTTCTCAAATGTGCCATTGTAGTGACAAATGAAAACAGCCCAACTCATGCCACTGTGGATAAACACCCCAAAAATCTTTCTGCGGGTGATTACGGGTATGGCAATACCCCATGTATGGCAATAGGCTACAAGGTGGAGACACGGCAGGGCTCGGAATAGAATGGTATTTGGAGCACAGACATTTAATTTTTTTTTTACATCAAAAAACATTTGTAGATGCCCTTAGGGATCAGTACAGTAGAAACCCCTAAAAGCTGACCCCATTTACAAACTACACCCCTCCATGAATAAATCTAGGGGTGTAGTGAGCGTTTTAACCCCACATGTGGACCCCAAGGACGATGCATAATGGATAGTGCATAGTACAAATTATCCATTATGTCATCTTGTGCCCAGCTCCTGCCATGGGAGACAAACACCCCAAAAATCATGATGTGGTTCTCCCGGGTACGGCAATACCCCATATGTGGCAATAATCTACAGGCTGGGCACACGGAAAAACTCAGCAGGGAAGGTGCGGCTTGCGGCATGATGTATAAGCTGTGTGAGCTGTGTGCATCAGGGTACAATTATACATCCAGGGACGTGTGATATATCCTAAAACACTCCTTCATGCATAACCCTGTTTTTTCGGGGCATGTGTCACACTGATATATGGTTTCCCTCCTTATGCCCCTTTTGGAGCACACCCTGCACCTTTTTTGGTTCCTTCCCTTGCTGGCTGTTTGGGGAACTTCTCCTGGAAAGTGCTGCCCTGGTACAATCCGTGATGTGGCCTCGCTTCCAGACGTGCTAGCACTCTCCCCTTCCTGGTCTCTAAAAATAAGCTTCTTGACTACCACCTCTTGAAATTCCAGGAAAGTTCCCCTTTGGCCGGCATATCGATGCAGCACAAAAGCATTATACAATGCCATCTGCATGATGTGCACGGCCAGCTTCTTGTACCACACCCTCGACTTCCGCATGGCATTGTACGGCTGAAGCACCTGGTCCGACAAATCCACCCCTCCCATGTACTTATTATAATCCAAAATACAGTCCGGCTTGGGGGCTTCTGCACTGGTACCTGGTACATGGATGATGCTGTGCCCATGTATTGTTGTTAGTACAAGGACATCCCTCTTGTCCTTGTACCTAACACACAATACTGAGTCGCTGCTTAGTGCTCGGGCTCTCATGCCTTCTGAGCTTTTCCCCTAGCAGCGACTTAGGGAGACCTCTCTGATTTTTCCTAACAGTGCCACATGCCGCAGTTTGTCTGGAAGCGAGGCACTTGAACAGGGTAATACTCGTATAAAAATTATCCAGGTAGAGGTGGTAGCCCTGGTCCAATAGTGGGTGCACCAAATCCCATACTATCTTTCCAGCTATTCCCAGGAAGGGGGGGCATTCAGGGGGCACTATCCTAGAGTCCTTCCCTTCATATACCCTGAACCTAAAAGTGTACCCTGATGCACTCTCACACAGCTTATACATCTTCACGCCATACCGTGCCCTCTTATTGGGCAGGTACTGGCGGAACTGAAGTCTCCCTTTGAAATGTACCAGGGACTCGTCCACTGATATGTGCCTCTTTGGAGTATACACATCCATAAATTGGGCACTCAGGTAGTCTAATATGGGTCGGACCTTATATAGCCTATCATAACTGGGGTCATCTCTGGGTGGGCACTGAGAATTGTCAGCAAAATGCAGAAACCTATGGATGGCTTCAAAGTGCATCCTATTCATTGCCATGCGGAACATCGGGGTGTGGTACAGAATGTCTGTGCTCCAATAATCCCTAATAGAGGGCTTTTTGACGAGTCCCATAAGAAGTACTATGCCCCATCTCCCCAATACTTCTCCATCTCTGCTGCACTAACAGGGGTCCACCTGTGGGGTTGCGCATAAAAAGAAGTGGGTTTCTGGGCAATGTATTGTGCATCGTAGAGATTAGTCTGGGACACCATCAAACTAATAAGCTCCTCAGTAAAAAAAAACTTAAAGTAGTCCACTGGTCCGAGCCCTGCCGTGTCTCTGTGTATCCCAGGGCTGGACGTAAAATAAGGGACCTGAGGGGCATAACTACTGGGGGTCACCCATGTGGGGTCAGAAGTCTCGGGCACTCCAGCAGAGGTCCCGGGCACTCCAGCAGAGGTCCCGGGCACTCCAGCAGAGGTCCCGGGCACTCCAGCAGAGGTCCCGGGCACTCCAGCAGAGGTCCCGGGCACTCCAGCAGAGGTCCCGGGCACTCCAGCAGAGGTCCCGGGCACTCCAGCAGAGGTCCCGGGCACTCCAGCAGAAGTCCCGGGCACTCCAGCACTACTGCGTAAGCGCCTTCTCGGGGGTTCCTCTGAGTCGCTTTGTGAGTACGAGGAAGACAAATAAAACTCGTCCCCACTAGCCGACTCCGTATCGGAGGCCATAAAACTATAGACCTCCAAATCCGTATACGTCTTCTGGGACATGATGGGGGGGATAGTATGCAACCTACACTACAACTACTCCACTCCACTACCACACCGCCTTCTCCTCCTCACAACGCCTTCTCCTCCTCACAACGCCTTCTCCTCCACTAAACGCCTTCTCCTCCACTAAACGCCTTCTCCTCCACTAAACGCCTTCTCCTCCACTAAACGCCTTCTCCTCCTCACAACGCCTTCTCCTCCTCACAACGCCTTCTCCTCCTCACAACGCCTTCTCCTCCACTAAACGCCTTCTCCTCCACTAAACGCCTTCTCCTCCACTAAACGCCTTCTCCACCACACACGCCTTCTCCTCCACTAAACGCCTTCTCCTCCACTAAACGCCTTCTCCTCCACTAAACGCCTTCTCCACCACTAAACGCCTTCTCCTCCACTAAACACGCCTTCTCCTCCACTAAACGCCTTCTCCTCCACTAAACGCCTTCTCCACCACTAAACACGCCTTCTCCTCCACTAAACACGCCTTCTCCTCCACTAAACGCCTTCTCCTCCACTAAACGCCTTCTCCACCACTAAACGCCTTCTCCACCACTAAACGCCTTCTCCTCCACACACGCCTTCTCCTCCACACACGCCTTCTCCTCCACACACGCCTTCTCCTCCACTAAACGCCTTCTCCTCCACTAAACGCCTTCTCCTCCACTAAACGCCTTCTCCTCCACTAAACGCCTTCTCCTCCACTAAACGCTTTCTCCACCACTAAACGCCTTCTCCACCACTAAACGCCTTCTCCTCCACTAAACGCCTTCTCCTCCACTAAACGCCTTCTCCACCACACACGCCTTCTCCACCACACACGCCTTCTCCTCCACTAAACGCTTTCTCCACCACACGCCTTCTCCTCCACACGCTTCGCACTTAAAAGTGCGGTTTGGGGGGAAAGGGAATACAGATGATGGGGGGGGATAGTACAGGGAAGTGGGATTACACTGGGAGGGGATGGAGGATGGGTGTAGTAGGTATTTTTTAACTTTCACAGGACAGATCCTAAAACCCTCTGCTCTCCAACACTACCAAACGCAGAATGGCGGCGTTGGAGAGCATGGAGGGTCTTGGGTCTGCCCTCCACAGTCACTGATCACTGTGATTGGCCAGTCTGTACAGACGGGCCAATCACAGCGATCTACATCACAGGACCAATCAGATCGGTCGTGTGATGTCAGAGGGGGACGTCCCCTCTCGATCCCAGCATGCTCCGGGGGTATGTCATTAACCCCGAAGCCGCCAGCCTGCAGCCTCCGATCGCTGCAATTGGCCGTCTGTAAAGACGGGCCAATCGCAGCGATCGACATCACAGGACCAACATGACAGGTCCTGTGATGTCAGAGGGGGGATGTCCCCTCGCGATCCCGTCCGGTCTTGGCGGTCGGTCATCCCGTCTTGCGACGGGATGACCGAATTTTGACATGTCGCGCCGCTGGCGGATATATCCGCCATCGAGCGCTAACTCACTGCGCTCGATGACGGATATATCCGCCACGGAGCGTGAAGGGGTTAATATTTTTTGGTTGACAGAGCTAGTTTAAGGCATATTTTTTACATGTCGAGTTGTCCTTTTCAGTGGTACCATTTTGGTGCACATAACCTTTTTTAATCACTTTTTGGAACATTTTTGTGAAGGGATTATATGAAAATGTAAATTTTTGGCTAGTTCTTCGGGTTTTGTTTTTAAGGTGTTCACCGTACGGGTCCAATAATGTGTCTGACTTATTGTTACGGACGCGGCAATACCAAATATGTGGGGGGTTTTGGTGATTTTCAGGTTTTTTTACTTTATTATATGTGTATAGGGAATATTTGTGTTTAGGGGACTTTAACTTTATTTAATTAAATCTTTTTATTAAAAAGTGTGTTTATTTAGTGTTTTTAACTTTTTTTCTTTACTTTTACAGTAAAAGTTCAAGCTATTCTTCACCTAATACAGTGTAATACAGATGTGCTCAGTGTGTCACAGCTGGGTCCTGCCAGAAGGCAGGGACCCGGCTCCCCGTAATGAGATCGCGCGCTCGGAGCCACGGATCCCCCCGGTAAGCGCCGCAGGGGGGGGGGGGGGTCCGATTCCATTTAAATGCCCCTGACACGCCTGTCAGCGCGACCGCGACGTGTTAGGGGTTAACACCCGCGATCTGAGAAATCTCAGATCACGGGTGTTAGAGGCGGGTGTCGGCTAATATGTAGCCGACACCTGCAGCTTCTGGCGCCGGCTCCGTATGACGTACTATTACTGCATATTGCAGGACGCACCTCCCGCCATGCAATAATAGTACGTCAAATGTCGGGAAGGGGTTAAAGACATTTTCTACAGACTCAAATGTAATGAATGAAACTAATATTATACACAGGAGACATTTTCTTTAAGATATTTTGTAATAGGCGTCTTGAGAATGCACCAAGAGTTAACCAGAGACTTAATGACATTAATAACTGTCAACATGAGAACAGCAGGGAGTGTTGGTTTATAAAGAATTCAGCTGGGCTAATGGCACAATACGCATCTAGAGGTTTTAAATTATCCAAATACATCTGCATCTTCCCATCTCTCCTGTTTGATGTATTCAGCTCCATTATTCATAGCACCATGGGTGGAAGCTTTGCACACACAGAGAAGTCACTTCATTCTAGAAATCACATTGTGCATTAAATCCGCTGATGACGGAAAAGTTCATCTGGATTTTTTTTTCATTTCCGTTGTATTAATTTTTCAAGACTGTTTGGTAGGAATTGAAATTTATTTTAACACATGGATTTAGACAAATTACATAAAATAAAAACAAAGTAAAAAAACGCTAACACTTTAATAATCTATGGAGGATGAAAATTATATGTTTGTTGGGATGGATGTAAATGACTGATTCCTTATATTCCAGATTTAACCCCTTTGTGACAAAGCCATTTTAGAGCTTTAGGACCAGGCACGATTTTTAAAATTTTCCCTGTGTCATCATAGGAGGTTATACCCTTTGTAATGCTTTAACATATCCAGGGAATTTTGAGACTGTTTTCTCGTCACACATTGTACTTCAAATGAATAGAAAAATTTTGATTACCGTATTTTTCGGCCTATAAGGCGCACCGGACTATAAGGCGCACCTCTAATAAATGCCTGCTAAGACATCTAGGTTCATATATAAGGCGCACTGGAGTATAAGGCGCAGGATCAAATGCAGTACCTAAAAATGACCAGCAGGTGGCAGATCTGTGCACAGTTCAAGCCAGCTACACTTCCCGGGAAACTTGTCTTCAGCGTGTCAGAGAGCTCCGATCTCAGAGGTATGGGCTGCTGGGGGCTAATGCAGGGGCATACCTCCCAACCGTCCCGTTTTGGGCGGGACAGTTCCGTTTTTTAACCCTTGTCCCGCCTGCACGGATCGTTAAGTGAAAGTCCCGTTTTTTTTTGCGTTTTCACGGATTTTTCCGTCTTGTCCCGCCCCCGAGTCCCGCCCCCGTCCTGCTCAGGATACAGAGAAGCCAGGGGGCGGGGTGCAGCGTCCTCCTCCTCTCCAGCTCCCGGATGTCTGCTGCAGAGCCGGCACCTCCCCCCATCCCCTCCCCTGGGAGGCAGAGCCCTCCCTGTCCTCAAGCTGCCACTTGCAGGCACATGGATGGATGGATGGAGCAGTGCAGAGTGTCATATTCTCTGCACTGCCCCTGCACAGCAGCCCCAGGGGATCAGCCTCCGTGCAGGCAGGAACTCTCCAGCTCTGCTACATCAATAGCTCCCTGCCCCCACCTCCTCCTGCTCTTCACTGAAGTTCGTCTGATGAAGCAGAGCCGAGTGTGTGCAGCTGCTGCAGTGTGATAACAGGTACTCTACAGTGACTGCAGGCAGCAGCTAAAGGGTTAAACACTTCACTTTCCTCCATAGACCCCCTGCCCCCATCCCTAATCCCCCCAGTGCCCTTCTATTCTGCTTTTATTGTACCATATACTTAATCCCTTAACCCCTTAAGGACTCAGGGTTTTTCCTCTCATTTCTCGCTCTCCAACTTCAAAAATCCATAACTTTTTCATGTTTCCGTGTACAGACCTGTGTGAGGGCTTATTTTGTGCGTAACAAATTTTACTTTCCCGTAATGTTATTTATTTTAACATGCCGTGTACTGCGAAGCTGCAAAAAATTCCAAATGTGGAAAATTTAAAAAAAAAAAACGCACGTGTCACGTTCTTGTGGGCTCAGTTTTTTCGACTTTGACTGTGCACTCAAAATAACACCTCAGCTTTATTCTTTGGTTCGGTGCGATCGCGGTGATACCGGATTTATAGGTTTTATTGTGTTTTAATACATTTTCAAAAATTAAACGAATGTGTGCAAAAAAAAAAAAAAAAATTTTGCCATCTTCTGAAGCTAATAACTTTTTCATACTTTGGCGCACGGAGATGTGTGTGGTGTCATTTTTGGCGAAATGAGCCGACGTTTTCATTGCTACCATTTTGAGGTCTGTGCGACATTTTGATCATTTTTAATTTCATTTTTTATGTGATGTAAAAAGGTGTAAAAGTCGCATTTCGGACATTTGGGCGCCATTTCCCGCCTCGGAGGTCACCGCCGCCCGTAACCGTTTTTATATTTTGATAGATCAGGCATTTTGGGACGCGGCGATACCTAATATGTTTGTGATTTTTACTGTTTATTATGTTTTATATCAGTTCTAGGGAAAGGGGGGTGATTAGAATTTTTAATATTTTATAAATTTTTTTTATTTTTAAAACTTTTTTTTTTCTTTTTTATTTCCACTATTTCTTAGACCCTCTAGGGTACATTAACCCTAGATGGTCAGATCGCTCCTACCATATACAGCAATACTTCTGGCTCATTGTAACGAATCTGCAGAAGCCATGTAGCCTCGTGTCAAAAGAAGACCCGAGGCTACCACGGCAAACGATCGCCGCCCCCCGATGACGTTCGGGGGCACAGCGATTCTAAAAAAGACTTTGCCGGCGACAATGACCGACTGCGGTTATTAGCGGTGGGGGTTTTCTGCAACATGCAAAACCCCCCACCTTGTATGAAGAGGACTCAGCCCGTGAGCCCTCTTCATAGACTCCTTATACTCTCTGCGCCGTAGAGCTACAGCGCAGAGCGTTAAGGGGTTAAAGGGGTTTTCCCACAAATACAAGTTAGGCCCTATCCATAGGACAGGGCTTAACCTGCTGATGTGTGGGGGTTATAGTGATGTGACCCCCATAGATCATGAAAACGAGGGGTCTGTTGGGGTCCACATAAGGTCCATGTCATCGCTCTATGACAGTAATGGAGCAGAATGGTCATACACGGCCGCCTGCTCCATTACTCTGACGGAGCGATTTTTGCGTTTCCATATTTCACTCCCCACTTTCAAAAATCAATAACTTTTTTATTTTTCCATGTACAGAGCTGTGTGCGGCCTGTTTCTGCATAACAAATTATACTTCCTAGTGACAGTATTAAATATTCCAGGCCCTGTACTGGGAAGCGGGAAGGAAAATATCAAATGTGGTTTTTATGGCTTTCACTGCGCGCTCCATAGGACCCCTCCCCTTTACTGCGCTCCATAGGACCCCTCCCCTTTACTGCGCTCCATAGGACCCCTCCCCTTTACTGCGCTCCATAGGACCCCTCCCCTTTACTGCGACAACGAGCATGTCTCCCCCCCCCCTAGACAACAAGCATGTCCCCCCCCTAGACAACAAGCATTTCCCCCCCCTAGACAACGAGCATTTCTCCCCCCCTGGACAACGAGCATGTCCCCCCCCAAGACAACGAGCATGCCCCCCCCCTAGACAACGAGCATGCCCCCCCCCAGACAACGGACATTTCCCCCCCCTAGACAACGAGCATGTCTCCCCCCGACTCCTAGACAACGAGCATGTCCCCCCCCCTAGACAACGAGCATGTCTACCCCCGACCCCTAGACAACGAGCATGTCCTCCCCTGTGGCTGCGTGCCCTTTTTTGTGTGTTTGTGTTATTTTTGTCTTCCAGGACCGTGCCTGCTGTGGACTGCTTCGGATTCGAAGGATTACGTCGATGACCGACATTTCTAACAAATAAAATGGTCAACGAGGGTGTGTCTGCGTTTTTTGTTCAATAAAATTTTCTGAAAACGGTGTGATTATTTATTTTTTTGCGACACTCTTCATAGTTTGCCATAGTAGTGGTGCCGGCTAGGTGACGGTGCTCATTACTAAGGGCAGGCCTTAGTGTTTGCCTTAATTTTTTTGGCAAATTCACACTAACGCCCATACCATTACCCCGGTACCCACCGCCACCAGGGGTGCCGGGAAGAGCCGGGTACAAACCAGTACCTGACCGTCTATAGATGGTCAGGTAGTGGGGCGGCTGCAGGCTGTTATTGTTGCGCTGGGATAGCCCCCTAACAGTGGGCTATCCCAGCTCAGTAATGGCAGGCGGCTGCTGCTTTTTTGTATCAGCCTGATTTGAACAATAGGGGGCACCCCATGCCGTTTTTCCCCCCATTTTTTTGTAAAAATGGGGGAAACAGCCTGGGAGCCCCCTTTAAAGGGGGAACCCCACGCATATTTTTGTCAAAAATTTGAAGAAAAAACGGCATGGGGCTCCCCCTATTTTTCAAATCAGCCAGATACAAAAAAGCAGCAGCAGCCTGCCATTACTGAGCTGGGAGAGGCCACTGTTAGGGGGCTATTACAGCGCAACAATAACAGCCTGCGGCCGCCCCACTACCTGACCATCTATAGACGGTCAGGTACTGGTTTGTACCCGGCTCTTCCCGGCACCCCTGGTGGCGGTGGGTACCGGGGTAATGGTATGGGCGTTAGTGTGAATTTGCCAAAAAAATTAAGGCAAACACTAAGGCCTGCCCTTAGTAATGAGCACCGTCACCTAGCCGGCACCACTACTATGGCAAACTATGAAGAGTGTCGCATAAAAATAAATAATCACACCGTTTTCAGAAAATTTTATTTGACAAAAAACGCAGACACACCCTCGTTGACCATTTTATTTGTTAGAAATGTCGGTCATCGACGTAATCCTTTGAATCCGAAGCAGTCCACAGCAGGCACGGTCCTGGAAGACAAAAATAACACAAACACACAAAAAGGGCACGCAGCCACAGGGGAGGGCATGCTCGTTGTCTAGGGGGGGGCATGCTCGTTGTCTAGGGGGGGACATGCTCGTTGTCTAGGGGGGGCCATGCTCGTTGTCTAGGGGGGGCATGCTCGTTGTCTAGGGGGGGCATGCTCGTTGTCTGGGGGGGACATGCTCGTTGTCTGGGGGCGGACATGCCCGTTGTCTGGGGGGGACATGCTCGTTGTCTAGGGGGGGACATGCTCGTTGTCTAGGGGGGGACATGCTCGTTGTCTAGGGGGGGACATGCTCGTTGTCTAGGGGGGGACATGCTCGTTGTCTAGGGGAGGACATGCTCGTTGTCTAGGGGAGGACATGCTCGTTGTCTGGGGGGGGCATGCTCGTTGTCTAGGGGAGGACATGCTCGTTGTCTAGCAGGGCATGCTCGTTGTCTGGGGGGGCATGTTCGTTGTCTAGGGGAGGACATGCTCGTTGTCTAGGAGGGCATGCTCGTTGTCTGGGAGGGCATGCTCGTTGTCTGGGGGGGGGACATGCTCGTTGTCTAGGGGGAGTGGAATATGCCCCCCAATTATATACATAAATATACATTGGTGCCAGTGGATGCGTTGAAGGTATGAGCAGTGACGTGGCCAGGGGGTGTGGTTAGGGGGCGTGGCTAGGGTGTGGCTTCTGTGGGTAAAAAAATCGCCGCAGCGCGCTCCGCGCGCCGCCATTTTGTCCCTCTTTCGCCTCCACAAAAGTTGGGAGGTATGCAGGGGGATGCAGCAGGGGTTAAGCGGTCTCCCTCTGCTCCCTCTCCTTCCCTCCTCAGCCAGGGTGTTATGCCTGTGGGGTACCCTGTGGCTGCTTCTCTTTCCCCTGTTACAGGGCTGGGATTGTTACTGATGATGATGATCATTGGCTCGTGGTCGTATGGCAGCTCCTGTCTCTCCGTGCTAGGGGAGGGCAGGATGGGCACAATGTTAGTTGTGGTGCCAGGGCACTTCAGGAGCTAGGGACCCTGTATACTGTGTGGGAAGGTGCAGGGAATTTCTGGGGATGGAGCTATTAAACACTGGTAAATGTACAGTACATCTTGTCTGTAGTACATTTCTGTATAAGTTCATATATAAGGCGCACCGGCCTATAAGGCGCACCTTTGATTTCTGAGAAAATTAAAGGATTTTTGGTGCGCCTTATAGGCCGAAAAATACGGTATAAACTTTTCTGTTTAGTTATGAAAAAAACTGTAATTTGGCAAAAATGTTTAAAAATGTTTCATTTAAAAAAGTTCTATATTTTTTGCTTTTCAGGCAAATAGTTATAAAGTTACTTAGGTGCTATGACTACCATTTCCCAAATGTCTGCTTTATATATCTGCATTTTATGCATCCTCTTTTTTTTCCAGGTTATATTAAAAATTTTTTGAAAATCGCCAAAACCCATATTTAGAGGCACCTGCTCAGCTTTAAGGCACTTTGAGAGGCCTAAATAACAGTAAACCCCGTACATTATGCCAATTTGGAAACTACACCCCTCAATGTATGAAAAAATAAACTTTAAGAAGGGTGTTAACCCTTTAGGTGTTTCACAGGGGTTAAAACACAATTTACAAAATGTAATTTTCTTTAGATAATACATTAATTTTGGCCAAAAATGAAACTGCCACAATGCATTAAATGATGAAAATCTCCACAAAGTTTGCTACACAATTTCTCTTGAGTATGAGGATGCCCCACATGTGGTGGTAAACTGTTTTATGGTCTCACGGCCGGGCATAGAAGGGAAGGAGCGCCATTCAGAGCAGATTTGCATTGTCACATTTTACAGGCTATAAAATGTTTATTTATTTGTAATTTGGACATATGGGAGATTATTTTTTGTGGATGAGATACACTTTTCAGGTACATCATTTAGGGAGGGGTTCAATAGCTAATAATCAGATTTTATCAACTAGTTCTTGGTGGTGGTTAAAATAAATCTTTAATTCTTGTTTATGGTTTTTAGTATTTTTTCCGGCCATTTACCGTACCATAAAAATAATGGGGCTTATTTAGCAAGGGTCGCGGATCGTACTTTTGTCAGACCGTTTGCCGGCTTTGGTTTTGCGCGGCTGTGACAGGATTTTGTCGCACGCGATTGGATTTTGGCGCAGCTCCGCTGGTTTTCATGCAACAGAATTCGGTGGGCAGGCCGTCTGATCATCCAACTAATTCAGATTGAGTGCGGGATTCAACTTTCAAATTGTGTCCCAAGCCCAAGCACTTCGGGCGCACAATCTTAGTGAATCGCGGCAAAGTGCATTATACACAGACAATGTACCTTCGGGGAACTCCTCGGACAGGTAAGTAAATGTGCCCCAATGTGTTTTGTTTATTCTATGGGTCATCACGATTACCGCAATACTCCATTTATATAACTTTTTTAGGGTTAACTTGTTTTGAAGAGTATAGAACTCATTTTGTGAGAAATTTGCTTGTTTTTGCATCGCCATGTATTAATGGGCAAAACATTTTTATTTTTTAGTTTACAAGATCTACTTTTTCTTGGTATCATGTAAATTTTACTGTTTAATCACTTTTTATGCTGTTTTTATGAGGCCAGATGTGAAAAATTCATTTTTTTTCCATTTTTTGATGGCGTTTACGACAGTTTTTTTTTGTGATTTACACTTTTTTGTATTTGATTTTTATATGGGATGGGGCATCAGGGGACTTTTTCTTTTTTTCTAATTTTTTTTATTTGCACTCTGCATACGATAACATCAACCCTGTTAGATCGTGCAGAAAGCACAATCTAGTAGGCTCCTACTGAAGGCAGCGCTGTGGTCGCGATCCCGGCTGTTATACAGGAACCCGGCTATCTCATACTGTGGTGATCTTTTGGGCTCAGCTTCCTATGACGTAGTTACGTCAAGGTGCGAGAAGGGGTTAAGTCATCCTCCGTCTATGTAATCCCTAAGCACTTGATAACATTATACAGGTTACGGAGACCAATATTCGACCACACCGTTTGTGCCCAGATATTGGTCCCCATTGTTTTCTACGGTGCCCGGTCACTGTGCAGTG
This sequence comes from Engystomops pustulosus, assembly GCF_040894005.1. Classification (NCBI taxonomy): domain Eukaryota; kingdom Metazoa; phylum Chordata; class Amphibia; order Anura; family Leptodactylidae; genus Engystomops; species Engystomops pustulosus. The sequence continues at coordinate 60,067,021 of NC_092417.1, read as the reverse complement.
AGCATATATTGCCTCACCGCACGCTGACCGTGCATGGCGAATATTTTGCCGTGTTATGGTGCAGACTCTGTGCTCCACTATTGAGAGGGGAGGGGTGAGCAGCAATCATCACTCCTCATCTCCAGTGTGCTGACCTGTTCCTGTACCCTTACTCTGCAGGCCTGAGTACCCTGAGTACCAGGTAAATCTATATGGTCACCCCGTACTTCCTTATAGACTGTGAGCTCTTGTGAGAAGGTCCCTCACCCCTATTGTGTCATCTGACCATGTTATTGCTCTATGGGTTCTTAATAATTATCATTATTATTATGTCTGACAAATCTTTACATTTGTTTAAATAAACCCTTTATGATGTAAGGTCATCCAATATGGTAAATCTTTAGCTGTCAGGATTCAGACTAGCCATTACATCACTGCTGACAATAGATGATGTCACAGCTTATCTCCACCCCCTCCCTGTACAATAGATAAAACTGACCAATCATTAATGACAGTAGATGACATATCATGTCTACTCCTCCTTCCTGCCTCATATTATACACAAAAGCTCTCTTATGTATCTTGCAGACTGGAGTCAACCCCACTACTAGATGCTGAAACTGGTGATTGTCTCTTAAGGATCGGGCCCTTTCCTGTTTTTTCATGTCCATTTTTCACTCCCCACCTATCAGCACATTGTAATGAAGGGGTTAAAACGAAGACCCGAGGCTACCACGGAGACGGATCGCCGCTCCCCGATGAAGCCCATGCGTCACTATCTATTTGAGGCTGCCGGCAGCTTTGCCGGCAGCCATCGCTGTGAAAACACTAGCACCGATCGCGGGTGTTACCGGTAAGCCTTTGCTGCAATATGCAACAAAGACTTACCGGCTATGGAGAGGGCTCAGCCCATGAGCCCTCTCCATGCAGCACGACCCGACCGCCGCCGTGAATACACGGCGGGCGGTCGCGAACTGGTTAAACTGGGGTGTGAGCAGTAGAATCCAATGTAGTAGGTTCTTTCCAATGTGTAAGTGTCAGGAAGCAGCTGCAAAAGGGCTAATTTACATTCTTCTTTATGTAATCCCATGGCTAAGGGCTTAACAGCATGTGCTACATCAAATTAAGTATTGTTTAATGCATCGATTCATATGACTTTGTGAATATAGCCTAAAGCCTGGAAGATTATCTCTAGAACTCAGTATTGATATATTGTTCAGAATATTTGCTGTAGGTGCATAAGACTTATACAATGCAATGTGTACCCGTACCTTTATTCTGTCTATGTTGGCTTCCATTTTCAGTTGCTCTACCAGCTTCCTGGCTTGTGCTATGTTGGCTGTATTATTGCTCGCCATTAGGCTGCTGCCTTGGCCTCTATGGTGTGCTGAAAAATGAAAAAGGATGGTAATTAGTTGACAAAATACCTACATTAAGTACTTGAAATACAGGCAGTCCCCTACTTAAGGACACCCGACTTACAGACAACCCATAGTTACAGACAGACCCCTCTGACTTCTGGTGAAGCTTTCTGATTGCTTTACTATAGTCCCTTATTGCAATAATCAGCTGTAAGGTGTCTGTAATGAAGCTTTATTGATAATCCTTGGTCCCATTACAGCAAAAAATATTTAAACTCCAATTGTCACTGGGGGAAACATTTTTTTTGTCTGGATCTACAATTATAAAATATACAGTTTCGACTTACATACAAATTCAACTTAAGAACAATACACCAGACCCTATCTTGTACGTAACCCGGGGACTGCCTGTACAGCTATAATTAGGATAAGATTTTATTATATTTATTATAAATTGTAAAATTATTGGTCTGAATTATAAGAAGCGCACAAGGGGCAAGCTCTGTGCAAACCTATAAGGCTTCTAAAACCAACCCTCCATGATCCTATTCAGACAAAATATTGTAGCCATGCATGCCAAGGAAGTCAGTTTTCTTCCCATAGACTTTATTGGAGAGTAGCATACTAATTCTTTGACAACTCTCCTATGTGGCTGCATTCAATAGTAAGGTTTGTTTGCAGAGGGACCAATATATATATACACAGGCAGTCCCCGGGTTATGTACAAGATAGGTACTGTAGGTTTGTACTAAAGTCGAATTTGTATGTCGGATCTGGTAAGTTTTATAAATGTACAGTAGGCTTTGATACTTATGCTCTTGGTCAGATTTCACCCCCATTTTCTGTGATGTTTTATAGCCATCCTTAATTTCATCGCATTCCCGTTATATCAGCGGTTTCCGTGCACATAAAGAACAAGCCACTGGTATAATGCGACCGCGATCTTAGTGATACAAGGGTTCTTTAGGGTAAATAAATGCTACTGTGATCCGAGAAATGGGTCAACCATAGATATAAACGGGATCCTCGGCCACCTATGCGCAGGTGAGGACCCTGTTCGTATTCTAGGGGTCGTTCGTAATTGGATCGTTGTAAGTTGGGGACTGCCTGTATATATATCTATATATCTATCTCTCTCTATATATAAAAAACATTAAAAAGGCCAGCAGCACCAAATAGCATGAAAAAACTGTGGGTGCAGATCCCAATACTGGTCTTGACACACCAGATGGGAGCTTTATTAGCCCAAGTGCAACGTTTCAGACCCTGTTCAGGATTCTTTTTCAAGCAATGTGATAAATCCAACACTCCATATATATGGACAACATCATAAGTCATGTGATCATATCTGGTGTATTTATACAAAAAAATTACATAACAATACATCCATAAATATAACACAGTGAACAACATCCATTAGTGCATCACAAAATATCAGTAAATGGCATGGTCATGTGTAATAACCCCATTATTTACCTCTAGTTGCTTGGTGACAGTATTATTATCTCCCTCGGCGTTCAGATTATATATATATATATTACACACAAAGTATATATATTCCCCAGAGGTCTCCCTTAACCTTAATGCATTAATACATTTATTCAACTAATAAATAAATTTATTATAGACAAGGGGTACTGGCAGTTGCTAAATGTAAGCCTCAACCCACCTGATTTCTCAAGATCAATATCCCTGGTGTGACCTTTCCATTCTTAGAAGTATTGATTTTTGAAACCTACTGGAGTCAGTAGTATCTGAAATGTGGCAGTGAGAGCTGAGCTGTCAGAACTTGGGATTGTCATGTCTTTGTGTAAAATAAAAAAAAAGAAGTCAATCCTGCAGCTGACACAGGCCAATCCCGATTAAATTGATATCATCTAGCAGTGCAAAAATAATAAATAAAAATAATCTAAAAAAATGAAATTATAATACATGGTGCTAGCACATGTACTAGCACATGTGGGCCCTATATCAAAATACTACTTAGTATGGGTGAAAGTGTGTTTTCCTTACCTGAAACAGAAATAACAATTACCTTATATACTCGAGTATAAGCCTAGTTTTTCAGCACAAAAAATGTGCTGAAAAACCCAAACTCGGCTTATACTCGAGTCAAAAAAATAAATAAATCAAAACTCGCCTTTCTGGCGGCACCGGTAGATCTTCTGTGCGATCCATCCGGTATTGTTGTGCTGCACGACGGGGAAGGGGGGGGCTTTATACACTGGGGCAGGGGCTGGCAGGCTATATACACTGGGGCAGGGGCTGGCAGGCTATATACACTGGGGCAGGGGCTGGCAGGCTATATACACAGGGGCAGGGGCTGGCAAGCTATATACACTGGGGCAGGGGCTGGCTGGCTATATACACTGGGGCAGGGGCTGGCTGGCTACATACTGGAAGGCTATGACCAATGCATTTCCCACCCTCGGCTTATACTCGAGTCAATAGGTTTTTCCAGTTTTTTTGTGGTAAAATTAGGGGCCTCGGCTTATACTCGGGTCGGCTTATACTCGAGTATATACGGTACATTTTTTTTAGGTCTAAAAATTTTCCAATATGTTGAGGTCAACAGCTATTATTTAGACACAGAAGAGTTTGTACAGGTTTTTTTTTAAAGGTGATTATTTTCTTCTCGTCTACAGGTAAAAATGATTTGATCACATTGTTATCCTAACTATAAATATAATGAGAACAGTATCAAACATACAGTAAGTTCTTGCCGAGGCAGAAATGAGCTCAAAAGATGACTCCTCTCAGGGTATTCAAAAAAACTTGTGAAAGGACTGCGGGATAGCACAAGATGAAGTGAAACTCCAGGGAGTATTTTATTCACCACACAGCAACATTTCGACTACAAAGTAGTCTGACTACATTGTAGTCGAAATATAGCTGCATGGTGCCGTGGAGTTTCACTTCATCCTGTGCTGTGCTGCAGTCCTTCTACTAGTTATTTGATTACATTTGGACCACTACCAAGGTCATCGAGCTGCGGGCACCCTCCTAATTTGATACAAATCTAAAGGGTATGCTGTCTACATTTTCTATCTCCTCCCATGGGATTAACACATTAACGACACGTAATGGAATACTATGTTAAGGTGTCAGACTGAGCGATCTCCATACAAAATGGGTGTCACCAAGATACCCAAGTATACCTGGGGGTTTTTAAAAAAAAAAATTATAAAAAATAAAATAGAAATAGAAAAAAAGTTTAAATCACCTACTTTTCATTAGAACTTACATACAAATGTAATGTATCCCTGTGTCCAAATGTCACCACGCATAAGAATTTTAATAAAGTGCACAGTCCCCATGTATCAATGAAAACGTCAACTAGTCCAGCAAAAAATAACACCTTTAGTAGGTCTGTACACTGAAGTATTTAAAAGTTATGGCCATCAGAATATCACCAAACATTTGCAAAAATATATCAACTTTTCTAAATATATGAAACATTATAAAGCCTATAGAAATCTCATTGATTGTACTGAGACAATGAATAAGGTATCCGCAACAAAATGGCAAGAGTGTCATGAACCCATGAACAACCCCCCAGGATAAACAAACCTCCTAAACTACAATTTCAGAAAAAAACTGCATAAAAAGGAAAAAACTATTCTAAACAAAAATATAACTTTTCTAAATGTATGAAACATTATAAATCCTACAGAAATCACATTGATTGTACTGAAACAAAAAATAAGGCATCTACAAGAAAATGGCAAAAATGTCATGAACTCCCCCAAGAATGTACCAACCTCCCAAACTACAATTTCAGAAAGAAAAAGTGCATAAAAGGAAAACACAGAAAAACTAAAAAAAAAAAAAATCTAGCTAGAAAACAAGACGTACAGTGGAAACAGAACAGGGAAACAAAAAACAGGAGTCAGGTCATCACATCCCCATAACCTAATAACATAGCGAACAAAAGATGAATAATATTGTTGTGAGGGAAACACTAGGTGGATGTACTCGGGTCTGCGTATATGGACCAAGGTCTCATAGTGATAGCACGAGACAATTGGACTAAGTGTTTTGGAAAACAACCTCTCCGTCCACCAGACTGGCCGCTCATTTGTCATTAGCCATAATCCAAGATGCAGTAAATACATTCTGTTATTAATTAATATTTACTAAATGTTTAGCATTCTATTTTTCCAGTTCAAAAAAATGTGAATGTTTCCAATCAAATATTTAATTAAAACATGAAAGGGAAATTATTTGTTTCATTACAGAATCTCAATGTAGAAAGCACATTTAAGATCATATTTGGGAGAAACTAGTATTGTTTATATTTACGATCATTTCTGATAAATTATCACCAGTATTTACTACAGAATTTTTTATGTTATCAAATGAAGGCTCATTACAAAACGAGAGGGGGAAATGTGATGAACTGTGAAACAATCCTACAGAAGATGAAGTGCTGTTGAGGATTACATATTCTCATATTAAACAGTATATATAGCACGTGTGCGCATACAGAAATGTAATTAGAAAGAAAGATTTTTTTCCTCCAGATTTGGCGAATAATCAACTTCATGATTACATTTTCAGTAATACAAGCATTTTAAAGACCTTGCTGTCAAGTTGAGTATAAATTAATGTGCACCTGTCACCTTGGCAGAGCATGGGCGAGCATATTGAAGGCTATATTCATGATGTTGCAGTGCAGCATATATTCACAGAGACTTACTTCCTGGGCCAGATATAGAAACAATAGTGCTGAACAACCTCAGAATGATATGATGGGAGCAGGACCTTTATCAGGGAATGTACTGTATATAAGCCGAGTTTTTCAGCACAAAAAAATGTGCTTAAAAACCTCGCCTCGGCTTATACACGAGTCAATGCTAAAAAAAAAAATACTCACCCTCCGCTGTCCGCGATGTTCGTTGCGGCTCCCGATCCCTGTCACAGCTCCCAGCGGCTCCCAGTATCTCCTCTTCTGTCTTCTATCTTCTCTAGCCGACAGAGTCGCGTCCATGCGATCTGCCGGCCGTCGCACACTGTGATGCAGCCCTGTCGCTGCTGATGACGTCATCAGCGGCGACAGCGTTGCACCACAGTGTGCGACGGGCGGCGCGATCTCACGGCCAGAGAAGATAGAAGAGTGAAGAAGCCGCCAGGAGCCGCGATGGGGATCGGAAGCCGCCGGGAGGAACATCGGGGACACCGAAGGGTGAGTATTAAGTTTATTTTTTTATCTGTATGCTACACGGGGGCAGGCTGTATACCGATGGGGGCAGGCCGTATACCGATGGGGGCAGGCCGTATACCGATGGGGGCAGGCTGTATACCGATGGGGGCAGTGCTATATACCGATGGGGGCAGGCTGTATACTGCAAGGGGGCAGGCTGTATACTGCAAGGGGGCAGGCTGTATACTGCAAGGGGGCAGGCTGTATACTGATGGGGCAGGCTGTATACTGATGGGGACAGGCTGTATACTGATGGGGACAGGCTGTATACTACTGGGGACAGGCTGTATACTACTGGGGACTGGCTGTATACTACTGGGGACTGGCTGTATACTACTGGGGGCAGGCTGTATGCTACGTGGGGCTGGCTGTATACTACATGGGGGCTGGCTGGCTGTATACTACACCCTCGGCTTATACTCGAGTCAATATGTTTTCCCAGTTTTCTGTGGTAAAATTAGGGGTCTCAGCTTATACTCGGGTTGGCTTATACTCAAGTATATACGGTACATCAGTTTTCTGGTATACAAGCCCTGAAATAATCGCCAGACATTGCAAACATTTCCCCTTTTCATGCCAACAGGGCATGGAGGGACGCAAAGGGGATGTGGGTGGCAGCGGAATGGGTTGGCATGGGGAATTCCTGCCTTGCCCCTGCTCACTAGCTATAGACTGCAACTGTTTAAGCTGAATGGACATTGGTTAATAGTGCAAATCTGCACCAGGCAGGACCTGGCATACACTGTGCAGGGTGCCTGCCAGAAATATCAGGAGGACTGAGTATATGGTGGTGCCAAAGTGGAGGGGTTTCATATTATGCTGGCCCCTAGTGTGACAACTCCTGCAGGTAGATGTTCTCGTGGCTGATTACCACACCTTTGCATGCTCTGTAAAGGGCTAATATTTCAGACGCTCCGAATATTTATTGGCTGGGTTCATCACAGGGGCAGATGGAGTAACAGTCGGTCGAACCAATCAGCTGCTGGGGCGGAATCAGGACCCTCCATATAATGATAAGCACTATTCAACATTATCCAAATAAAATTATTTATATACAGTATTTCCTCCAGTTTAAGAACATTATACAAAACAGGGCAGATACAATTCACGTCTGATACATTCCTGGTCCAGACCAATAGTCAAAGATGACTTGGGTGTGCGGGTTTCACACAGGTGCAATTATTTAAAGAAAAATGGTCTTGAACATTCCACCTCCAACATTTGCAAATATATATATATATAATAATTTCAAAATTTCAAGATTGTTTCTATGCCTTCGCAACATCCCCCACCGGGGCCTAGCCTTTTCTTGGGGCCTGGAGGCAGCCAGGGCCCAGAATACCGGAGTGGCTGGCGGTTGCGGCCTTGGCGGGGCTGATGTCACAGTGCTTGGTATGGGGGACCAGAGGGCTGTCCTACAGCCTGGCAGGTCTCCAGCAGGTGGTGTGTGTAGGAAATATGGAGGGAGCGGCTGATATTCTGCTTCTCCCTGGGGCAACCCCTGAGTGTCTGTAGAGTAATGGATGGGGGAGCCGTGATGGTGACAGCCGTATCCGGAGATCAGACAGAGGCAATTTTGTGCAAAATAACGGCTCTTTATTGAACAACAGCAGGCAACGGGCCTAAACGGTGGAGTGGTCATTAAGAGTGGTCCTCAGGAATAGTGCACCAGCCTGGTAGTAGATGCAGGCTGGGATGGAGCTGTGTCCAAACTGTGGAAGCTGCAGCTCTGGATTTGAGTCTCCTGACTCAGGCCCTGGGATTAGGTTAAGTGTCAGTACTGAAGGTGTACTAAACACTGTCTCTCTGTTTACTGTGTCTCTGTAGACAGACCATGCGGTGTAGAGGCCGTAGTCTAAGAGTCGTTGTCTAAGAGGCCGTGCTCCTCCCTGCGCAGGGGTTTTATCACCCTGGTCAGGTTGTAGCACCTCTCCAATCACACTCTAGTTTACAATGCAGCAACATCATTGGTCAATAACGTCTTACATCCTCTTAACTATTGCCTGTTCAGGCAGAACCTACAGCTGCTTATACCTGAGATCTCCCTGCATTATCCCTTGGGTGAGCTGCGCAGGCTCACCAGATAGATCCTGAAGTGTAGAGGGCCCTATATGCAACTACTCCCTTGCCTATACGTTGGCAGGGGTGTTGCACCTTGTTTTGCAATTTTTTTTTTTTGTACAGTGTTTCTGCATTGTATGTAAAGAATTGCTATTAATTCCATAAACTACAATGCCACTGTATTACGCTGCAGTTTTTCCACACAGAAATATTACTTGGCAAATCTGCAGGTTATCCGTACCGTGTGCAGTGCGGTCACACGTTGCGCTAGTGTTGCGCATTTCCAATTGCCAGGGGCGGGCCTTGACTTGCACCCTGTGTCTTGCATTTAAACAATACACAAGTGCTGGTTACCAATCACATTAGTTTCAGTGGAAACGCATATGCGATGGGGCCAAGGCCCACCCTAGGTGCTAGCGTTGCACTTCGGAGCACAACATGTGACCGCACTCTTACAAGAATCTCACCAATTTGTAGGGACTGTAACAGGCTGCAGTATTTCTATGTGCATTATCTCAATCTTTACTGAAACCAATAGATCCTAGGCCCCCATCTCAGGATAAAATTGATAAACAAAAATAAGAAAACTACCCGATAATCTGCGGGCACAGTTAGCCATAATAAGGCTTTAAAACAGGAAAATACCATAAAAAAACATTTCATAGGGCAATATCCTGCTCACCAACTTGCATCAGTACTGTATTTGTAAGACACAAACAAGAATATGTCAGAAACAGGAGAAGATGTACACATTTTTGTATTATAGGTTTTTCAGCACTTAATAGTCCAGCCATTCAATAATTAATCAGAAGTGTCTGGTCATCTGTAGTGGAAATTATATTACATGTTTGATGTGTTTTTCCTTTGTAAAACTAGGAGAAAGATTTCCATTGGTCAGTGGTCTCCATCCTGCAGCAGGAAGCTGTAAGAGCATGCTGGGAGTTGTAGTTTTCGGACAGCTTGAGGGCCATGGGTTGGGGACCACCAAACTGAAATGCTCTAATCCTACAATGGGGTTTATCTCTATGTACATGCCACAATTCAGAAGTTGTCATGTTCACTGTATTCCTATTTCACTTCATAGGTGGTTTGTAAAGCATTTAGAAAAAGGAATTATAGTATTTGAGAATTTGGTAAGAAAATAAAAGCAGTTGGACGTCTACCAGCATCTCCCACCCAATTATATGAGACCTCCCTAATGTAGTGCCAGTCTCTCTCCTAGTCAGCTTTCTGCTAATTGCCAGCTGCCAGGGTGAGGGAAGCCATTGTTTGGCTCTGGTTTTATGCAGATTATACATCAACACATTAGATCACCCAGTTCCTGAAATAACAGGCAGCCTTATAATTTATCCTCAATGGAGAAAATCACATCCTTCTATTCTCCTGCAAAGCTTAATGGCTCCTAAGAGAGGCAGTGGCATGAGGTCTATACAAAGTAAAATTAAAATTAAGAGGGTTGTCTCATTCTGACAACTTCATCTTAGAACCTTTAATTAATGGGGGTGGTGGTGGTAATGGGGGTGGTTATGGGGGAGTGGGGTAGGACTTAACTTAACTTATCTTGGACCCATTGTACAGTAGCAAACCCATCTGAGCCTTCAGGCTTACAGCATGGTTGTATTGGAGTTTTTCTGTACAGAATTTCCAAGTGGGTGTTACCAGTTGGATGTATATCCTTGCCAAGTCTATTCCAGTCCAATCAGTGCTGACTCCGAGGGACACACTCGACCCTTTATTTCTCAAAAAACAAGGGCATAAGAAGTTGCAAGAAGAGCAGATCCTGCCATAAGGTAGACACACCAGCAGGCAAGTGTGCTTGGTTTACAAACATTCATCCTGGTGGTAGATTTCCTTCAACTAATTGTAGGTATGATATATTCACTAATGGTCTCTGTATTATATTAATTCACAAAAATGATGAAAACTTATTTCAAACCGAGAAAAATATTATAGAAGTGTAATAGATCAACTGTTTATGTGCTGGTGTTATTCACTACAGATTTTTTTGATATTTTATTTATTTTTTTCTAATCACAAATGAAAAGCAAACCAAAGCCCAAGATGGAATAATTAGTACATCATTTGTATCCAGGATGAAATGATGTTCTGTTATCTGACTGCATTAGAGAAGAGTTCAACAAGTGATCCTGTATTCATCGGGGGAAGCAGGCGATGAACAATCCTAACACTAGATGGCCTGAGGGTGTTTTCCAGATAAAATAATTATTAGTATTCTTTGAAGGGGATTACTGTGTGCAAGACATTAGAATATCCTAGAATAAGTGGAAAACCCACCTAGGTCCAGGGCCTTCTGGCAAAAAGTGAAATCCGGAGAATATCCCATGGAAATATATTGCATAATATTCATATCATCATTCAAATCATTGGAACAATAGTTATGAATGAATGTTGTCAAGCCACATTACAAATAAACTTGTCAAAGCTTTTTTTTTTTAGTGCAATTCCTCTAATTTGGCATCTACATTGCTGGGAAATTAGGCAGTCAGCAGAGGACTGACATCAAGCAAGGATATAAATACACAGATAAAACTTATTTGGTTTCCATTATCCATTACTTTATCATCAGGAAAGTCTGATGTTGGAACCTTCACTAATGAAGCCATCACAATAACCATATATCACTATGTTTCTTTTAAAGTTTCCCCAGCAGTACAGAACAGCTTTGGACCACCATAATAATAATTCCTCTATTTACACTCACCGGCCACTTTATTAGATACACCATGCTAGTAACGGGTTGGACCCACTTTTACCTTTAGAACTGCCTCAATTCTTCGTGGCATAGATTCAACAAGGTGCTGGAAGCATTCCTCAGAGATTTTGGTCCATATTGACATGATGGCATCACACAGTTGCCGCAGATTTGTCGGCTGCACATCCATGATGCGAATCTCCCGTTCCACCACATCCCAAAGATGCTCTATTGGATTGAGATCTGGTGACTGTGGAGGCCATTTGAGTACAGTGAACTCATTGTCATGTTCAAGAAACCAGTCTGAGATGATTCCAGCTTTATGACATGGCGCATTATCCTGCTGAAAGTAGCCATCAGATGTTGGGTACATTGTGGTCATAAAGGGATGGACATGGTCAGCAACAATACTCAGGTAGGCTGTGGCATTGCAACGATGCTCAATTGGTACCAAGGGGCCCAAAGAGTGCCAAGAAAATATTCCCCACACCATGACACCACCACCACCAGCCTGAACCGTTGATACAAGGCAGGATGGATCCATGCTTTCATGTTGTTGACGCCAAATTCTGACCCTACCATCCGAATGTCGCAGCAGAAATCGAGACTCATCAGACCAGGCAACGTTTTTCCAATCTTCTACTGTCCAATTTCGATGAGCTTGTGCAAATTGTAGCCTCAGTTTCCTGTTCTTAGCTGAAAGAAGTGGCACCCGGTGTGGTCTTCTGCTGCTGTAGCCCATCTGCCTCAAAGTTCGACGTACTGTGCGTTCAGAGATGCTCTTCTGCCTACCTTGGTTGTAACGGGTGGCGATTTGAGTCACTGTTGCCTTTCTATCAGCTGAAACCAGTCTGCCCATTCTCCTCTGACCTCTGGCATCAACAAGGCATTTCCGCCCACAGAACTGCCGCTTTTTTTGGACCATTCTCTGTAAACCCTAGAGATGGTTGTGCGTGAAAATCCCAGTAGATCAGCAGTTTCTGAAATACTCAGACCAGCCCTTTTGGCACCAACAACCATGCCACGTTCAAAGGCACTCAAATCACCTTTCTTCCCCATACTGATGCTCAGTTTGAACTGCAGGAGATTGTCTTGACCATGTCTACATGCCTAAATGCACTGAGTTGCCGCCATGTGATTGGCTGATTAGAAATTAAGTGTTAACGAGCAGTTGGACAGGTGTACCTAATAAAGTGGCCGGTGAGTGTATATAGCGCCTACAGATTACGCAGCGCTGCATAGAGCTTATCAAATGGGCCCCTGTCCCCAATGAGGCTCACAATCTAATCAACCTACCAGTATGTTTTGGAGTGTGGGAGGAATCCAGAGGACCCGGAGGAAACCCATATAAACTCTTTGCAGATATTAACCTGGATGGGACTTGAACGTTGAACCCCAGCACCTTCTGTAGGATTCACTGTATTTCCCTTGCACAGCTGTACAGGGAGAACAAGCTTTGCTGGGAGAACAAGGTGATTAATCCAATACCTTGTGCACACTTAATGTCTGTAGTGTGTCTAGAAAATGTCCTAGCCATTGTTTGAACAGCTGGCACACCTCCCTATTGACTTCTTTGGATTTATGCCCAAAGCGGCTGTTCCCACAGCCCAGTGCATGAGAAGAACTCTGGAGTTTGGGACCACTGATCAGCCAGCATGGCTGGGGTTTAGGCTTATCGCTGCCATTGCCACAAGTTTTAGTTAAAAGGTGCTTTGGGTCTCTATAAGATCTCAAGCACATGTGCAGTTCACCAGGTCGAGGGAGTTGAGGGAGGTATACCTTGTTTCACAGCATGGTTGCCCAATAACCAGAAAGTGCAGGAGGGATTCTGACAATAGACAGTGGTAAGCCGCATGCATCTGGGCCTAAACCCCAGCTGTGGATGCATCATGATTACAGTTTAGTTACAGGTTTCCTTTAAGTGAAGAAAACAGAAAATTCTGATGTGGCTGCAGATAATAGTTATCCTTACATCCTTTTTAGACACATAGGGAACAGAAAGGTGAGATAGTATATTAAGAGTTATTTGATAAGGTCCTTGTAGCCGTCCTTCTTCTGTGGCATAGCATAACTGCATTAGGGCCTGGATCTGCATGTGAAAAAAAGTGAATTTTGTGGACACAGAAAACATCAAGAGTCTCAATTAAATTCAGTTGGAACACTCCATTCCATATGCTACTGATGAAAGGCCATATATCCCTTCCATCTCTATGATAATTTGATTAAAGGGGGGCCAGTATGGACTGCGGTGGTGTCGTTGGGCGGAGGAGATAAGGCCTTGGGGCACAATGTTGGTTTGGATGCTGGGCGGGCCCTAGTCGTGTCAACAGCACAGGGCCCATGGGAAATTTAATCCGCCACTCTATATACCAGTAAATACATGGGCATAAGAAGTCAGGAGGTAGAGGGCTTTGGTTAGCAATGTACCTTAAAGTTACAGGATCCCAATTTAAAATCTGTAACAGAACTCCAGGCCTATCATGTGGCATTTTTTTAATTTTGGTGTCTTATTACCTGAGAAAGAATCCTTTTCCAATTAGCCCTGTAGACATGTGGAGGCTTATAGCCATTTACGCCTCTTTTAGCTACCTTATAAGGCAGCTCCCTTGACATCAAGCATGACTTTCAGAAAGCCTAATGACATGATGCGTGGTTAAACCACACCTACAAGGCAGTCTTAGTTGGCAAATTCTCAGTTCATATAAATTTTACTCCGTAAATATAACTTTTAGTTTCCGACCCTAGTCAGAAGCCTTTCAATCAGCAAAACTAGTTCCCTACACTGTACTGAAAAGATGCCACCACATTGAGACAGTGCTGTCTACTGTTCTTTCTGGAATAGATATACTGGTTTGGTCGAATTCCACATCATGTCATTAGGCTTCCTAGAAAGTCATGCTTGATGTCAGGAGCTGCCTTATGAGGTAGCTCAAAGAGGCGTAGTTATCCATATCCTATCCTGGTAAACTTATCTGCATGTTTCCCCAGATCTTGAATAACCTGTGTCTCTATATAATTACCCATATGCATTGTCAATCAAGATCATGTTAAAGATTTTTTCCAGAATTTCAACATAAAAAAATAAAATTACATATAGCTGTATTAAATTAGTAAAAAGAAATTACCAGGATGGGGGTCAGAACTCTTCTTACTTCCTCTCTTCACCGAGCTCTTTTATTCTTTTCTGTTTGAAGACAAGACAAAATATAAAAATTACATCAGAAAACCTGATAACTACAGTAACATGATGTATTTTACAGTCATGTCTGGTCACATCTATAGCTCCAGTGGAAGTAGCAGAGTTAATGCAATACAAAAGATAGAAATCACAAATCAGGACAAGCCAGAAAAAGTTGCCTCGTTGGCCAACCTATTTCGCAAGTCAAGAACAATACATCCAAAAATCCAAAAGGGACAAGCAGAATGTTCCAATCTTATAAATAAAACATAACTTTTGTTACTCATAAAATGTCTTCAATAAGAACCACATTAATGTAGTATCAACCATCTAGTCAAGAGAAATAGCTAAAGCCTCATTGTGTCCTAGTTCATTATTGTAAAAAAATATTACACAATGCATCATTTTAAAGCCACCGACCAACAGTAAACGGGACAAAGATAAAGTAACCGGGTGGATCTCACCAGTCTTCAATGTATAGTCTTCTGATCTAGTGGTACCTATCCGCAGAAAGTTCCCCCCTTGACAAGGATGGTCCCAGTACTGTCCCAGACAAATTCTGTTGGTCCCTAATATCTAATCCCTACGCGTTTCATACGTTGTGTGACCAATCATCAGGGGAATACATTAATATAGTGGATGCTGCAGCCTTGATATAGAATATGGCTATTCAAGCTAAACATCACAGGGTTAAAATGGAACAACAAACGAGCAGTGTCTTGTGTAATACATATTATTATAGCATGGTGGTCATAGGGCATAGGGTCCTGCACCTCTGGATCGGTACCGCTCAATCAGAAGACTACACAATGAAGACTGGGGAGATCCACCCGGTTACTTTATCTTTGTCCCGTTTACTGTTGGTCAGTGGCTTTCAAATGATGCATGGTGTAATATTTTTTACAATAATGAACCAGGACACGACGAGGTATAGGTATTTCTATTGACTAGATGGTTGATACTACATTAATGTGGTTCTTATTGAAGACATTTTATGAGTAACAATTAAAAGTTATGTTTTATTTATAAGATTGGAACATTCTGCTTATCCCCAATATAAAGGTAGTTAAAAGACAAGCCTTCGGTTAATGGAAATGTGCATACTACAGCCGATCGCTGGGGGTCCACTGACACAAAAATCCCTATATTCCTTTCTAATATAAAGGGGTAGTCAAAGTTCTCTTAAAGGGGTTGTCATGGATTAAAAAAAAACGCATCTTTCTTCCAAAAACAGAACCACATCTGACAATAGTTTGTGCTGGTATTGCAGCTAGGCTGCATATAAATGATTAGAACCAAGCATTACCCTTGGACAGATGTGGGCTGTTTTATGAAGAGAGTATTCATGTTTTTCAAATTTTGGACAAGCCCTTTAATAGAATCACTGTTTCTTACTGCCAGGTATCAAGCAACGCCGCATTTCCCACCATGCTCTGGCATTTGTTAGCTGTCAGGTTTGCAAGAAGTTGCAGCTTAAAACCTGTGGGCTAAATACTTGCTGGAGACCCCAGATGTACCGTAGACTGGGTCAATATTTTCTCCATCATAAAATTCTATTGGAAACAGTTCAGTACATAAATTACATGAAAACACATTGACCTGGGCTTGTGCTTACGTACAATTTACTCCTAATTGCACTCCAGATAGCAGTTGTTTGCAAGTGCCCAAGAGAGCGTATCTTAAAGATAAATACATTTAGGACCAAGGGCCTGTTCAATAACACCTGTCTGCTGTGTATCTCTCTATGTTAATGTGGGTATTATAGATCTGCAGCACTTCAATGGACATTGACCTATGCAAACCAGTACAGGCTAAATGGTATTGCTTGGTTACAGATGTCGTATCAAGGGTGACCACATGTTCCATATTTCAATTAAATTGCTATTAAAACGGTTTCCTGAAGCGATGTTAATGGGTGGTAACGTTATACATTAATAGCAGCCTAGACATAGCCAATTACAGGACTGTAATAGCGAGGAGCAGATACAAAAAAAATTAATTAAAATATATATATATATATATATATATATATATATATATATATATACACACACAGTATATATATATATATATATATATATATATATATATATATATATTATGTATATATGGGAAATCTCCCCTTCTTTCCCCCTATTGTAAAAGATTGATTACACTGAAGAGGAAACTAACCACAAAGCAACATGGGATAGCTTTGTTTTAAAGATATGCTACTACAAGTTCCTCAAAGTAGTAGAGTCTCATTCCAGATTTGTTACATTCTTCATTCCATACATACCACATTCTTATTTGGCACTGCCCATGACCCTAGGAATTCCCACTTTCAGACAAGATTTGCACAAACCTTATCCCTTTTCTATATCCATTTTGCACTGTTTTTTCACAGAATCTTATGTAGTCCCTGGGGGACTGATAATCTAATTAACCTACCTCAAGCAGGAACTATTACCAAGCAAACTAATTAGCCTCAGCATGTTTTTGAGAGGACAACAAGGAGAAAGGCTTTATACAGATGCCACCAACTATCCCCAACACTCCAACTAGATAGGAGGATGGCAACACTGCTGCATCCTACGTGTAGTGGATGCAATTGGGGGGGAATTTATTAAGAGTGGCATTAAATCCCCCCCTGCCAGCACTCTGCTGCTCCAGGTTGGCAGAAAATCCAGAAAAAATCTTCACCAAGCCAGACCTATTTAAACCAGGCAGAGGTTCTAGCTATATTCTCCACCGGTTTTCTGGTGGAGACCACAGTAAATACATCAGGCTGGGGCGTTCACACCCATTCCACCTGGCCCCGCCACTCTTGCCCAACTCTCTGCCCATCATGCCCAAAGTGGCATGTGGGTCAAAACAGCACAAAAACTGACAGAGATGGTGATTTTCATATTCTTTTTCCACCAGAACACTGCCAGAGAAGGCATGGTAAATATCCCCTAATCAGCCAATGAAGTCCATGCTGCTTAGAGCAATAATAGATTTTTTTTCACCTGTATTCTACTGTGGCAAATCATCAGCTATGAGAGCACATTAAATAGTAAAGTGTATTAGAAGGTTTCAGAACTTTCTATTCTGTATTAACTTCCATTAGCTTAAGCACTTCCAGTGAATTCATGTCCAATCTACAAAGAATAGAATATTGTCAAGGTCACCCCAACCTCAAAAGGTGAAGATCAAAAAGTAGCATAGTACAAATACTCCCATCATTACTCCCTGTGGCAGAGCAACCAGACCGCTGTAAAATTCTGCAATGTGGAATTCCTATATCTAGAATTGTCCGTTTAGCGCTCCATCAAAAATAGAAATTGGGAACTCTCAGTACTTTTATAGAGAGTTGAAAAAAACCCACACAAACACAGGGAGAAGATGAAAGTGCTGTGCAGATGTAGATTTAAACCTAGTTGACACTGGGAACTACTTAACCTTTGTACTGCCAAAAGTAGGCCAAAAAGGAGTCCCTTCTTCCTTGCCTAACATCAGTGCTGCACTTTTATCATGATTACAGTTTTTGCTGCTCTTTTGCGGGGAAGAGGACGCTCCTTGCATCATGTATACCTATGATTCAAGAAGTCATGTTCTCTGCGGTTGGCCTTTGAACTTCAGTGACCCAGGTTGTTTGCCAGCAGCATAAATAACAAGTAGGGCATCACGGTGGCTCAGTGGTTAGCACTACAGCCTTGCAGTGCTGCTGTCCTGGGTTCAATTCCCATCCAGTTCAACATCTGCAAAGAGTTTGTATGTTCTCTCCGTGTTTGCGTGGGTTTCCTCTGGGTCCTCGGTTTCCTCCTACACTCCAAAACATACTTGTAGGTTGATTAGATTGTGAGGGACAGGGACTGTTTTGGCAAGCTCTGTGTCGCACTGAATAATCTGTGTGTTCTACACTCACCGGCCACTTTATTAGGTACACCATGCTAGTAACGGGTTGGACCCCCTTTTGCCTTCAGAACTGCCTCAATTCTTCGTGGCATAGATTCAACAAGGTGCTGGAAGCATTCCTCAGAGATTTTGGTCCATATTGACATGATGGCATCACACAGTTGCAGCAGATTTGTCGGCTGCACATCCATGATGCGAATCTCCCATTCCACCACATCCCAAAGATGCTCTATTGGATTGAGATCTGGTGACTGTGGAGGCCATTTGAGTACAGTGAACTCATTGTCATGTTCAAGAAACCAGTCTGAGATCATTCCAGCTTTATGACATGGCGCATTATCCTGCTGAAAGTAGCCATCAGATGTTGGGTACATTGTGGTCATAAAGGGATGGACATGGTCAGCAACAATACTCAGGTAGGCTGTGGCGTTGCAACCATGCTCAATTGGTACCAAGGGGCCCAGAGAGTGCCAAGAAAATATTCCCCACACCATGACACCACCACCACCAGCCTGAACCGTTGATACAAGGCAGGATGGATCCATGCTTTCATGTTGTTGACGCCAAATTCTGACCCTACCATCCGAATGTCGCAGCAGAAATCGAGACTCATCAGACAAGGCAACATTTTTCCAATCTTCTACTGTCCAATTTCGATGAGCTTGTGCAAATTGTAGCCTCAGTTTCCTGTTCTTAGCTGAAAGGAGTGGCACCCGGTGTGGTCTTCTGCTGCTGTAGCCCATCTGCCTCAAAGTTCGACGTACTGTGCGTTCAGAGATGCTCTTCTGCCTACCTTGGTTGTAATGGGTGGCGATTTGAGTCACTGTTGCCTTTTTATCAGCTCGAACCAGTCTGCCCATTCTCCTCTGACCTCTGGCATCAACAAGGCATTTCCGCCCACAGAACTGCCGCTCACTGGATGTTTTTTCTTTTTCGGACCATTCTCTGTAAATCCTAGAGATGGTTGTGCATGAAAATCCCAGTAGATCAGCAGTTTCTGAAATACTCAGACCAGCCCTTCTGGCACCAACAACCATGCCACGTTCAAAGGCACTCAAATCACCTTTCTTCCCCATACTGATGCTCAGTTTGAACTGCAGGAGATTGTCTTGACCATGTCTACATGCCTAAATGCACTGAGTTGCCGCCATGTGATTGGCTGATTAGAAATTAAGTGTTAACGAGCAGTTGGACAGGTGTACCTAATAAAGTGGCCGGTGAGTGTATATAAATAAAGAATTAATTAATCTAAAACATGAATGGAGGTTGGCCTTTCAGACACAATACTGTCTAATTCAGTGGTTCTCCCTTCTAGCGATTACAAAAGGGGCCCTTGGTTGAAGCCACCACTCGATGAGGTCTCTGTGCCCCAATAGGAAATGGGTTGTATTATTCCCTGTAAAGTCATATAATACAGTTGTATAAATCACAGTCACATTGCTCCTATATAAATAACCATGTTGCTAAGAGTTGCTGATCCAACTTCTTTATAGATTCGATCTTCTCTATAGTGCTGACTGCTCACTTGGTTGGCAGCCTTGACCTTGTTTGGGATATACAGTCATATACACTCCCTAGTAATTCTGAAATTGCAATGAGGAGGCTGCACTCCATGTTTTAGTGCTGCGGTTTTGGAATGTTTTTTTGCTGCAAAAAAGGTTTACCACAAATCTGTGGTCACTGTAGCCAAACTGCAGAATAAAAACCTCTATTTATGCATTTCTGAGGCGCAAATCAGGTATGGATCATAAAGGGCAAGAACTACGGTATTTATGATTTAATAGTCATTCTTTTGTTTGGGTCCACTCTCAGATTTGGCTTGATAAAAAAAAAAATAAACATTTGAAAACGCACTGCAGAAATATCTAAATGAGCCCTTAACACCAGCATGTCCTCCTCTTATCCACTATCCAAGTGTAATACAATTCTAATTGCCAAAAGGTTCTGCTACAGCAGATGGGCCCTCTTCTAGGATACTGACTCATTATCCAATTAGGATACATCATGTATCTAAACATTTCCCTCGGGTGCATTCATGCTCTACTGCTTCTTTAAGATGACTATAAGATGCTACAGGAGTCCCTACAGGGTTTTTACATATTTCATTGCTTCCAAGAGGTTCCTGAGGAAATTTTTACCATTTCAATAAGAAATGGAATCTAGTTTGCAGTAGTATTGGAGCCACTAGCCAGCCTTATATGTACCAACAAGGAATTGAGAGGTTTTGGCAGGGCCCAAGATGACAGGTTACTGTTTTTGGATGAGACAATGAAGTCAATTGGGACATTTTGGTATTAAAATACAACTTGGCAAAGTCATCCAGTAAATGATGTCCAGTACCGGGACATTAGGAGAAGAGTATCAAAGGGAGAAGGAGAGAGGAGTTCAACGAGTGGGGTTTTTTCTGAAGGAGGCTGATGACGGAGGAGTTTCCCGAAGGTGGTGGGGGGGGACCACTCTTCAATGGACACACCTTTAACACACTCGACACACCTGAAGAGGTAAACTTATCTGGATGGTGGAGCTTCTTGATATATCCAGCATGGCAGACGGGCAGGGATTTCAATGTACCCAGCACACAATGGTAGTGTGATAAATCTCCCCCATAATGTCTATTATAGAATGCCAAAGCCTCACTAGCACTGGTTAGACTGTTCCCTCATAGAATTTCCAGATTTGGGTTGATACTGGGGTTGAGATTTACAATTTTGCAACTATATGGATCTATTTCAAACTTTGTAGGCCCCTGTCCTTAAATTTGCCTTTTAGTTCATTCACAGCCTTAGCGATGGTATATATCTGTTAATTACCTTTGTATTGCATTTGTCTGTTTCTTTTCCTAACATTTCTGTCCTGACTGATTTAATGTTCATTTATGTCCTTCAAATGAGCTTGCATTTCTCTGTTTAGAACTTAACACACATGGGTTAAGTCTCCTGGATTAGTTGTTTTAGGAGCTAAATTTGGGCCTGGTCTCTTGTGAGCGCGGAGCCTGATGCAGGTGGGCGGAGAGCTGGACTGGGAAGGGGCTATAAACTTGGGTTTGAGCTTCTTGGGGGGTGGAAATGCAGTGTGAGGTGATAGGGGGATTAAAACGGGGGGGGGGGGGGGGGGGTGGAGTTAGTAGGGCCTCATTCTGGCCAGAAAAATTTTTGTCGACGGTGGGGCGCAGAACTGAGACGGGGGTGTTTTTAGAGCCGTTTTTTTGAGGGCTGTAGGAGTGGTAGTACGGAATGGCGGTGTTGGAGGCGTTTTTGGAAAAGATGCGTGAGGAAGCGGAGGCGCGGGGCCCTGAATGGGTAGCAGACCAGATGGCGGCCTGGGGATCGGGTGAGCGTGCACAGAGCCCAGCGGATAGGCCGGCGAGGGCCAGGAGGCCGCCGGCACGTTTGAGCCCATCGCCATCACCACCTAGGGCCATGCCGAGGAGAAGCTTTACCGGGGTTCCGGCGGATGTTTCCAGAGTCGCAGGGCAGAAGAAAAGAGCCAGGTCGGTGTCGGCGGTGTCTGGAGGCGGCAGACGAGACGGGAGGACGGTCCGGGTCAGCGTGTCCAAGATGGCGGCGGCTCGAGGGGCCGCGAAGATGGCGCCAGGAAGTTCCGGAAGACGGCGCGATGGTGACCAGAAGAGGAGGTGTGGCCTCAGCGCGGCGACCGGAAGTGACGTGGAGGTGGAGCTTCTGGACCAGGAGAGTCGGAGCAGCGCTACCGCCAGGCCTGCGGTGAGTAGCGACAGGCAGGGGGGGGCAGCCAGGCGGCAGGAGGCGGCTGCAGGCGCATCAGCGGTGGGGCCTGCGGTCAGAGCCGGCCTCCCCAGGGGGGAGACGGATGGTCGGCCGGCGAGTGCGGGGCAGCCAGTTTGGGCGGCTGCTCCGAATCATTATGTGGGGCAAGTGGTGCAGCAGCGGGTGCCCCCAGGGGATGCGGGGGCATCCTGGATGCCGGCGGTGGGGCAGAGAGAGGCCAGGCCAGCGGCCCTGAGTTTAGAAGAAGCAGCGGGGGTGACTTTGGGCGCTGCGGTCACCCCTGGGAGTTCAAGTGTGGTGGTGCAGCCACAGGGGATTAGTGAGGGCGGGATTAGGGCCACTGTGGGGCTTCAGCATATTTCTGGGCGGCCCGACAGTGACAGGGGGTTACAGGTGGTATCTGCAACACCACCTGAGGGGAATGTTGATATGTATCAGGGTGTTTCATTGGTGTTTTTTCCTTTACAGGAGAGAGGTGGTTCGGATGGAGCAGTGATGGGAGTTCTGCGGCGGGCCGTGGGCTTGGCAACGCCAGGAGATGGAGCCGGAAGAAGTGCTGCGGCTGGAGCTGCAGTGGCAGGACAGTCAGCGTGGGAGTCTGGATCTGCGCCGGCGCCGCTTGGCGGCAGCTTGCTACAACCAGGTGGGGGTTCTACAGCGCAAGCAACACATATTACACGCACAGAATTAGGAGGCACTGGGGACAGGGCATTGGTGCCTACGGGTCCAGCCAACACGGGCAATATATATTTGGGGGCGGTTGGGGAGTTATTCCAAGGTTTTAGAAGATTATTGACGTCAGTGGAGTCGTCGCTGGGGTCACAGTTGGGTAGCCCGGCGGGGGCGTGGAGGGAGTGTCAGGACCTGCCGGTGTCCGGGGGAGGGATGGTGGCCGGGGCACAGGTGGTGCCGGTAACTGCGAGGCCGGCAGGGCAAGGTTTGGTTACGGAGGTTAGTGTGCAAACTGAGAAGGAGGGGGTGTCAAAATCTTTGCCCGTATCGGACGGGGCTAAGGGTCGTTTGTACATTTGTTTTAATGGGCCGTTGGGGGGTCATCTAAAACAGGAGGTGAAAGAAAAAATCTGGAAGCGGGAGAACTTAGATATTTTCACGTTGCTACCGTTGAACCGGTTTAGCATTGAAAAGTGGGAAAAAGGCAAGGAGCATAGGAAGGAGGAGGACGAGGAACGTAGAAGGTATCGACTAATTCCACGCAACTTTGGGAATTGGTTGCATGCCTTTGCGATTATGGGGAGTGTGATTGGTGAGAAGCACCCGGAGTGCTGCTCAGGGCTATTTGGGTATTTGGACACAATTTGGGATGCGTACAAGACTTATGGGGGTACGGCATGGATGCAATATGATGAACAATTTATGCAGAGGATGGCGGTTCAGCCGTCACTGGAGTGGGACCAACGGGATATAGCCCTGTGGATGAGTATCATGAATGCTCCTAGGACACCAGTCAGAAACCCGTTTGGGTGTGGTGGGGGGTCCAGTGGGACGTCCTTTCAGGCGGGTCCCGACGGGGCAAAAGGGGGAGGCTCGTCTGGGAATTTTAAAAAAGGGGTTTGCTGGAAGTTTAATGAGGGTGCATGCTCGTGGGGCGCAACCTGCTCGTTTCGACACGAATGCTCAGGGTGTGGGAGAACGAACCACCCCTTGGTTAAGTGTTTTAAGCGGGGAAAAGGAGGGCAGCTGCGCGCGAGTACCGGGGTTCAGAAAGGGGGCGACTCCGGTGCGGGTCAGCGAAATGATTCCTTGGCTAAGGATGTACCCAAATAAGGAAAAAGCGGGGTTGCTTGAAGATGGTTTTAAGGAAGGTTTTAGGATACCTTTTAAAGAAGGGGGGCAGTTTGGGTTGGTTAAAAATTTAAAGTCTGTGGCCCAATACCCTGAGGTGGTGCGGGAAAAGATTAATAAAGAAGTGAGCTTAGGTAGAATGTTAGGCCCATTTAGGGAGGCGCCGGTGGAAGGGTTACGGGTGTCTCCGCTGGGGGTGGTGCCAAAGAAAGAAGCGGGGAAGTTTCGCCTCATTCATCATTTATCATACCCAGCTGGGTTGTCGGTAAATGATGACATTGACCCGGCGTTAACAGCGGTTTCATACACCTCCTTTGATGCGGCGGTGGCACTGGTTCGGGATGCGGGAAAAGGGGCATTGAAGCCGCATTCCGCCTTCTGCCAGTACATCCTGAATCAATGCACCTGCTAGGATGTTTCTTTGATAATCATTTCTATGTTGACGGGTGCCTCCCAATGGGCTGCTCCATTTCTTGCGCCTACTTTGAGGCATTTAGTACGTTTCTGGAGTGGGTCATTAGAACGGAGTAAGGGCAAAAAGGTGTTATCCACTATTTGGATGACTTCTTGTGTGTGGGGCCACGGGACGGTTGGGGCTGCGCGATTTTACTGCAGACATTGATGGACGTGTTTTCAAAGTTTGGGGTACCCCTAGCAAAGGACAAGACGGAGGGTCCGACTACTGAATTATGCTTTCTAGGGATTGAGATTGACTCGGTGGCGATGGAATGCAGACTGCCTGAGGACAAGTTGAATGGCTTGAGGATGGCGGTTCAAGAGGCGCTTGTTAAAACAAAAATTTCGTTAAAGCAGTTACAATCATTGTTGGGGAAGCTCAATTTTGCTTGCCAAATCATGCCCATGGGGCAGGTTTTCTGTAGGAGACTTCCGCAAGCTACAGCGGGAGTGCGGCGCCCGGAGTTTTTGATTCGCTTAAAAAAGGAGCTTAGAGACGACCTGCGAGTGTGGGACAGTTTTTTGTTGAACTATAATGGGAGGACATTATGGATGAGCGAGCCGGTGTCAAACGAAGCCTTACACTTGTTTACGGACGCAGCGGGTGCTATTGGTTATGGGGCTTATTGTCAGGGTGATTGGAGCGTGGGCTCTTGGCCAGCTAAGTGGGTGAAGAAGGGGCTCACGGCCAACTTGTGTCTGCTGGAACTGTTCCCAATAGTGGTGGCGGTGGAGCTTTGGGGCCGGCGGCTCGCTAGCAAATGCGTGGTCTTTCATTGTGACAATATGGCGGTGGTGGAGGTCATAAACAGGCAAACTGCGTCCTCACCGCCCGTGGTGGTTTTGCTACAGCGCTTGGTGCTACAGTGTTTGGGGTGGAACGTGATGTTTAAGGCGGTGCATATCCCGGGGGTTGAAAACAACGTTGCTGATGCATTATCTCGTTTGCAGTTGGACAGGTTTCGGGAGTTGGTTCCGGGGGCATCGAAGGACCCTTTGCCATGTCCGGGCACTTGTGGGACCTAGTGTGGTGAGATTCTTGCAGTGGGTAAGGAAGTCTTTGGCGCCGTCAACGTGGGCGGCTTATCAGAAGGTATGGAGGGCCTGGTTTGAATTTTCAGATGTGTGTGAGACGGAGGGCATGGGGGACAGTAGATCGGAGGTGTTGTTTTGTTTTATGTTGAACCTGTTTGATAGCGGTGCGTCAGGGGTGGCTGTCAAGAAGCAGTTATCGGCGTTGTCGTTCCTCTTCAGATTGGTTGGGGGGGGAGGACGTCACACAATCTTTAATGATACGTCGAGCTGTTAAAGGCTTTGCGGCAGGGGGAGGGAAGGCGGACGGTAGACGTCCAGTCTCCTTGCAGATTCTGGGTGAAGTCTTGGGTCAGTTGCCGGGGTTATGTCATTCAGCCTATGAGGTTTGCTTGTTCCGTTTGGCTTATTCATGGGCATTTTTTGGCGCATTTCGGATTGGAGAGTTGGTAAGTGATAGCAAGAAGGCGGCTGCCGGCATTCAGTTGAGACACGTGACTTGGGATGCGCAGGGGATTCGTATTTGGTTGTTTGGGTCAAAAACAGACAAAAGGGGTAAAGGTTTCATGGTGAAATTGGGCCGTATGTCAGGTTGTGTCGCGTGTCCGGTAGAAGTTTTAGAATCATTCATGGTAGTAAGACGGCAAGGCTGTGAGTCACTGTTGGTGCATGCGGATGGTTCGTCGTTATCGCGTTATCAGTTTGTGTCAATTTTTAAAAAATGCATTTCAAGAATTGGGTTATGCCCGAGCGAGTATAGTTCGCATTCATTCAGGATTGGCGCAGCTACGGAGGCAGCTCGGTGGGGTCTCCGGGAAGAGGAAATAAAGAAGATAGGTAGGTGGGAGTCGCAATGCTTTAAATCTTATGTGAGGTTGCGGCTTTTGGAGCGTTAGCTGGGGTCACTGGTTTTGCTGTTTTTTTTGGGGGGGGGGGCCGCACTTTGCGGCCCAACTCCTATATTATATATGTTGTTTATTTACCAGGTGGGAAGAAATGTGTCATTTGGGTGTTCGGCCATTCTTTCGTTTATTGGGCCGAAAGGAGGGCAAGGTTGCGGTTGTGTGGTAGGTCCTTAGGGCTTAACCCCGCCCAGGTAAGTGTGCATTGGCTAGGCTACAGTGGCCTCACATGGGGGAGGGTGAGGCCTAAGTTGCAAGAGAATTTTAGGAGATGGGGTCTGCCTGATGTGTTGTTGTTGCATGCAGGTGGAAATGATTTGGGCAGTTTCCCTATGCGCCCTATGATAAAATCTATAAAAAGGGATTTGCTATGCCTATTGGACAGTCATCCCCGCATGCTGATAGTATGGTCGGACATCATCAGGCGGGAAAGGTGGCGCAATGCGATGTCAGTGGCAGCGCTGAATCGTTGTAGAGTAAAATTTAATAAGTCTGTGGCTAAGTTTGTTCGTCTGAATGGGGGTTTGGTGGTTCGGCATTCTTTGTTGGATGCGGATGTAAGTTACACAGGCCCGGATGGTGTGCACCTAACGGATGTGGGCCTGGATATTTTTAACTTTGGCTTGTCTGAAGTGGCTGAGTTTGGTGTGAGGTTGTGGGGGAGCATGGCCGCCTAAGGGGTCAGGTGGCCATGCGTGGCGGGTTCTTGGCAATACCCAGTTAGTGCATTTAAATTTCGGTGGTTATGCAATTTAACCACTATAGTAAGGTTGGTGGTTTGAGAACAATAACTAATTTTCCCCGGGAGGGCTTTACCGGGAGGAAGGTGGTGTTCTAGTCTCCAATGGTTGGTCTAGGGCCACACCTTCGTTCGCCACTGAGCTAGGAGGTTGGCGGCAAGTGGAGCTGGGGGTGTGGTTCTCGTGAGCTGAGCGTGTATTTTTGGTTTTAGGAGACTAGAACTTATATTGAATGTTTTTCGTTAGCCGGGAAGGCATGCGATTTTAGTGGTGTTGCCAAGAGCTCAGCCATCATTAATCTTTGATGTTATACATGTTATTTTCATTGAATAATTGTATTTTTCTATTTTTCAGATTGTATTCAACAATTATTAATAAAGCTGTGACCATTCATCTTTCCAACAGATAACTGTCTCTGTGTTTTTATTAGGTAGATGGGTGGTTAGGCTAGAAGTGTATGGTTTTTTCCCAGCCCTTGATCTCAGTCATCGCCGGGTCATGTGAGCGCGGAGCCTGATGCAGGTGGGCGGAGAGCGGGCATGACTAGCTGGACTGGGAAGGGGCTATAAATTTGGGTTTGAGCTTATTGGGGGGTGGAAATGCAGTGTGAGGTGATAGGGGGATTAAAACGGGGGGGGGAGGGTGGAGTTAGTAGGGCTTATAAGGGCTGGCAAGTAGGGCAAGTCTCATTCTGGCCAGAAAAAATTTTGTCCCGCCCACCCTCCCTTAGTTTTGTTTGTATAGGGACGCTTATGCGTTTTTTGGGAGTGGGGATACACGTAGTTTAAAAGCTAATTGTTAGGAGGTTTAGGTTAGGAGTAGTTAGGATGTCAATTGTGAGGTGGCGGGTTCTTGGCAATACCCAGTTAGTGCATTTAAATTTCGGTGGTTATGCAATTTAACCACTATAGTAAGGTTGGTGGTTTGAGAACAATAACTAATTTCCCCCGGGAGGGCTTTACCGGGAGGAAGGTGGTGTTCTAGTCTCCAATGGTTGGTCTAGGGCCACACCTTCGTTCGCCACTGAGCTAGGAGCATTTTTGGTTTTAGGAGACTAGAACTTATATTGAATGTTTTTCGTTAGCTGGGAAGGCATGCGATTTTAGTGGTGTTGCCAAGAGCTCAGCCATCATTAATCTTTGATGTTATACATGTTATTTTCATTGAATAATTGTATTTTTTCTATTTTTCAGATTGTATTCAACAATTATTAATAAAGCTGTGACCATTCATCATTCCAACAGATAACTGTCTCTGTGTTTTTATTAGGTAGATGGGTGGTTAGGCTAGAAGTGTATGGTTTTTTCCCAGCCCTTGATCTCAGTCATCGCCGGGTCATGTCTTCTCTGTGTATAATTTAGTGGTAATATTGTTTGCATAACATAATATTCTGACAAGTATGCTGCAGTTACACATCCAGTATAACATTCTGACAAGTATGCTGCTGCAGTTACACATTGCAGTATAACAGATAAGGTGGCACCATTCTCTAGCAGTAATTTTCAAATACAGATGCGGGCAAGCTTGGCACAACCCATACAGTCCCTCTCCCTAGCAGTCACTTCTCACATCACTAGAATCTTCAGTCTCTCTCTCTCTCTCTCTCTCTCTCTCTCTCTCTCTCTTCTGGTATCATTCCCTCTTCTTTCAAGCATGTGGTTGTTACCCTAACAGAAACCTTCTCTGGACCCATCCAGTGCTACTTATTACTCACGAGTCTCTAATCTCCCTTTCATTTACAAACTCCTGGTACACCTGCTCTGTTCTCAAGTAACCTGCTATCTCTTAGCTAACTCCATGCTCGATCACTTACAATTGGTTTTTCGTACAATGCATTCCACTGAAACAGCTTTTTCTAAAGTCTCCAACGATCTCCTCACGGCTCAATCCAAAGGTGACTATTCTCTCCTCCATGTTCTGGATCTCTCGGCAGCATTTGATACTGTGGTCCATCAGCTCCTCCTCAGGATGCTTCGCTCTACAGGCCTAGAGGATACTTTACTCTCTTGATTTTCTTTCTATCTCTCTAACCACATTTTCAGTGTCTCCTTTTCTGGATCTCTGTCTTCTCATCTTCCTCTCACTGTCGGGGTTCCTGAGTGCTCAGTTCTATGTCCTCTTCTCTTCTCATTCTATACTGCCCCCATCAAACAAACCATCAGCAGCTTTGGTTTTCAGTATCACCTTTATGCTGATGATACCCAGCTATATACTTTTGCATCACTCCTGCCGTACTTCAGAACACTAGTAACTAGTAATTATGGTTGTGCTGGACTCCGACCTCTCCTTTGTACCACATATTCAATCTCTTGCTCGCTGTTGCCACATGCATCTCGGAAACATCTCCAGAATCCGCCCATTTCTTACAATTGAAACTTCTAAAATTCTAATTGTTCATCTGATTAACTCTCGGCTAGACTATTGTAACTCCCCACCAATCGTTATTCCACTCACTAAACTCTTCTTTCTCCAATCTATTCTTAATGCAGCAGCCAGGCTTGTCTTTCAGACCAAACGCTACATGGAGGCCTCCAGTTTCTGCCAGTCACTGCACTGGTTACCCATCTCCTTCCAAATACAGTTTTAAATAATCACTCTCATCCACAAAGCTCTGCATAATACTGCACCTCCCCATCTCTCTCGCCCAACCTGTGCTCTTCGATCTGCCAGAGATGTTACATTAATCTCCACCTTAATTTGAACCTCTCACGCACAATTCCAGGACTTCTCCTGAGCTGCACCATTTCTCTGGAATTCCCTTCCCCGATCAGACTAGTACCCAATCTCCAAAGTTTCAAACACATTCTTAAAATCCATCTCTTTAGGCAAGCCTTCAAACTTGCTAACTGCATGAAAATTCAACTCTCTCTTTACTAACCCATCTTGTGTCGCCCTCCTGTCTGTTATCCAGCAAACACCAGATACCAGGCTCTGGGCTTTTGGCAGTCCCATTGACTTTGGGCTTTCTATACAAGATGGCAGCTCATGGATGGTTCTAGCAGCAGCATTTTTATTAAATTATTTTATTCTGTTCCCATATAAAGAATAGCTTTACCATTATTTAAGCTCTTTTCCTCTTGTGTCACTCTCTCATTCTCAGACTGTAAGCTCTTGCGAGCAGAGCTCTCACTCCTATTGTTCAATATGACTGTTTGGACTGTTGTACTGTAATGTAGTATTTTATATGTATAAATCAACAATGATTTGTATAGCGCTACGGTATATGATGGTGCTATATAAAGATTATTATTATAAAAGATTATTATAACTGGACATGCTGATCTATGCGTATAACAAGAGGATAAGCACAATTTACTTACAGATAGTAGAGATGGTTATGTCTCTAAATGTTCATGTAATGATATGACGAAGCACCATGGAGGGAAGAGGGAAAGCTACACTGTAAAATACAATAAGATAGAATGGGGTGTTGGAATAGAAAGCTGGGTTTCCACTGTTGGTTCTCTTTTAAGGACATGGCTACTTATTTCTAAAAAAACTGTGTCACATTGGACTATGGGTTGTGGTGTAAACTGTATAGAGCTGAATACCATGCACTACCCATGTTCAGGCGTGGTGCTGTTTTTGGAACAAAGCATGTATATAATACGATTATACTTTTACTACAATTACACCTAAATTGATAAGAGTGAAGTTTTTTGCAGTGAAATAAAATTTAAAATACACTTTACTATTGACGCCTGCCAGGAGGTCATATTCAAGGTACCAAAACACATGAGAGCAGTCAGCAATTTGAGAGGAAGCTACTACGCACATTTATCAAGATGTTGGATCAGCATCAAGAAATGAGAAGTGACCTCTGGAACGAACATTCACTTTACCCTTCTATTATTGTGATGATGTAAATATAATTTGCATCTTGCTTGGCAGAAGCGTAGAAGGAAGTCACTAAGAGGCATATCTTCAATGGCTACATTTGGTTGTGCCTTTCAGGTAGGCAGAATTCAGAAGTGCAAGCAGAAGTGTACAGTTCGTTCCTTTTCTAAATGGGACCACCATAAGAATCCCCCTCCCATCCACAACAACAAAACAACCAGCAGTTCAATAGTTTGTATTTTAAACATAAAAAGTATTTATCGTACAAATCAATCTAATGCTGCATATAAAGTATTTTGACCCTTTTAAAGCAAATATTGGGAAATAGTGGTAGTTCATGACATGGTCATTGTAGGCCCAGTGCTTGTTGACCGATTAGAGATTTATTATATAATAAAATCTCTATATAATAATATCTCAGTCCAAAAGCTGTGCACAGAAGTCATTTAAGTATATCACCAGCCATACTATACAGGCAGTCCCGAGGAACACCCGACTTACATACGACCCCTAGTTACAAACGGACCTCTGCATGTTGTTAATTTCCTGTACTTTAGCCCCAGGCTACAATAAACAGCTGTAACAGTTATCAAAGGTGTCTACCTTAGGGTATATTCACATGGCGGTATGCCACCGCCTGGCGCCATTGCCATCTATGGTGACGTATATTCGACCTAGGACTAGACCTAGTAGTAAGTAGGCCAGCAGCTAGGCTAAGACCACCATCACTGAGCCAGCTAGGCCAGCAGCTAGGCTAGCATGTAAGCAGGAAAAAGTTTAGAATATTTATGATAATTTAGAATAGTAATTTGTAGCTGTGGCACCTAGAGGGGCCACCTACCCTAATCTGGTCCTGCTCAGTATAGTAATATTTCTGAGGCAAATAGAACATATGATCTCATTCACATACAGTGTTATTTTCCTTTAAGCAGAAGTTAGTATGTTTTAGAGAGTAAGTTCTGACACATTCCAGATACAAGAAGATAATCTACTTCAAGGAATTGCAGTCTGGGATGAGGAACAGGGCTCAATGTAAGCTTTCAGAGCCATGTACGATTAACTTTCTATAAACATTTTTTTTTTTAGAAAACATTTGTGGAGAGGCAGTAACAAAGCACCCTGTGTTATTGGAGTATAATGTATAAAGGACATACCCACATTTATACAGCAGCTTACACTACAATAGCATACATTAATCTACATTAAAAGTTTGTCCTCTTACCCTACACATAGGGCCCTACTATCATATCTGTAAGTGGGAAGCAGAACCCAAAATACCTGGATGCTAGAAATCTCCTTGAAATTACTCATGGGGCAGTACTTGGTCTCTACTAGTATAGGACATGTGTTGGCATTGTAGTCCCTAAACTGTTTTAAAGGCTGCGCTGTGTTGTGACATTTTACATATATGGGGGCAGATTTACTTACCCGGTCCATTCGCGATCCAGCGGCGCGTTCTCTGCGGTGGATTTGGGTCTTGCGACGATTCACTAAGGCAGTTCCTCCGACGTCCACCAGGTGTCGCTGCTGCGCTGAAGTCCGCCGAGGCCCATCGGAGTTCACGATCCTATACTTGGTGAAGGTAAGTGCGTGTTCCGCGACACTTTTTTTTTTAATGCGGCGGTTTCTCCGAATCCACAGGGTTTTTTTGTACGGCCAGGCCCCCCGATTTCCGTCGCGTGCATGCTGCCGCCTATGCGCCACAATCCGATCGCGTGCGCCAAAATCCCGGGGCAATACAGGGAAAATCAGCGCAAATCGGAAATATTCGGGTAACACGTCGGGAAAATGCGAGTCAGAATTTTTTTTTATTTAATGTACAATGGACTAATGAAAACTATTATTATAGAAGAGACCATTTATCTGTATACATACATTATAATAAAAATTTACTTTTCATACTTGGCATAATGGGGCATTTTAAAACAGACAGGGAATGGAGGGTATACATAGTATAGAATAGCATTCTATAATATAAAACTTCAGGCTACAGTGCAAGTTAATAAGTGTCAAAATAATAATCAGAATTCTCATATAGTAATGTCTTGTATCGTCTGTAAACAAGAGAAAACATAGTTGTAGTTTTTGGGTAATGCAGGGCCAGTTTTAGACAAAGTTGGGCACTTGGCAAAACCAAAAGTGAGGCCCCAAAATAAAGCTAGCTCCCTTTAGCCCTGCATAATAATAGCACTGTGTAGTTTTCAAACAGTAATATGGCAAGGTACTCCATAAAATGGGTTTTAAGGATAGAGAAATCTTTGTGTAGCATGGGGTGCTCGCTACCTTAGGGCTGGGCAAGTAAAACCCTACAGAAATATATGTAAGAAATAGCAGCGCTCAGGTCCAGGTATCAGGTGAAATAAGCTGCAACATATCAAGCATGAAAAAAGCCTACTTGGCCAAAACGTCACAGCTTACAATAAAGGTCACATCTCAATTCACCTGATACCTGAACTGGAGTGCTGATATTTTTTAGAGATGGATAGACATTTAGATATGAGGTAAAATTATAGATAGGAGGTGGATAGGTAGAAAGATGTCTATATGCAACCTCCCCCCCCCTCCACTCCCAGTGTCTATATGCAGCCTCCCCAACCACCTCTAGTGTCTATATACATGCCCCACCCCAAGTATCTATATACATCCCCCACCCTCTGTATCTATATGTAGCCCCCTCAGTTTATGTATACAGTATACAGTTAAATTGCACTACCACCCCTTTAACTGTACAGATTTTGTACTGTATTTAGTGAATGTAGCAAAACAGTATTTGACACTTAAGCTGCTTTCCAGGCATTGTACATGCTACTACTCTCCCTTCTGTTGTGTATTCTATCACTCCAGCGTATCCTCCTCTCTGTGCCCACTGGCTGCGAGGCTCAGAGCAGAAACCGGCTCATAGTAGTTGTCCTCGCTCTTTCTTCTTCCCTGCAGATCTCCATTTTCATGCAGCCAAATATCACAAAATATGCAATGTTAATATAGATCTTATATTTCAAGCTGATTATTCATAAATGCAAATACCGCACAACGGAAAACACAAAATAACATCTGTGCTGCCAGTTAATGACTCACAGCAATCAACCCTCAATTATCGTTGTGTTTGTTCCTCTGCTGATAACACAGGCTGTGTAAGAATAGACTGGGGTAACTAGGCTTCTATGGATTCTTCAAAGCAGATTCAACTATTTCTCAGCCTAGAGCACGAGTGCACAACCTTTCTTCACCTGAGGGCTACATTGTCATACTTTTGAACTTTGAGGGCCCACAATTAACCAACACCAGAGAATTACTAAATACCACAATTCAGTGAAAAATGCACAAAATTACCCAATGACACTATCAAATACTTCATTGCAGCCCAAGTACCAGACCAGAAATGAAAACAATACAGCCCTCATACTAGAAAATAATAGACCAGGAAAAAAAACGATAATGGAGAACCATGACCAGACAATGGCTAATAATATTGAACCAAGACCAGAAAATGACTGATAATTCAGATCCCACTAATAATTCACATCTCAGACAACACAAATGGAAGATAATACAGGCTCCAAACTCGACAGACAATGGCTGATGCAGACCCCAGACCGAAATAGATTTTGTGGATCTTCAGTCAAAAAAGCGAGTGTGAACAGGATGCAGTATCCATTTACTTCTACAAGAATAGTGATTTATTGAGCCCAATATTGATTAGGGGGGGCCTGGGACTGTAGGGGATTTCTGTCGCTAGATTTGGCTAATTGAAATGATGCAGCCCAGGTCCTGTTGGCCCCCTCCCACTGAGCGTCGTCAGGGTTTGCAGATAAATTACAAGGACATGTGGAGGAGGGGGGAATCTCCCAATCCTTCTGCCCCAGTGCAGTGAGAAGTGCTCCCACCCAACCTGCCCTTAGCCCACCGTATATACATCCCCTATTGGCCGGAAATGGGCGCATGGAGCAGTACGGTGCAGCACTGTACCCTTCCTTACCCGGAGCAAAGTTAGGGCATGTCCTATCTTTCCCCGTTATACGGCGCCTTGCATTGTGTATCTCTAAAATACAGCGCTCACCCCTCCTCCTCTGTGTTGCCGTGCTACGGTACAGCGGGCACACGTGTGTGTGAATGCAGCCTTAAGTAGTATTTGTCTTGGTGGTTTTTCCTGCTCGTTTTCTTCTTTTGCAGATGTCACAGCATTGGCGGTTGAGTTATGACCAAGGATATCGTAGATGGCTCACATGCCTGCTGCCTCCCTGCTGTCATTCGTGTGAAGGCATTGACAAGAAGACAGAGGATATCTCATGGGGGCAAATACATTCAGTCTTCTTGCATCTAACCTGTTAAATTCAGCAAACACTCCTTAAAACAAGTAATTCACTCTGAAAATAAATAATAAAAGCTGTGGCCTAGCCACTTTACCCAACATACATGTCTAAGGCCCCTTTCACACTTGCTTTTTTTCACGGGCGTTTTCTGTGCGTGCTTTTGACGTGCAGAACTTGCATTGCACTCTGACCCATTGTAATCAATGGGTCTTTTCAGACTTGCATTTTTTTTCACGCACACACGACATGCTCTACTTTTGCAAGTCATGCGCGTGAAAAACGCACCATACAAGTCTATGGAGATGCATCAAAAACGCATTGCACTCTGAGACACTTGCAAGTGCAATGCGTTTTTAACGCATCAATTGCCATAGAAAAGATAGAGCTCAGTCCTGAGTCCATGTCACGCGCATTTTCTGCGCATGAAAAAGACATTGAAATTGCATTGAAAATGTGCGTGAAAAACTGAGACACTGAACAAACTCTGACTGAAAACTGATTGCACTCTGATGAAAAATGTGCGTTTTTCACTGACCAAACCCTGATCGCACCCTGATCAAACTCTGAAAGTGATAAGCAAGGCAAGTGTGGAAGGGGCCTAAGTCATTACTGTGTTGTTTGCTGGGCTGCAAAAAGTCAATAGAAGCCACTAGCTGGGTTCTTCAGTCATTGTATTAAAGGTTTCACAGTATTCACAGTCTGAAACATGCAGAGTTTTAAACAACAGCTGGCGACTTTTCAGCTGAACTCATATGAACTTCCAGAATTGCTTTGTGTGTTCACCTCTGGGTTTGATTAGTGGTAATTAAAATAATACTGTGTATTCATGGAACGTCCTGAAGAGATCAGGCAGAAAGCACCATAATGTGATCTACAGTATACTGTACATCTGTGTGCATATATATCCACTCCACCTCCAATGAACAATGGAAGGGTGGTAGTTGTAGAGGGACAGGGGTGCTATTAATACTACTCTGTACGTTCCCAAGCTGCCATGATGATAATACATTTTATTTACATCCAGAAATCAAGGAGACTCTTAGAGGTAAGTTTAGTAAGCAATGTAGGCAATGAAAGGTCATACTCATCTAATGTCTTTAATCCATTATCCAGGGCATCTTTCTGTATCAATTCCTCAAAGTTTTCAAGATCCTTGCTTGCTGCCATTTAACAGGGAGCTTCATTGTTTACTTCCGGTGGATAAAATTTGTCCATGGCATTGTGATTTCACACAGATGCACAGCTTATTAGAACACGCAGCTCTGATAAGTAACAAGCTGTGCATCTGTGCGACATCCCATGACCATGGACCAATTTTTATCCCCAGGAAGTACACAATAAATCATTTTGTTTTTCCATGTTTTTTTTTTAATTTCAGTTGAAGTTTTTCTCTTTCAAGTCTTACAGATATTTGGTGGTCCTTGACTTTTGACTGAGGACATATACATGAATACCTATAGACGTGAGTATGGTAAACTCACATTGACAATCAAACGTACCGTTCACTTTAAGATATTTCTAGTTTAATTTATGCAAACGAGTTTAGAGAAGTGGTTTTGTTGGTTGTTTCAAGTCATTGGATTACGGAAATCAAGTATTACAGATTTTAATAGGAAGTAGCATTACTACTGCATCCATTCTCAGTGAGAAAGCACTGTCTATTCACCTGCAATCATTCTCTCCCACTTCCTTGTCTGACCAATGCATCTTGTACGTATATTGCATGCAGGGCAGATTGGCCAATGACTCCTGGTGGCCCCTTCAGTCATGAGGTTTTAAAGGCCAGTAGAGTTACAGACTGTCCCCTACTTAAGAACACCTGACTTACAGACGGCCCCTAGTTACAAACTGACTTCTGGATTTTGGTAATTCACTGTACTTTAGCCCTAGGCTATAATAATCAGCTGTAGGAGTTCTAAAAGGGGTCTGCATTTAACCTTTATGGTTAATCCAACATTTTTAAAATCCAATTGTCACAGAGACCAAAAACAATTCTGGCTAGGGTTACAATGATAAAGTATACAGTTCCGTCTTACATACAAATTCAACTTAACAACAAATCTACAGAACCTTGTATGTGACCCGGGGACTGCCTGTATTTAGTTTGCCATTAGTGGCCTAATGTAGTTTGACATTGGTATGGAGAAAACCCTTTTTGTGATAAAAAGCCTGTGAGGGTGGAAGCATTCTGCATGGCAGGGAAAATTAGGGAAGGCCTGCCGTTTTTTTCAGGAGCTTCCCGGACTTTGTGTGGTATGTTCAATGTCATCTCTGTATATATCTAGATAATGCATATTTACAATTCATAAACTGCACAAGGAAGCAAGTGAGTGAATGGAACAAGGATGAAAGCACCATCACTAAGAATTATCCAATGTAAGCTAAAAATTCCATGGTCTATACACAGGCTCAAAGGTATTACCGTAATAATAATTGGAAAAGTTCCTGCAGTTATAAATAAGTAGCTCACACCATAACCTATCTATTTATAATATGGGGAAGATTGTCAAAGAACAGATATTGTTTTATTGAACATGTTCAGGATTGGTCATGATTCTGTGATTAGGCACCATTGAATAAATAGGAAATCAGAGGGAAGAAAAATGGGTACCGTATTTTCCGGGCCATTAGGCGCACCGGAATATAAGGCGCATGAGTCCGATGCGCCTTATATATGTAATAATTCCATATATAAGGCGCATCGGACTATAAGGCGCGGGGTCCGGGGGCGTGTCGGAGGTCCGGGGGCGGAGCAGAGACGCGACGGGACGCGACGCGGAGAAGAGACGCGACGCGACCCGAAGACAAGACCCAACGAGACGCGGCGACGCGGGGAAGGTGAGTGGGGAAGGTGAGGGGGAGGTGGAGGAGGGCAGCGGACCATACTTACATAGGTCCCCGCTACCGGAGACAGCAGATCTCCAGCGGGAACTGCAGACCACGCGGCAGAAGTTGTTCGTGCCGCGTGGTCTGCAGTTCCCGCTGGAGATCTGCTGTCTCCGGTCTCCGGTAGGTCCGGTATGCCCAGCGCCATACATAGGGCGCACCGGACTATAAGGCGCACTTTGGATTTCCAAGGAAATCCAAGGCTTTTAAGTGCGCCTCATAGTCCGGAAAATACGGTAAATCTAAAAACTCAGCCTTCTTCCAAGGCTAAGAATAAGTTAAAACATTCAAAAGGAGTGTGACATGCTCATATCTTTGTGATTTTATTTGAACCTATGAGAGTATAATAATAAAGCTTTAAAAGTAACAGCTCAATGAAGCAGACACTTTATATAGGAAAAATGCATAGAAAGCAGTCTGTCTACTAATTCGCCTTGATGGAAAGGTCTGTATAACTCCTAAGTGCTCCCCAGAGAACATCACTTTGCGGACAAACTATTTTTCTGCCGTTTTATAAGACCACACAGAGATTAATTCTAGTTGGTTACCAAGGTCATAGTGAGTTCCTATGATGGATCATGTAAATAGTGGGGTCTAGAGGTGGACCACATGGATTGTAAAGGCCAATGGTGGACCAGATAATGAGTGAGGTCCTGGGGTAAAACCAACACTGCGACAGATGCTTACACCTCATTAAAAAAAAAAATTAAAAAAAACACAGGATTGCTTGCGCATTGATAAATAATAAAGTCTTAAGACTTTATTAAACCCATTAGGTTTCTCCTGCTCATGATTGTTTTAGGAGTAGTATTGAGAAGCCATGTGAAATATCCAGCCTTTTCTTCTGCTAACATGGTACAAATCTTTTATTTATTAATATTAGTAATTTATCTTAATCCATTATCTGTTGAATGATGTAAACATATTAAGCCACAATAATGGTCTTTTCTAGACCATTTCTTACTTTCCAGTCATCAGCTTGGATCATTACAGAATTACAGTATTACATTATCAAAGGGAAAGTTGAAACATTACTTTAATACATTAATACACTAGATAAAACTTTAATGTACTTGAGACAACAAATTACTTACTACCTACTTACCACTTATTGTACACCATAGGACCACTGCAACTCTAACATGCCACAGAGGATGCAAACATACAAAATTAATCAACTAAATATGTATATGGGCATACTCTATGGTAGGTTTCCATCGCAGTGGTTCTTTGGTGTATTTAATATGTTGAATATAAAACCATTCTAAGTTTTATATTTCTTTAAATATTTATTTTAAATTTCTTCTCATTTTGACTTGTATATTTGGTTAATTGATATTAGCATCTGACCTTTTTATGCAGATATAATATAGAAAAAATGTATTACTAAAAACTCAATTTTATATTTGATTGGGCTATTTTTAAACAGGCTGCATGGATATATTGTGAAAACTAAAAAGATAAATGTACAGTAAGACCCCCTTTATACTTTGTTTTGCTTTAGAGATTCTTCTTTAAAGCGGTTGTTAACCATTATAAGTACAATCCCCTAATAGGGTCACCCATACCTGCCAAACTGTCCACTTCTGTATGTCAGAGCCACTGGTCATTTGTCCATTGCCGGTGACATCTTGTTTCCAGCGGCAGGGGGTTAATGGTTCTAAATTGGATGCTTTTAGGGCAGTGATGGCACGGAGCCCTCTCTGTGGGCACCCAGGCTGTCACCCCAGGACAGAGTTCACCAGGCAGGAGTCGTATCTTCCTGCAGTTCCTGGCAATATGAGATGCTGCTCTCAACTGCAGTGAGAAGGTGTAAACAGGGCCAGATTATGTTTAGAGGTCCCCTTGCTGTCCCCATTATTCTTCCGGTATAGAGACCATGAAGAGAAGCTACAATGATGTCTGAATTTGCCCTCCTGTTTTCAACTGTATTGGTGTCCTCTGGGGGCCGATATGAATGAATGTTGTGTTAGATCGGGGAGCAATAAAAACACAAAAAAGCAGTCACAAGACTGCTTTTCCCACAAGGGTCCATTTCATGCTTGAAACTGTGTTACGCAATGTTTGTTGCACCCGGTTATTACTTTGACTGAGGTGCAGAAGCCATCATTTAGGATGGGGTAGCGAGAGGGCGATTTGCTTCCTTGATATGGATGACTAATGGCACATTTGTCCTACAAATTTATCCTATAAAAGGATAGAATCTGTATTCAGAGTCTCTTCTGAAACTTACAAACGTGTTGGCGTTTTCCAGCAAAGATTTGCAGCAACCACAGTGCTGGAAGCAGAGAGCTTCCTATAGTGGTTGTACACATGATCTGAGCCAGGCTTTCAGAAAAACAACATTTGGTGTTCTAAGTACGGGGCTCTTCAGCCAACATTCTACTCATTTACAAAGCTTCACTGCAAGAAATGTATCATTAACTATTTCTATTTCATTGGGCTTTGAACAGATGAATTCACAGCCCATTCAGATGTGGCAGTGCTGAAATATAACACACTAGCGATTGTTTTGACCCTGAGATTTTTGCTCCTGAATCCAGATGTTCCACTATAAACTGTTTGGAAGTGAGATTCCCTAAAATCCCTTGGCAAGCTAATCCAAGGAAACATAATTAAATGCAGGTGTAGGGCTTTCTGCTTATAGAATATAGCAAGTATGTTTACTAGATCTGGAGCAAAAATTGCACCCATGTCATTCAAGATTAGAGAATTTCTTCAGGGGTATAGCTACGCTATGTTTTAAAAGGGGGATAGAATTTGAGAGGATTCCTGTTTTGCACAATAACATGGTGTTCTTAGTAATAAGCTTTCATATCTTTGGGAGCACCAGGCCACCCATGTAGCTTTTCTTCCCTTCACCCATGGAATTGGCTCACTGCCTTCACTCAGCATTTTAATACATAAAAGAACCTAATTTCTGTGACAAATGTCTCTGAAGCTTTCCTATTTTTTAGTTCTTTGTTCAAAATTGTGGCATTAAAAACTGTGCATAATTTGACAACCCTAGCACATTCAAAAAATGCTCTGCCGCTCCAAGCAGATGTGACCTCCACATTTACCCATAAGTACAGGGTTTTTCTACAGAAATTGTGGAGTGATCTAAAAAATTGGGCCTCGAAACAACTAACCTGAGCTGCATAAAAAATTACAGTCCTTCCCAGGCTTTTCTATCTATATCACACTATTCCGCTAACTCTTCCCAACCACTTTTTTGGCAAAATACAGAAAATAGTGAAACTTTCAATGGGGTTCCTCCCCGCTGAGGATAGCTAAAGCCACACTTACAGAAAAAAGTTACAGGGAAATTTGAGGATTCCCGAATTCAAGGGATATTACGTGGCAGCAGTTTTAGCTCATGTTCTTGACTGGTTCCACGCAGAATCAGGGAGACTATGGATCTTGTAAGGTCTGCTCTCCCCTGTTCCTCTGACCACGCTTCCCTGGTCATCTATGTTCATGGCACATAACCATCAGTTAGCGAGATAGTGAAGCACATCAGTGACGTATTTATTTACCACAGATGGTCCGATGACCTCAATAACCGATAATCCAGACTTCCCTCCAGGATGTCACCGCAGTTTACTAGCCACCCTGCACAAGAAATCCACACTGCCCTTTAGGGTTCTCCTTCGAGACTCTGGCCTTATACCCCTGGATGAGGCGACGGCAGATGTGCTCTGCTCTACAAGAATGCAGTGGGAATATAACCAATTAATCCTTTGAGCTTTGCCACACACTTTCCATTTCCAGTAAAGACCAATTTTATGGTTTTCAGTCACTGGTACTGGACAGAAATCAGGTTGCATAGGATATATTCCTCCAGCCCCGATGAATGTTGGTGATGTAGGCAGTTACAAGGAACAATGTCACACATCTGGTGGAGGTGCCCTGAACTACGACCTATACCAATAGCAATAAATAAGGCCAAACACTCTCGGGCTGGGTTTATAATAATAGCAGCAAGATCCTTAATACCAAGCCTATGGAAGCCAACCAGGGTGACATATAGCTCCGACTTGCTTGCAAAATTCCATTACTACACAGGATGGAAGAGCTCACAGCAGACGACCATATTTCCAACGACACATCAAAACCTGGGGACCATGGCTGGATTTCAAAAGCTCCCCTAGTATACTTACTTTGTGTAGCTCAGTAGATTAGGATACCAGCAATCAGCCCCCTAGGCACCAAACCATACCAAACCATACCTA
This sequence comes from Engystomops pustulosus, assembly GCF_040894005.1. Taxonomy (NCBI): domain Eukaryota; kingdom Metazoa; phylum Chordata; class Amphibia; order Anura; family Leptodactylidae; genus Engystomops; species Engystomops pustulosus. The sequence continues at coordinate 60,024,721 of NC_092417.1, read as the reverse complement.
CCAAAGAGTCTTTCGGTAATCCTAACCTCCACTAACCGTATTACAGAGGATCCCTGTAATGACTTTATCATGGTTTTCAGATGTGATGGGTTATGATTTTATAAATGCAAGTAAACAGATATCTTCAGGAAAACTACAGCTAAAAGGTGATATTAGAGGCAGCAGAAGCCATGTGAATGTGGCTGCCTGCAGAAGATGCAAGAGAAAATGCTGTGAGATTTAATAGATTTCAATGGAAATACTGTGCTAAAACCACATGCAACGGTCCTGTAGACAGAACACTTTAAAATGATGTCCTTAGATAGCATTTGACAAGAGTCCTGAATCTCAAGGGACAGTCCTACAAACCAATTATAAAAGTGTCAAAAAGGTGGAATTGTAACGTGAGCCCCTGCTTTGATAAGTCACATGATCCCAGTCTTATCAAGTTATCAGCTCCGAACAGGATAAAATTAGAGTTTCGATCAAGAAAAACTTGGCAACTTTCTCATATACTTTGAGTCAAGGGAGCTTATATGTGAAAACTGACCAACTCGACAAACTGTGCAACCAAAATTCAGGTTTTTATTTTTTTTTACCTCCAATTAGTTGCTATATGGGCAACAGCCTTGCATGGGCCAGGGATACACATAGGGGCATATTTACTAAGACTAGTGCAAACTACACTATGGGGCTCATTTACTAAGGGCCCCGTGGACCGCACTTTCATCAGACATCCCGACGATTTCCGCTTTGCGCCGCTGGGAGAGGGATTTAAAAGGAGTTTTTGGCGCACGCGGTCGGATTTTGGTGCAATCGCGACAGCTTTCATGCGACAAATCGGGGGGCGGGTCGATGGACGATTGTGTCGCAAATAAAGCACTTACATGCACCGAGAAGAAGAAGGTGAACTCCGGCGGACCTGATCGGGGAAGCGACACATTCGGCAAGTTGGGGCGCACAATCTTCTTGAATCACGGCACAGTGCATTGTCGTCGGACAATGCACTTTCAGGATCTCCTCCTGACCATGTAAGTAAATGTGCCCCCATATGTAGTTTGCCTGTGTACAGTGCAGAGTCAGCCAGATTCAGCATTTCTAGCGCCCCTTCTGCATATCTCCGACATCTTTTTTTTTGGTGCACCTTTAACATAGGCAGTGCGAAAAATTACTGTCAGACTTGTTGCAACAGCACCGGAACGCCCCCTTCAGTGCAGAGATTTGTGTCGCATGATGACTAGTGCTGCTGCACCACAAAAGGGGTTGCATGCAACACAAATGTGGTACTGACACTTCTAAAATACCTGTACAAGCAGTTTGCACTAAAAAGGACGCGCAAAGTCCAACAGAAAACTGGCACTGCTACCTATCCGTCATTGTGGAATCAGTAGTGACTCCAGCATATCGAATCCAGTTTGTACAATTCCCATTTACTATGTAAAAAACTTCCTGGTAAAATTAGTTACACTTTAGGTTGTCAATTATTGGCCCAGATTCTGATTGTGAAATTAAAACCACATTGCAGGGTAATAGTAGGGGTGAAGCGGGAGTAGCTGATCCTTGGTCTCTCTCTTCCCTATATGAGGACACTCGCACTACGGTATAAATGATATATTATAGCCAGCGAGACTAGTACACATTTACATCAGGGTCAATAAGCTTCAAGTTATGTATTTTTCTTACCATTTTTCACCTAAAGCTTAACAAACTACCGTACTACTGAGATGAAAATGTTCACATCAGACTTTTTGTATGTAGTCTAGACAATCAATGTAAGTTTAACTAGAAACTCATACATTGTTAAAAAAGACAGTAGAGAGATTTGTGCTAGTAATACTTTTAACTCTCTTGGTGTTATGTTGTTTATCAGTCACATACTAGAAGCAGCTGGTTAGGTCTCAGGTGATGGTGTCTATCCAAACCAGACACGGCTGCTGCATCCCCTGACACCATTTATCTGGAGAGAAATCCTCAATAAGCAGAGGACAAAGTTTTTAAGCCTTAATGAGAAGTGGGATCAGGATTCCTCCCTAAAGAAGTGGTGGAAGAAAACTCTTTTTCCTAGAACTCTTTTACCTTGCCTTTTATGTAAAACTAAATCTTTCATTAGTAGTTTTACGTTTTTGTTCACTTTGGAGCTGCTGCTGCAGACATGATCATATGTAATAGAAGAAAATGTCCATCAAGTTCCATTAGCGTCTGCTAAATCATAGCTCCTACATTGGATTCTAACTTTTATTGCCATAACATGGATGTGGACAGAGCCTTTAGTTAGAACTGCAGTCTACCCATTGGTTGTCTGTTACTTTTGCCATGAGAGATCAAACAAGGCTTCTCGTCCAGCTTTCCTAAAATCCTGAAAGATACATCTGTCTAGTTATGAACTGTTATGCAATATATGCCATCGGCAGTTGTTTTACTTGTTAGCTCACTGCCATTGGCGCTATTTTTTTGCACTAATGGACATGGAGATATCCAACTAGAGTTGGTGCGAACATAACCCTACCCCACTATATTGTATTGCCACATCCCCCACCGGGGCCTAGCTTTTTGTTGTGGGTCTGGAGGCAGCCGGGGCCCAGAATACCGGAGTGGCTGATGATCGCGGCATAGGGTGCCTGATGTCACGGTGCTTGGTATGGGGACCGGAGGGCTGACCTACAGCCTGGCAAGTCTCCAGCAGGTGGTGTGTGCAAGAAATATGGAGGGAGAGGCTTATGTAATGGTTTCTCCCTGGGGCAACCCCAGAGGCATCTGTAGAACGAGTCCCTGGGTGATGGATGGGGAATCCCATGGTGGTAAGCAGCCGTATCCAGGGATCAGACGGAGGCAACATTGTGCAAATTAACTTTCAGTTCTTTATTGAATAGCAGGCAATGGCCAAAACAGGGAATAGCAGATTCTTTAAGCTGGAAAGGTCATGGAGAGTTGGTTCGCAGGTAAGGTGCACACAGCCTCATAGTAGATGCAGGCTGGGCTACTTCAGATGGAACTGAGCCCGTTTGGTAGAGCTGCAGTTCTGGGCTTAAGTCTCCAGATTTGCCCTGTGTGGCAGGCAGTATGCCTGAGGCACTGAAAGTTCCTGGGATTAATGGTGTGGCAGCGCTGAAGGTGCGCTGCTCACTCACTCTCTCTCTCGACTCTGCAGTCTGACTCCAAGATGGAGTCTCTCACTCTGACCATGCAGAACTGACCTGAACAGACTGAAACATGTGCTTCCGCCCAGCAGAGGTTTTTATACTCCCCTGGTCAGGTGGTAGCACCTCTCCTACCACCTTCCAGCTTGTATAACAGGAACATCATTGGATAACTACATTACACCATCAACTGTTGCCTTACCAGGCAGTGTCTACAGCTGCAATAACACAATATCCATTTCTAGAAACTTTATAGAGAGGTTATCAATCTCCCTAACAGCTCCTGACCTGGAGAGGGCATTATTCGCAACTACCAGCCTGTCTATGCATTGGCAGAGGTGTTGCAGTATCATATGGAATAGGCGAGTTATATTGGGATATTCAGATTATGTATTAATAGAACTAGAAGCCAATAGTATTTTCCACAAGTAACATGTTTTTGGGAGGAATGTTGGAGAAATATGGAGTCTTATTCTAATGTACCCTGTATCTATGCAACCACCAGGCCAGGGATGACTCATAGTGTACCTTTTACAGTGACAGCTGCTCAAGATATAGGAAAAATGAAGGAACACAATTTTCATTCGGCCTAAAGAACACAAAGCTGCTGCTTCTGTGACTGTAAACATAAAAATCAGACCACCGCCGGCTGTCATATAAGTGTCGGTGATTTAGGTAAGCCTCACTTTCTAGGCACCATATGATACAGGAATTTAACAGTTCACTAGTCACTCTTTACCTTTGTTATAACCTATGGTATAGATTATGTACCCCTCCCATCCAGAACTCCCAACATTTACTATTCAGAACTATCTGCATCTGCAGTGCTCCTTATACTCCTGAACAGTAGGACCTCGCCAAATATGGCCACCACCACCCATGGGTGCTTAAAAGGAATATGTTAGTTCTTGTTTGTATACAAAGTGAAAAATTGAAATGAGGGTTCTGCTATAGTGGAAGTCGCATGCCATTTATAGCTATTATGTATCTTGGCTAAGGAGCTGCATCTATACATACAATACACATACATTAGACATGTCTTGTAAGACCATTTGATAATAATAATAGATTAATATTACTTATTGTATATAGCAAATGTTATACACTTTGGGGCTTATTTACTAAGGGTCCGCAGAATGGACTTTCGTTGGATTTTGAAATTTTTCGGGATTTGCGCCGGCTTTCATGGGACAGAATTCAGGGGGCGGGGCCATTGGACGATCCAACTGATTCGGACTGAGCGCGGCATTTAATATTCAAATTGTGTCGCAACCAATGCACTTACATACACCGGGAAGAAGATGGTGAACTCCGGGGGACCTGAGAGGGGAAGCTCCGCATGCAGGAAATCGGGTGCACGATCTTTGTGAATCAAGGCACAGTGCATTGTCGTCAGACACTTCAGTTTAGCAATTGTTTCCCCTGTCATCTATACTATGGCCCATCTATAATTCCACTCCCATACTTATGGCACCATACATTATGCGCCCTCCAATGGCCCATTAACCTCTCTGACCACACTTGCATTGACTACCACACCCCTATGTTTTTACAAAGCAACAACCCACTGCCCCCCACTCCTTAAAGGACACCTGTCATCAGGTCTCTGTCACTAGTCCTGTCACTACTACCTTTTGGAGCAGCTCACATGGATTGAATCCCAGCCGTTATCTAGTCATTTCATACATTAACCATTATAAAATCATCTTTGCTTTATTATGTAAATGAGGCTGTTCACATGGTCAGAGTCAGTGATGTCACCCCTGTTACCCCTCCCCTCTCCTCCCCCTGCTCATGTCTGTGTGTAATGTATAGTAAAGCATGACTAGTGTATGTGCTGCATCTGCTGACCTGCTGCATCCTCCTAATACACATGTGTGAGACACAGACATCAGCTACACAAGTACCTGACATGTTCTGCTATAACATGGCTGCCTGGAGCTGTTGTATCTCTCCTATACACACACAGGCTACAGGGGGCGCCAGCACCAGGAAGCACATCATTATACAGTCTCACATCATTTTGCAGGCTGTCAGTCATGTGTATAGTAGTATCTTATACACACAGGCTGCAGGGGGCGTGGCCTACAGCATTAGGAATCACATGGAGGAGTCATTACATCATTATACCTCACATCATTATACAGACTGTCAGTCATGCACTGGGGGTGTGGCTGTGCCTCCCACTCATGAATAAGCTGGACAGCTGAATATGATAATGACTCATTGGACATTTCACAGGTCATTTGCATACAACTTTAGGATCTCATTGCTTAAGTTTACAGGCATGTAGAGGGACAATGAAGGGATAGAGGCAATGCTTTCTAATGGCACTTCATGAAAATATATTTAGTTTAGGGGGTTATTTTGCCTGACGGGTTCTCTTTAAGACTTTTTAGGCCACCTCTTCTTTTGATACCTTCAGTCTGTGGCAGTAATCTGGCCAACATAAAAGTAAATACATGGGAAAAACATGGTCCTGTGGACACACTTCCTTAACTGGGCACCCCAGGCACAGGCGATTTAGTTCCAAATGGCAAATCCATCCTAAGATAAATGGATAGATAGGGATTACTTCCACTCCTCAAAAATCTACTAGTTACAATGATTCCATCTCAGTAGGTGAATCACACAGTGTCCTAATGGTCTGTTCTCCATCAGTCAGCTGAAACTTAGCTAAAATCTCCTCCTGGTCAGACCTCATCCTAACAAGTCCAACCTAGCGCAGACTGCACTCGCATCTAGTAAGAGGCCGGAGCCCAGTGGCGTAACTAGGAGAGACAGGGCCCCATACCAGACTTCTGAAAGGGGCCCCCTCACCATTTAAAAAAAATATAAAAGTTGTATACTTACACATATGTATACACAAACCATTTATATACTTATATACTTACATTTATGTACATACAGAATACACATACATACAGTGTATACAAACCATATACACATAAATACAACATATACACAAATACATACAGTACCATACAGCATACACTTACAACTAGTATATATACACCCAATACCCCATATGCAAGGGCCCCCTGACACTACGGCAGCTACTATGGCCGCTACCATTGTGTCACGTCTCTGCCGGATCCGGGATGCTGGGGGGAATTTTAAGACTGGCATTTAAAACGCAAGTTTTATTAAATTCACCCAATCCTGTTAAGAGAAAAATGTTGACTATGGTTTACAGGTTTACTGGAAATGGAAGTACTATCACTCTGCAAATTTAACCTAAAGTTTCCCAAAAGTGTTTTACATCACTCACAATATTAGCTAGAAAAAGAGATGCTTCAGAATGACTGGATATTTCACTGTAAGGAGAAGGAAATTTCAGAAAGGGAAGTCTATCTACCCCCAAATTATAACATCCTCTTTTTTTTAGCCTGCAGTTTTTGTGAGTTTTTCTCACTTTCCAGAAGGCAGACACTAGGGTGGTGATGGCGAACCTATGGCTTGGGTGCCAGAAGTGGCACTCTGAGCCATTTCTGTGGGCACTCAGACCATTGCCTCAGTTCACCAAATATGACCAAATCCACCAAATCTTCCTGCAGTCCCAGGCTGCTCTCAATGCTATTTTAAAGCAACACTTCATTGGCTGTTTGAAACTGCGGGAAAAGGTGTTGACAGAACTGCAATATCTTTGGAGGTCTTCCTGCTGGACCAACCATTCTTCCTCTACAGAGAGACCCTGGAGAGAAGCTATAATGAGAGTATGAATTTACCCTCCTTCTTTTAATTGTATTGGTGGCCTCAGGGGGCCCATACGATTGGAAGATGTGGAAGAACAGGTAGCAATAAGTTACTGCTTAAAAGCCATTTTAGCACTCCATGGTAAATTAGTGGATTTAGCTTGTAGTTTGGGCACTCCGTCTCTAAAAGGTTCGCCATCACTGCACTAGGGGTTAGAGATATGGACTCCTCCAAATTTCTGTACATTTCAAAAGAAAAATGATTCAAAAAGAAGATAACTTGTGTCCTCCAAGACACACATCAAAAAGAGACATTTATAATACTCCGATGCTGGAGCCGCAGCACACGATGAAGGTCCTGCCCCTCTGTCATCCTGATGCATCCAGTAGCCGGCTTGCGGCAGCAAACAGTTCTACACCAGGTCCTGCCTGCTGTAGAATTGCACTATTGCCTGCAAACTTAAAGGAAATCTAACATTTGTTTTTAAGCATTGTGAACCAAACATACATTGAGAATGCTGTAGCTGTACCGATGCAGAAACATATCCGAGTGGTTTTGCTCAAAAACAATTATAAAATTCAGGAACTTGGGAAAGCTTGTTGTATACTGGCTAACACATTACACGGAGCTTCCTGAATGATTCCGACAGAAATAATCAACCCGAACTGGAAGACTCATACACAGCAGTTGGGGGATGGTAAAGCGATTGATTACTTCTGCCTGCCAGGGACAAGAATATAGCGTTCTCTGAAGCAGTGCATAATTAGGGTAAGAGGAAAACTGTCCAACCATAGGAGCTACAGAGCTATCATAATTTTATCATTGTTTTTTTTAGTTCAGGGATTAAACAAGATATGTTTCTCCATCAGTGTAGCTAAATCATTCTGAAGGTATGTTTGGTTCATAATGCATAAAAGCAAATGGTAGATTTCCTTTACATGACTGAATATTTGAAGCGCCATAAGCCACTTGGCATGAAAATGGCATAAATGAGGATATAATTGCAATTACTGGCAGTTCGGTAGTAAAATTGTGATTATTTATGGACTTATTTATGTACACCAGAAAACTGGTCGAGATAAATTCTATACCAAGGGGTGTAAATTAATCTTGGCTATATCTCTCCAGTCAGAAAACTGGAACGCAGCTGAACAATGATAGTTCTGTGTTTGGAATTTTAAGATTTAAGTCATTTTGGTTTTTCTCTTACCAATAAAATGAATCCCCAATAAAATGGTGACAAATTATGTAATTCTTGTGTATATAACAATGTTGCTGATAGTGCCATAAATGGGCAGCACGGTGCTTAGTGGTTAGCATTACAGCTGTGCAGCACTGGGGTACTGGGTTTAAGTCCCAGGGTCAACATCTGCAAAGAGTTTGTATGTTCTCTCCATTTTTGCGTGGGTTTCCTTCGGGTCTTCCCATTTCCTCCCACACTCCAAAATGACGATTAGATTGTGAGCCCCATTGGGGACAGGGACCGATTTGGCAATATCTGTGCAGCGCTGCGTAATCTTTATGCACTAAATAAAGGAATTATTATTATTATGAATTAGCCTAGGACAAATTATACTTCTGGCTTGTACTACTCTGGCCTGTTACCAGGATGACAAGAACTAAGGTTTCAGAAGCCTTTTTACAGCTCCCTCTAAAGGCATCGAAAATACAGGCCTGCCCAGCACCAACTGAGATCTACTAATCTAATAAAGGGGAATGAAGCAGCTAAACAAAGAGTCCACGAATGCGCCAACCTAGGCGTCTCAGTCGCGAGACCTTTGTATTGTCATAGATCTGATCACTGCGTTCATTCAGAGAACTGCCTTTTGAGTTTTGGGGAATCTCTGACACAGCTGTTTTCTACACACAACCTATAATTGAATGATTTAATTCTAGACAAGGACCAGATGGTTGCAAAGAGGATTAGATATAATTTCATTTAAAAATGATCCAGCCAATAACATGAATATAGAAAGCCACTCATGTCAGCCCCATCCTAATGTTGTCATGGATACGTTTATAGGATCTTTTCCGTACTTTGAATCATCTTATCAATGAGTCACATCCCAAATCGCAGAGGTTGTGTGTGTGAATCTACTAATCTGTCATCAAACAGCTGTTCTCTAAGGCTGAGGCTTTACAAGGAAGGAGCCGACACTCCTTGTGTAGGGAATGTATTGCATAGGGGCAATATGGTATAGAAAGGTGAACAAGGGAAGACCAGATAGCGCTCATATAGTACAGTTGTAACCTTTGGTGATGGTTAGGAGGATTAAAAAGAGGCTCACTGGATTTGGTTGTGCTATGTCAGGCACAACTCTATTTTAGGTGTAAGTAAATGGTCAGATATTAGTGTCTCCTGGTGCTGCCCTCGGACATGGGTCGTCAAGACACGGTTGCCAAACCGGTCTGGAATCGTGTTCAGTAAAGCAGGATTGGTACTTGTCACGGTTGGTGCACACGGATTTCTCACATACACAGAATGTTAGGTATAAGGATTTTTATTCGGTATCTCTGGTACACAAAGTGTTTTAGAGTCTAATATGACTCCTGTATTAAGTGGGTAGATACTGCAGTGCGGGTGAACAGCTGGTTACCCGGAGCTGTTCACCCGCGCTGCAGTATCTACCCACTACCCAATTGGTATCTGAAGTACGAATCCTGCTTTACCAAATAGGGGCAATATGGAAATGGGAACAATGTAGTTCTCCTTGAAGACAAAACAGTCTCCCATTCACATATACAATTTTGAACCTTTTTGAACCCTATTAAGTTTTGTCTAAAAGATTCCCCCAGACTAAATGTAATTGCACCATAGTTTAAGTATCCATTTTTCTACATATTAACACCTTACAGGGAACCTGTCATCAGGTTTTCACCTTTAAACCTAATGACAGGTTTTCAATTATTTTTATACATTTTATAAATGTTGATTAAATATGTACTAGCATATATTAAGCTAAATAATGTTTTTAAAAGGTACTTAGCACCCTACCAGACCACTCACTCCTATCTTCAGCCAAATCATTCAAATGACTTATCTTGCGATGTGGGGGTCCGTTCCACTACTTGTGCAGTGAGACTATGTAGTGTGATCGCATCTCCACTGTAACTGTGCATGTGCCAATTTTACCCTCTCATCGTGTATTACACTCCAGAGCTGCAGTCACTATTCTACTAGTGGAGTAAGGCCTCATTCAGACACATGTTCCTTCGGCCATAGCCGCAGTGCTGCTCACTCCCCCGCTCTCCATAGCGCCCAGCACCAAATGGTCTTAAACACAGGGAAAGATAAGCATGCTCTATCTTTTCTCTGTGTACTGTACAGTACAGTGCCACACGTGAGTGGCACCACACTGCTTCCGGGTCCCATAGCAGTCTATAGGGGATATATATCCGGCTACAAACTTGCAGTCGGATTACCTCCCCACAATGGTCGTGTAAATGCGGCCTGAGTACTCATCATATTAATTACTGAAACTGAGTTACATCCAGTATTGTACCCCAGAGCTATACTCACTATTCTGTTGGTGGAGTCACTACTGCGTATGTGTAAATACTTTACATTCATTGATCTACTTAATGTGTAACATATTTTGAAGCACATTTTTAAACATTTTAGATACTCATCAGACTTGTACAAAAAAGGGGCATTGTTTATTTTAAAAAAGGAATGGCACATTTTTACATAGAACATCTTATAGAACATTAGATTAAACAGTCAAACTATGGCACATTTAGGCCCATTCCACACTTGCGAGTGTGATGTGAAGAACTTGCATCACACTTGCAGCGCATACTGCATAGATCTCCCGGGCTGAACGCTGCAGCCCGGAACTGAACCGACATGCTGAGTTCAGTTCTGGTTTGCAGCGTTCGGGCCGGGAGATCCGGACAGTACATGTTGCGACTGTCATGCGAGTTCATCGCATCACACTCGCAAGTGTGGAACGGGCCTTACTATCCAGTTTTAGACACATTGCAAATCTGGCACATAAGACTGCCTAGGCGATCTGAGCATTTTCCAACTTTTAAACTATTTTATTTACCCCACTTTTCTGGTGCTTGAGTCAATGGGCATATTTCTTAATCTGGTTCCAACAGTCTTAAGGATGACCTGACAGATCGATATAGAACCCTAAATGGACCTGTATGAAGTTTTTACTCACCTAGATGTGAGTTGGATGAGTCACATCAAGCTCACATCTGCAGACACCATGCCGGCACCTCTTTGCACGATGCCGCAAGTGAAGCCAAGGTAATACCCTGGTTTCATTGTGCATGCAAACTTTCCACTGAAATCACGGAAAAATAGGTTAAGCCGTTTTTTTTTTTTCCTCAGCTGGGAGGTTAAAAAACAAACAAAAAAATCACTCTGCTACAAAAACAGTGTGTGAACATTACCCTATGAATGATAGATATATTACATACATGTAAGTGACTTGGTTGGGGGGGGGGGTGCGGTTTATCGCCATCATAAATTAAATGCAATGACACCACACACACTGTTGCCATGACAACAGTACTGAAATAGCTTACGGAGGATGCTGTATAAGGTGCAGAGAACGTACAAGTGCATGGCGACAGGCATTGCATTAACGCTGGATGTAATTTATCTACAATATGCTTTATTAACAGAAGAAAATGGTCATTTTTGCACAGACACAGACTTATCTCAGAATATTTATTTTCATTCTGAAAGTAGTCATTTGCTGGATGTCTAACCCAAGTGCATTACAGAGGGGTCATTGTATTTATGAATGGCATTAAGAAAGAAAAATCGAAAAAGAACTCCGTTATTTTAGCTAAACCAATCACTGGGACTTTTTATCCCCCTACCTCAATCTCTGCACAATGCTATGCTCTGTATTCCACTCACAGTTAAAGCCCATATGAATTTTTACATGGATAAACAGGGTGGATTGTCTTTTTTCAAATGGCGCTGTAATATATGGCGTAAACATCAATTACCTTGTTGTAATCAATCATTAAACTGAAACTAATTGCACCACGGGAGTAGTGGATGCAGATCTGGGTTACAACTACTACACTCATCTGATATTTTCAGATTAATCGGTCAAAGTATAATTTTACTGGAATGGATCCGCACAATGATATACAATTTATAATGCGCTCACATACTGGACATAGTGGGTAATGTCATTCTCATACATAGTATATGAATTAAGCAAAGTGTTTATAAGGATTGTCTATGATAATAAAACCGGGTCTGTGATGTTCTTCTAAAAATGTTGTTGTAGCCAAGTTCCATTCAGGTAAATAGGGCTTAGTTGCAATACCAGATGAAGACTCTGAACAAGTATGGCACTGTTTCTGGATAAAAGCATCCCTATAAATGCTAGAAAAAGATTAGAGTGATATAGTTGTACTATGGCCACATCTTTTGTTAATATCCATTCCAAGAAGGGAAACTATAAATTTTGCAAGTTTACTTATAAGCTATTTGTAACCGATTTCACCAGCTGCACAGGGCGGACCCTTTTTATGCTATGTTATAACCAACACATTGTAGAAATAGCGTTAAAATGGAAGTGAATCGATCCAAAATAATACAGTGTATAACAAAGTATGAAAATCAAAAAGTGTAGTAGAGAAGACGTGGAAACAAATAGAGTGCAAGGTCTTGATATTATACAATGTATCACCCTAAGCATGGAAAGGAAACAAGGTATTACAGAACTCTAAGCAATATAGTATTCCAAATCGCACTAGGAGTAGCATGAAAAAGATACAATGCACTGCTTAAATGTTGATATTTAATATTTTTTGGTACGATATAATGTATAGGGTTGAGTGGCCAACTGTATCACACAATGTATTCTTGATATACAAAATATCACCCAATGCATTCTAATGACACCACATTTCACAAAATGTATTCTCAAGACACAAAATATAACGCAATGCATTCTAAAGATACAACATAGCACACGGTGTAGTCTAGTGATACAACATATCACACAAATAACATTAAGTATAACGGTGTGTAATGTCCAATACAAAGCGATCACAGTTCTCAGTACAGCCCATGGAGATCTTACCTTACAGGCAGTGTAGATGATATCCAGCCCCTGTGTGTAGCTCTGTAGGAATCAGAAGAGAAGCTGTGTGAAAGGGAGCAGAAGCCCAGATAGAGAGAAATCTCCACCCATCGTTTTACTCAGTCATCAGGAAATTAATGATCACCCACTTCCTCTACGCTGCAAAGGGGCTACTTGCATCTCACATCTGCCTGCCTCTCTTGTTGCATGCTGGCTCAGCCACGGCTTTTGACAGCTTGTACTGGATAGGATCTGGCTATAGACAATACAATTCTTCTAATATTTTTGACCAGTTTGTGATAAGTAAGCTTACAAATCCTCCTACAAACCCTAAATGGTATGAGAATAGTATTTACATTTATTTATAATCTACAATTTTTTCAGATTACCCAATAAATATCACAGAATGTTGACATAACAATGCAAATTCAACAAAATCTACCCAATAGATATTAGGCCTTGTTTATACAACCAAGTCACCCTTCTGTAGTGGAGACGCGTCATACAGGTGCATTATACATCAACCCCATAGGAGCTATAACAGCCTGATAAGGCTTTGAAGACTTACGAATTGGACCTTTGAGAACCAGTGCATCAATGGAAGATACAATTTGACATATAGTCTGTTTGTCAAATTGTCTGTTTGCAGACCAAGCCACTGAGATGTGGCTGCTGTGGATGCTATAGAGCAGTGATGGCGAACCTTTTAGCGGCCGAGTGCCAAAACTGCAACCCAAACCGCCCCTTGTTTATCGCGAGGTGCCAACTCAAAATTAAAGCAGTAACTTATTGCTCCTTGTTCAACAACTTTCAATCATATTGGCCTCCTGAGGACAGCAACACAGTAGAAAGATGGAAAATTTTCATCATTTTAGCTTCTTTGCAGTGTCCCTCTGTACACAGAGAAAATCGTGAGAAAATCTACGCATTCTCCCTCTTCCTACAGTCCCAAGTAGCGAAGCATGTATCAAAATATGACTGAAAGCAGCATCTTTTAAGTTGCTTGGAACTGCAGGAATATTCTTAGAGTCTTGTCTGGTGTCCTGGGGTGATGGCCCGGGTGCCCACAGAAAGGGCTCTGAGTGCCGCCTCTGGCACCCGTGCCATAGGTTCGCCACCACTGCTATAGAGAGAGGATCACTGTGGGTACATGATTATAGGGGCGTTGTTGTAGCCAAAATAGGGCATATTCGCTAATATATTTAGAAAACCTGCTCTTTTCCTTCTACAATCATCTGTTACACAAACCACCTATCCTAGTAGCCAGTTTCTCTGTAGTCATCTGACCCTACATATTCCCTATGGGCTGTATGGGGCAGAAGAGACTGCAATGTAAAATACCATTCGGCTCTCATGACTGGTTTATTTAGTTTTTCCATCACTTGCATTGGATACTTTTCACAGCACCCAGCGAATGGGCTATATAGGTATAATTTACAAGCAGCAGCTTTAAACTAGAAATCAGAAAAATGTATCTTCATGGAGTTGTTCTGCGTGCACATGGACTATTGCAATCTCCATTCAGATAATTGGACCTTGTTATATAAACATAAATATCAAGGAGATTTTTGCAATTAATTATTTGCATCCTGTGAATGAAATCTTTCACTACATTTCTAATGCTGCCCAAATGCACTTATGATGTAAGAATCACATTGCTACTACCGCTGTTATGTAAAATCATAAAAAGCAACCCCGTCCTTGATCCCCCTTAGTGTATAATAACATGGGGTGCATGAATTATGCCACATGATACAACTCAATAATACAGTTATGAGATAAGTGACGTCACCTACTACAGCGCTGAGGATTTGGGATTGTGGGCAGAAGATGCCCATCTACTCACCTCCTCAGGGACGTCCTGCAGCGGGAGGCAGCCTCATTTTCTTTTGCTGATATTCCTCTCCCTTTCCCCCCTCCAAGTGCCATCTGCTGTGTGCGATGGGTGTTCCTGATCTGAACACATGCATGATTAAGAAGCACACATCCCACATCATCTGCTTTGAAATGGGATTTTTTTTTTCAGACCCTAGATTAGAAAGCTGCATTCAGTGATTAAACCCTTGCAGAACAATGAATCTCTGGCACCAGGCACTATTGTCCTGGCTGCAGAAATAGACCATTTATGCCAGGCGGGGAACAAAGGCGATTATACAGTTCAAGCTCTAGACTTAACGACTTGGCTGACACATATCTTACTCATGCCCTGGTAAGAATTAACCTCATCACAGATGTGACGATGAAATTGAATGATCTGACCATAAAGCTTAAACAAAGGTTTGTGACATATATACTGAGAAAATAATGATGGAAAAGCAGACCATTCTAAACAATATTTGCAATGATCTGATTGATTTTATAATGGAATTTGGAGTTAAAAAAAAAGAGTAGTCTCCCAATGATATGTTCTCACTAGAGATGAGCGAACACTAAAATGCTCGGGTACTCGTTATTCGAGACAAACTTTTCCCGATGCTCGAGTGCTCGTCTCGAATAACGAACCCCATTGAAGTCAATGGGAGACTCGAGCATTTTTCAAGGGGACCAAGGCTCTGCACAGGGAAGCTTGGCCAAACACCTGGGAACCTCAGAAAAGGATGGAAACACCACGGAAATGGACAGGAAACAGCAGGGGCAGCATGCATGGATGCCTCTGAGGCTGCCTAATCGCACCATTATGCCAAAATTATGGGCAACAGCATGGCCATGACAGAGTGACAGAATGAAGCTAGATAGCATCTAAAACATCCAATAATTGACCCTGACACTATAGGGGACGGCATGCAGAGGCAGCGGCAGCAGGCTAGAGAGTGGCATGGCGACATACCCTAATTGGACTCAGGCTTCAAACCAATGGGTGTCAGAGAGGAACCAAAGGAGGTGAGCAAGAAGCGCTCAAATAATATCGGTACATGATAAAAGTTTGCCAGTATATTTTGTGGATTACACAGCAGGGTGGCGACAAAGTTAACATGGAAGCCATGAAAACAACCCAAAATTCTGCCTGACACAGCTCGTTTGATAAGGGGACCATGTATGCTTACAGTTCATGCCAGTCGCTGCACTGGCTGCCAGTCTCCTTTCGAATACAGTTTAAAATAATAATAACCCTCATCCATAAAGCTCTGTATAATGCTGCACCCCCCTACCTCTCCTCTCTTATCTCAGTCTATCGCCCAACCCGTGCTCTTAGATCCGCCAGTGATCTTAGATTAACCTCTACCCTAGTGCGGACCTCCCACTCGCGTCTCCAAGACTTCTCTAGAGCTGCACCAATTCTATGGAATGCTCTGCCCCGGACTATCAGACTAATACCTAACCTCCAAAGTTTCAAACGTGCTCTTAAAACCCATTTCTTTAGGCAAGCCTATAACACTCATTAACTGCATGAAGTTTTAACTCTTCTACTAACCCGTCCTGTGTCGTCCTCCCATCTGTTATCCAGCAACCAACAGGCACCAGACTTCTCTGCAGTCCCATTCACCCTGGACCTGGTATATAAGATGACGGCTGAGTGTTTCAAGCGACAGCAATTCCATTTATTATATTTTTTTCTATTCCCTAAGAAGAATGGCTTGACCATTAAATATTCTTTTACCTCGTGTTACCCCATCATCTTCATAAACCGTAAGCTCTGGCGAGCAGGGACCTCACTCCTGTTGTTCCATACAAATGTTGTGCTCTGTTACATTACATTTGTATTTGTTTCCTATGATTTGTAAAGCGCTGCAGAATATGATGACGCTATATAAATAAAGATTATTATTATTATGGAGGCAGTGAACTAGTAGTAGATTAAAGGTGCTGCAACTATGTTAGTTGGATCTTGTGATGGAGCTGGCGCTCTGCAGCCAGGCGAGCTTTCGCCAATCCAAGCCCCTGTTTCTAGGCTACTCCCCAAACAGCACTTCTAAGAACCTTTTGTATAAGATCAAGTGTAGTAGCGTTCTTATAAGTTTAGGATATGCCGGGTGAGGGGAATGTAAACAGATGCGCAAGAAGCGCATGATGCGCATGGAGCTGGCGCTCCGCTGCCAGGCGAGCTTTCGCCAATCCAAGCCCCTGTCTCTAGGCTACTCCCCAAACAGCACTTCTAAGAACCTTTTGTATAAGATCAAGTGTAGTAGCGTTCTTATAAGTTTAGGATATGCCGGGTGAGGGGAATGTAAACAGATGCGCAAGAAGCGCTGAAATAATATCCCTAAATGGTAAAAGTTTGCCAGTATATTTTGTGGATAACACAGCAGGGTGGCGACAAAGTTAACAACTTTGATGTGGAATCCATGAAAACAACCCAAATTTCTGCCTGACACACCTCGTTTGATAAAGGGACGATGTATGGAGGCAGCTATATGGACGACTTTTGGAGGTAGCAATGGAGACAACGTGTGGAGGCTGCTATGGAGACAATTTAATTTGGATAGTGCCTGTATGTGGCAGTCCCAAACATTTTTCAAACCAGAGGAGCAGGTAGGTGGCCCTCCAGTAAAATGGAATAGATTGAGTGCCTGTATGTGGCAGTCCCAAAAATGTTTCAAACCAGAGGAGCAGGTAGGTGGCCCTCCAGTAAAATGGAATAGATTGAGTGCCTGTATGTGGCAGTCCCAAAAATTCTTCAAACCAGAGGAGCAGGTAGGTGGCCCTCCAGTAAAATGGAATAGATTGAGTGCCTGTATGTGGCAGTCCCAAAAATTCTTCAAACCAGAGGAGCAGGTAGGTGGCCCTCCAGTAAAATGGAATAGATTGAGTGCCTGTATGTGGCAGTCCCAAAAATTCTTCAAACCAGAGGAGCAGGTAGGTGGCCCTGCAGTAAAATGGAATAGATTGAGTGCCTGTATGTGGCAGTCCCAAAAATGTTTCAAACCAGAGGAGCAGGTAGGTGGCCCTCCAGTAAAATGGAATAGATTGAGTGCCTGTATGTGGCAGTCCCAAAAATTGTTCAAACCAGAGGAGCAGGTAGGTGGCCCTCCAGTAAAATGGAATAGATTGAGTGCCTGTATGTGGCAGTCCCAAAAATGTTTCAAACCAGAGGAGCAGGTAGGTGGCCCTCCAGTAAAATGGAATAGATTGAGTGCCTGTATGTGGCAGTCCCAAAAATTCTTCAAACCAGAGGAGCAGGTAGGTGGCCCTCCAGTAAAATGGAATAGATTGAGTGCCTGTATGTGGCAGTCCCAAAAATTCTTCAAACCAGAGGAGCAGGTGGCCCTGCAGTAAAATGGAATAGATTGAGTGCCTGTATGTGGCAGTCCCAAAAATTGTTCAAACCAGAGGAGCAGGTAGGTGGCCCTGCAGTAAAATGGAATAGATTGAGTGCCTGTATGTGGCAGTCCCAAAAATTGTTCAAACCAGAGGAGCAGGTAGGTGGCCCTGCAGTAAAATGGAATAGATTGAGTGCCTGTATGTGGCAGTCCCAAAAATGTTTCAAACCAGAGGAGCAGGTAGGTGGCCCTCCAGTAAAATGGAATAGATTGAGTGCCTGTATGTGGCAGTCCCAAAAATTGTTCAAACCAGAGGAGCAGGTAGGTGGCCCTGCAGTAAAATGGAATAGATTGAGTGCCTGTATGTGGCAGTCCCAAAAATGTTTCAAACCAGAGGAGCAGGTAGGTGGCCCTCCAGTAAAATGGAATAGATTGAGTGCCTGTATGTGGCAGTCCCAAAAATTGTTCAAACCAGAGGAGCAGGTAGGTGGCCCTGCAGTAAAATGGAATAGATTGAGTGCCTGTATGTGGCAGTCCCAAAAATGTTTCAAACCAGAGGAGCAGGTAGGTGGCCCTCCAGTAAAATGGAATAGATTGAGTGCCTGTATGTGGCAGTCCCAAAAATTTTTTAAAACAGAGGACCGGGTAGGTGGCCCTCCAGAAAAATGGAATAGATTGAGTGCCTGTATGTGGCACTCACAAAAATTGTTTCAAACAGAGGACCGGGTAGGTGGCCCTCCAGAAAAATTAAATGCATGAAGTACTATAGCAAGAGCCAGTGGGCCCTGTCAAAAAATAGCCATTTTCCTCTGCTTTACTGTACAAAGAGGAGGAGAAGGAGGAAAATGAGGAGGAGGAGGAGGAGTGGATCAATTATTCAGGTTGAGCTTCCTTCACCTGGTGGAGATTGGAAATTCTGAGAAATCCAGCCTTTATTCATTTTAATAAGCGTCAGCCTGTCAGCGCTGTCAGTCGACAGGCGTGTACGCTTATCGGTGATGATGCCACCAGCTGCACTGAAAACCCGCTCGGACAAGACGCTAGCGGCAGGGCAGGCAAGAACCTCCAAGGCGTACAGCGCCAGTTCGTGCCACATGTCCAGCTTTGAAACCCAGTAGTTGTAGGGAGCTGTGTGATCATTTAGGACGATGGTATGGTCAGCTACGTACTCCCTCACCATCTTTCTGTAAAGATCAGCCCTACTCTGCCGAGACTGGGGACAGGTGACAGTGTCTTGCTGGGGTGACATAAAGCTGGCAAAAGCCTTGTAAAGCGTACCCTTGCCAGTGCTGGACAAGCTGCCTGCTCGCCTACTCTCCCTCGCTACTTGTCCCGCAGAACTACGCACTCTGCCGCTAGCGCTGTCAGAAGGGAAATACTGTTTCAGCTTGTGCACCAGGGCCTGCTGGTATTCATGCATTCTCACACTCCTTTCCTCTGCAGGGATGAGAGTGGAAAGATTTTGCTTGTACCGTGGGTCCAGGAGAGTGAACACCCAGTAATCGGTGCTGGAATAAATTCTTTGAACGCGAGGGTCACGGGATAGGCAGCCTAGCATGAAATCTGCCATATGCGCCAGAGTACCAACGCGTAAGAATTCACTCCCCTCACTGGCCTGACTGTCCATTTCCTCCTCCTCCAACTCCTCCAACTCCTCTTCTTCTGCCCATACACGCTGAACAGTGAAGGACTCAACAATGGTCCCCTCTTGTGTCTCGCCAACATTCTCCTCCTCTTCCTCCTCATCCTCCTCCACCTCCACCTCCTCCGATATGCGCTGAGAAACAGACCTCAGGGTGCTTTGGCTATCAACAAGGGAATATTCTTCCCCCGTCTCTTGTGACGAGCGCAAAGCTTCCGACTTCATGCTGACCAGAGAGTTTTTCAACAGGCCAAGCAGCGGGATGGTGAGGCTGATGATGGCGGCATCGCCACTGACCATCTGTGTTGACTCCTCAAAGTTACTCAGCACCTGACAGATATCAGACATCCACGTCCACTCCTCATTGTAGACTTGAGGAAGCTGACTGACCTGACTACCAGTTCTGGTGGAAGTTGACATCTGGCAGTCTACAATCGCTCTGCGCTGCTGGTAAACTCTGGATAACATGGTCAGTGTTGAATTCCACCTCGTGGGCACGTCGCACAACAGTCGGTGAGCGGGCAGTTGGAGGCGGCGCTGCGCTGCCCTGAGAGTGGCAGCATCTGGGCTGGACTTCCTGAAATGCGCACAGATGCGGCGCACCTTCGTGAGCAAATCAGACAGATTGGGGTATGTCTTGAGGAAACGCTGCACTATCAGATTTAACACATGGGCCAGGCATGGCACATGTGTCAGTCTGCCGAGTTGCAGAGCCGCCACCAGGTTACGGCCGTTGTCACACACAACCATTCCCGGCTTGAGGTTCAGCGGTGCCAGCCACAGATCAGTCTGCGCCGTGATGCCCTGTAATAGCTCTTGGGCAGTGTGCCTTTTGTCGCCTAGGCTCAGCAGTTTGAGCACCGCCTGCTGTCGCTTAGCGACGGCACTGCTGCTGTGCCTAGAGCTACCGACTGATGGCGCCGTGCCCACGGATGGTAGTTCGGAGGAGGAGGTGGAGGAGGGGTGGGAGGAGGAGGAGGCATAGTAGGCCTGAAACACCTGGACCGAGGTAGGCCCCGCAATCCTCGGCGTCGGCAGTATATGAGCAGCCCCAGGGTCAGACTCGGTCCCAGCCTCCACCAAGTTAACCCAATGTGCCGTCAGCGATATATAGTGGCCCTGCCCGGCAGCACTCGTCCACGTGTCCGTGGTCAGGTGGACCTTGTCAGAAACGGCGTTGGTCAGGGCACGGATGATGTTGTCTGACACGTGCTGGTGCAGGGCTGGGACGGCACATCGGGAAAAGTAGTGGCGGCTGGGGACCGAATACCGAGGGGCGGCCGCCGCCATGAGGTTGCGAAAGGCCTCGGTCTCTACTAGCCTATAGGGCAGCATCTCCAGGCTAAGCAATCTGGAGATGTGCACATTAAGGGCTTGGGCGTGCGGGTGGGTTGCACTATATTTGCGTTTCCGCTCCAGCGTCTGGGGTATGGAGAGCTGAACGCTGGTGGATGCTGTGGAGGATCGTGGAGGCGACGATGGGGTTTTTGTGCCAGGGTCCTGGGCAGGGGGCTGACTAGCAGCTGACACAGGGGAAGGAGCAGTGGTGTGCACGGCCGGAGGTGAACGGGCTTGTTGCCACTGAGTGGGGTGCTTAGCATTCATATGCCTGCGCATACTGGTGGTAGTTAAGCTAGTAGTGGTGGAACCCCTGCTGAGCCTGGTTTGGCAAATGTTGCACACCACAGTCCGTCGGTCATCCGGTGTTTCCTTAAAGAACCTCCACACTTCTGAAGATCTAGCCCTCGCCGCAAGAGCCCTCACCACGGGAGCTTCACTAGTTGACAGTGGCGCTGATGCACCAGCTCTGGCCCTGCCTCTCCGTCTGGCCCCACCACTGCCTCTTCCAACCTGTTCAGGTCGAGGACTCTCCTCCGTCTCAGAAGCACTGTGTTCACCCGGCCTCTCAACCCAGCTTGGGTCTGTCACCTCATCATCCTCCGATCCCTCAGTCTGCTCCCCCCTCGGACTTCCTGCCCTGACAACAACTTCCCCACTGTCTGACAACCGTGTCTCCTCATCGTCGGACACCTCTTTACACACTTCCACTACGTCAAGAAGGTCATCATCACCCACAGACTGTGACTGGTGGAAAACCTGGGCATCGGAAAATTGCTCAGCAGCAACCGGACAAGTGGTTTGTGACTGTGGGAAGGGTCCAGAAAACAGTTCCTCAGAGTATGCCGGTTCAAATGGCAAATTTTCCTGGGAGGGGGCAGACTGGGGGGGAGGAGGCTGAGGTGCAGGAGCTGGAGGAGTGGGGATTTCGGTGACATGGGTGGACTGCGTGGAAGACTGACTGGTGGTGGACAAATTGCTCGAAGCATTGTCAGCAATCCACGACATCACCTGTTCGCACTGTTCTGGCCTCAACAGTGCTCTACCACGAGTCCCAGTAACTTCAGACATGAACCTAGGGAGTGTAGCTCTGCGGCGTTCCCCTGCTCCCTCATCAGCAGGTGGTGTCTCACCCCGCCCAGGACCACGGCCTCTGACCCCTGCAGTAGTTGGACGCCCACGTCCCCGCCCTCGTCCTCTACCCCTAGCCCTCGGGTTAAACATTTTTAAAATGAGAGTTATAACTTTTTTTTTTTTTTTACTTCTTTTTGGTTTTTTTTGTGTTTTTTTGTGGTTTTTTTTTTTTGTGTTTTTTGTTTTTTTTTGAGTTTTTAAAACCAAACAATCCTATCCTATTGCTATGGCTATTTTCTAGCCAAGTATCAAAGGAAGCACACTACTATGCCAGATGAGATGACACTGAGTTAGTGCCTAATAGAAATCCAACCCCTACTGAATTTTGCCACTTCGGCCTTTGCTATGGATATGTGCGCCACTAAGCGCAGAACACAGCGGTCGCAAGTCTCACTACAAATTGCTCAGAATTGGCAAGTACATGCACTGCAGAAACTACAGCCACCAGCAGATCAACCAGAAATCAAATATATAGAACGCTACTGTAGGCTTCAAGAAGCTGTTTGTATTCTCCTATGGCTATTTTCTAGCCAAGTATCAAAGGAAGCACACTACTATGCCAGATGAGATGACACTGAGTTATTGCCTAATAGAAATCCAACCCCTACTGAATTTTGCCACTTCGGCCTTTGCTATGGATATGTGCGCCACTAAGCGCAGAACACAGCGGTCGCAAGTCTCACTACAAATTGCTCAGAATTGGCAAGTACATGCACTGCAGAAACTACAGCCACCAGCAGATCAACCAGAAATCAAATATATAGAACGCTACTGTAGGCTTCAAGAAGCTGTTTGTATTCTCCTATGGCTATTTTCTAGCCAAGTATCAAAGGAAGCACACTACTATGCCAGATGAGATGACACTGAGTTATTGCCTAATAGAAATCCAACCCCTACTGAATTTTGCCACTTCGGCCTTTGCTATGGATATGTGCGCCACTAAGCGCAGAACACAGCGGTCGCAAGTCTCACTACAAATTGCTCAGAATTGGCAAGTACATGCACTGCAGAAACTACAGCCACCAGCAGATCAACCAGAAATCAAATATATAGAACGCTACTGTAGGCTTCAAGAAGCTGTTTGTATTCTCCTATGGCTATTTTCTAGCCAAGTATCAAAGGAAGCACACTACTATGCCAGATGAGATGACACTGAGTTATTGCCTAATAGAAATCCAACCCCTACTGAATTTTGCCACTTCGGCCTTTGCTATGGATATGTGCGCCACTAAGCGCAGAACACAGCGGTCGCAAGTCTCACTACAAATTGCTCAGAATTGGCAAGTACATGCACTGCAGAAACTACAGCCACCAGCAGATCAACCAGAAATCAAATATATAGAACGCTACTGTAGGCTTCAAGAAGCTGTTTGTATTCTCCTATGGCTATTTTCTAGCCAAGTATCAAAGGAAGCACACTACTATGCCAGATGAGATGACACTGAGTTATTGCCTAATAGAAATCCAACCCCTACTGAATTTTCCCACTTCGGTCTTTGCTATGGATATGTGTGCCACTAAGAGCTAAACACAACGGTAGCAAGTCCCCCTGCTAATTCCTCACAAAATGGTAATAGATGCAAATTAAAATAAAAAAAGTAGAACGTTATTGTAGCCCTAAGAAGGGCTGTTGGGTTCTTTGAGAATCACTCCTGCCTAACAGTAAGCTAATAGAACACCCTAACGCTTTCCCTGACCAGCAGCAGCTCTCTCCCTAGCGGCATCCAGAGACAGAATGATCCGAGCAGCGCGGCCAGCGGCTAGTCTATCCCAGGGTCACCTGATCTGGCCAGCCAACCACTGCTATCGACGTGTAAGGGTACCACGTCATGCTGGGTGGAGTGCAGAGTCTCCTGGCTTGTGATTGGCTCTGTTTCTGGCCGCCAAAAAGCAAAACGGCGGGAGCTGCCATTTTCTCGAGCGGGCGAAGTATTCGTCCGAGTAACGAGCAGTTTCGAGTACCCTAATGCTCGACCGAGCATCAAGCTCGGACGAGCATGTTCGCTCATCTCTAGTTCTCACCCATTATTGTCCACCCCGGCATTCGGCTTCAAAAACTGCATCTGAAAACCAGAACGTTTGCATGCCCTTTAAAAAAAAAACACATAGATCTGGGTGTATGCACCCACAGATGAAGAAACAAGTTCACTCAAAAATTATGCAACGTACAGCAATGTTTATAGAGAGAGAGAGATGTTGTATTATTTTGCCATTGAATGAGAAGACTAGTCTAAAGCCGGCGGCACACTTGGCGTTTTGAACACGTTTTTGGGCCGTTTTTAAGGAGTCCATTAAAAACGCATGTGATTTTTAAAAACGCATCCGTTTTGACCCGTTTTAATTAAGATAATTGGTAGAACCGTCCAAA
The DNA here is from genome assembly GCF_040894005.1 of Engystomops pustulosus. Taxonomy (NCBI): domain Eukaryota; kingdom Metazoa; phylum Chordata; class Amphibia; order Anura; family Leptodactylidae; genus Engystomops; species Engystomops pustulosus. Next base: position 60,000,167 of record NC_092417.1, on the reverse strand, counting down.
AACGGATGCGTTTTCAGCTTTGACAAATTCTCCTCTCTGTATCAATTCCTCTCTTTTTTTCTAGATTCCTATGGATAAAAAACAGTCACTGGGCTTGTGAAGTCACACAGATGTACAGCTCTTGTTACTCTCTCTGATGTAATGAGCTGTCCACCTGTGTGACATCATGTGACCATGGACAAATTTTTCTCCACAGGAAGTATACAATGAGGCCGGCGGCACATGTGGCGTTTTGAACCTGTTTGTGGGCCGTTTTTAAGCAGTCCATTAAAAAGCGCATGCAGTTTTTGAAAACGCATCAGTTTTTGACCAGTTTTACCTATTATTTTATTTAAAACGGGTTAAAAAAAGACGAGTTTTAAAAATGCGCATGCGGTTTTTAACGGACTGCTTAAAAATGGCCCAAAAACAGGTTCACATGATGCATTGTGTCTCGTATTTTTGCTGCACTTTTGACACATACTAAAGCAGGGGTCTCAAACTCGCGGCCCGCGGGACAATATTTTGCGGCCCCCACCTGGAAAAGCACCGCCCGCCGTGTATTCACGGCGGCGGTCGGGTCACGCTGCATGGAGAGGGCTCACGGGCTGAGCCCTCTCCATAGCCGGTAAGTCTTTGCTGCATATTGCAGCAAAGGCTTACCGGTAACACCCGCGATCAGTGCTATCACCGATCGCGGGTGTTTGCACAGCGATAGCTGCCGGCAAAGCTGCCAGCAGCCTCAAAAAGATAGCGGCGCATGGGCGCCGCCATCTTACCTGGGATCGCCGCTCCCCGTGACGTCATCGGGGGGCGGCGATCCGTCTCCATGGTAGCCTCGGGTCTTCCGAAGACCCGAGGCTATTTCGTTTTAACCCCTTCATTACAATGTGCTGATAGCACATTGTAATGAATGAGGAGGAAAATCCCCATATATTGCCATACTGTAGTATGGCTGTATATGATAGGATCGATCAGACAACCTAGGGTTAAAGTACCCTAGGGAGTCTGAAAAATAGTATAAATAAAAATACAAAAAAGTTTAAAAAAAAAAATTATAATAAAAAAACCTAAAATTTCAAATCACCCCCCTTTCCCTAGAACTGACATAAATATAAATAAACAGTAAAAATCATAAACACATCAGGTATCGACGTGTCCAAAAATGCCCGATCTATCAAAATATGATAATGGTTTTTCAATGCTTTTAACCCCGTAACGGAAAATAGCGCCCAAAGTCGAAAATGCCACTTTTTTGCCATTTTGAAAAATATAAAAAATCTATAAAAAGTGATCAAAAGGTCGTACAGTCCTAAAAATGATATCATTGAAAATATTATCAAATTTCGCAAAAAATGACACCACCCACAGCTCCGTACACTAAAGTATGAAAAAGTTATTAGCGCCAGAAGTTGGCAAAATCAAAAAAATAATTTTAGTACAGGAGGTTTTAATTTTTGTAAAAAACATTATAAACCTATAACAAATTTGGTATCCCCTTAATCGTACCGACCCAAAGAATAAAGTAGACAAGTCATTTGGAGCGCTCAGTGAAAGATGCAATATCCAAGCCCACAAGAAAATGGCGCAAATGCGTTTTTTCACCATTTTCATTGCATTTGGAATTTTTTTCCCGCTTCCAAGTACATGGCATGGAATATTAAATACCATCACTATGAAGTGCAATTTGTTACGCAGAAAACAATCCATCACACAGCTCTTTACGTGTAAAAATAAAAAAGTTATAGATTTTTGAAGGTGGGGAGTGAAAAATGGACATGAAAAAACAGGAAAGGGCCCGTAACCGGTTAATCCCCTTCCCTCCGGTACTTGAAGAAGATGAAGTCGCCGCTCTGAACGCACTTGGTGCAGGTCAGAGCGGCGACTTCATCTTCTTCGATGGGAGGGACACGGGGAGACAAGTACCGGGGGGGAGGGGGGGTGGAGTGTCCCTGACTGGGCTCAGTGCGGTAGGAGCTTGGGACCCCTCGGTGCACAGGACCGTTCATAGAGAAAACACGTCTCCCAGCTTGGGGCTTTCCTTGCGCTGGGAGACGCCATGACATTTGAATCTGAATAATGATATTTTGTAAGTGCATTTTGTGTGGAAAACTTGATGCGGCCCAGCCTTACCCAGAATCTACCTCCAGCGGCCCCCAGGTAAATTGAGTTTGAGACCCCTGTACTAAAGGCTTCAGCCTTGATCACATGCTATGGTTATATTAAATTTGCTAAAACACAAAGTAACCTCAGCATGTGATCATGATCCAAGCCTTTGGAATGTGTCAAAAACGTAACAAAAAGGTATAGCCTTTGCACCAGAATATCAAAGCTATGAATTTAGTGACTCTTTACCTTTATGTTGCTTACCCTGCTTTTGCTATTAACATTGACTAGTGGTTGTTGCTGTGCTGCTGCCATATGTGTTCGCATCAGATATAATTAGGATCCTGTTGTGTCCCAGTTTTCCAACAGCGGCATCATCCCTGTGGGCATTTTCTGCAGTGGAATCTTTGTTTTCCAGGAATGTGTATATGAATAATACATTCTTAATTTATGTTGAAAATGACATACTGTATGGAGGAGTGGACTGGGAAATAAAACGGACCCACGAAAAAGTGTACAAGTGGCCCCACTTTGTGGGGGCAGAACATTAGGCAGAGTTAGCAAACCATTATTTTCAGCTAATGTGCATTGTTGGTAATTGCCCAATGAACAACAGACGCCGCCTTTTGCTAGGTATGGTGCATGCAAACAAAGAATGGCAGAAAACAGCACATAAAGCTGCTTACACCTCAGAAAAACAGGCTCAAACCAGCCAAACACAGACCAAGAACGCACTGTGTGAAAGCCCCCTAAGGCCGGCAGCACACAGGGCGCTTTGAACCCGTTTTTGAACCATTTTTAAGCAGTCCTTAAAAAAAACGCATGGGTTTTTGTAAAAAACGAATTCTTTTTTAACTGACTGCTTAAAAACGGGTTCAAACCCATTTTGTATCAGTTTTTAAGCAACAAAAACATGCGTTTTGCTTAAAAACGGGCCAAAAACTGATTCAAAATGGATTCAAAATGGATTCAAAACGCCATGTAAAGTGAAGCCTCCTGTCTGTTCGCAGATGGAGGGTCATGTGATCTCTAATTGTCCATGAACAATCGCCAGTTAGAGATCACATGACCCATCATCCGCAGCCATTTTATGGACAAGAATCTCTGGCTGATGAGGTAAAAGACGGTAGGCTTCACTTCACATATCAAGAAAGTGGAGCAGGACTTTCAGTAGATGTATATTTGTAAATTACCTAATATCCCCCCCACACACGCACACACTTGAACACACAGTACAAAAAAACATAAGGTAAAGTGGTCAGCCCCTTTAACATTCCCATTGTGAAGTTAACTACTATCATTGATGGTAGATGTGTAGAACTTACATGCTTATTGGGGCACATTTACCAAGGGTCCAAACACAACATTTTCGACAGGTGTTGCTATTTTTTTCAGATTTGCCCTGGGTTTTTGGCGCATGTGATCGGATTGTGGCGCATTGGCGCCGGCTTGCATGCGACACAAATCGGGGGTCGTGGATGTTGGACAACCCGACTGATTCGGACAAACTGCGGAATTTAAAAACCAAATTGTCTCGCAAGATCAGCACTCACATGCACCAGGAAGAAGATGGTGAACTCCGGCGGACCTCAGCGGGGAAGGGACAGGAAATTGGATGCACGATCTTAGTGAATCGCGGCAGACCCAAATCCTCGTCGGACATTCCGGATCGGCGGCGTCAATATGTCTTTTAATATTATCATCGATACCTGAGCGATTACACACGGGCTGCAAACAACAGTCCAGTGGATCGTAGTTCCTGGCCCACATAATTACACATGTCGTGTGCAGGTTTCCTTATACAATTACAATAATGTACATCCACTTTACATTCAGGTCATGTTCACATGGTTGTAGTTAATTTGCATCTTGAAATGTACCTGCATTTCAAGCACATTGGGAGTAACTGCATTTCGTCCTACTCGCTGGTGTTCAGGAAGCAGCCGCGTTAAAAGACAAATCCAATATTGCTACTTCCTGAAAGAAAGCGTTTAGGACAAAGGCTATAAAGGCTATAAATGCATATAAATTTGTTTGGGAGTTACTCCAGATGAACTTGAAATGAGCTTCAAAACCACTGTAAAGGGAACCTGTCATCAAAAATTGCCCTAATAAACCACTACCAGTATATTGTGAAGCAGCTTAACTTCTTAGGGTGGTGACACACATGGGGGCAGATTTACTTACCCAGTCCATTCGCGATCCAGCGGCGCGTTCTCTGCGCTGGATTGAGGTCCGGCCGGGATTTATTAAGGCAGTTCCTTCAGTTGCTGCACTGGAACGCACTGGAATACACCGAGCCGGGCTAAGTGAAGGTAAGTGCAAGCTCCGCAACACAGTTATTGTTTTAAATGCGGCGTTTTTTCCGAATCCGTCGGGTTTTCGTTCGGCCATGCCCCCCGATTTCCGTCGCGTGCATGCCAGCGCCCATGCGCCACAATCCGATCGCGTGCGGCAAAATCCCGGGGCAATTCAGGGGAAATCACTGCAAATCGGAAATATTCGGGTAACACGTCGGGGAAACGCGAATCGGGCCCTTTGTAAATGACCCCCATTGTGTTTTTAGGCTGTTTTTGGGCCGTTTTTGACAGGTTTGACTAATTATCTTAATTCAAACTGGTCAAAAACGCATGCGTTTTTTTTTTACGATCTGAAAATCCACACTACTAAAAACGGCCCAAAAACGGCCTAAAAACGCCATGTGTGTCACCACCCTTAGGCCGGCGGCACACGTAGCATTTTGAACCAGTTTTTGGTCCATTTTTAAGCAGTCCATTTAAAAAACGAATGCGTTTTTTGAAAACGCATGCATATTTTAACCCGTTTAAATTAAGACAATTGGTAAAACCGGTCAAAAACGCATGTGTTTTTTAACGGGCTGCTTAAAAACGTACCAAAACTAAGTTCAAAACGCCAGGCGTGCCGCCAACCTTAGGGTACAGTCACACGTATAGATAGAGCTGCATTTACAAACGCAACGCCTGATCGCGTATGCGTTTCTATGGAGACATATCCGATCGGTAACCAGAACCTGGTGTCTTTTCATTTAATCTCCCACAGTGCGACCATAGCATTTAAAGGGTTAACTAGTGTTGCTCGGGGATGTCAGCGGCAGACTACCGCTGACACCCAGCAATTCTCGATGATTCAGCCCTGGTGCACCTGAACAGTGGAGCACTAAGGTGTTCTAGATTATGTTTTCTTTTGTGGCCCAGGATGGTGGCATCAACCAGAAAATCCACTTTGAACTTAAATGCAAATTGTTTGTATTGTGAAGTCAAGGAGGCGGAGAGTTTAACACTGAAGTCAAACTTTCCCTGCCTTAGAACACCCACTTCTATGAAATTGATTAAAGAAGAACTACTATTAGATTTCATGCAATATGAACCAAATATACCTTGACAATGCTATAGCTACACTGATGCAGAAGCATATCTTGTTTATTTCCTGAGCTGAGTGGTTTTGGTGAAAAAACAATTATAACATTCAGGACCTTGGGAAAGCTGGATTGCTTCAGCCTGCCATTGATAAACACATTCCAAGGAACTTTCTGAACTGTCCAGGTCCAGACAGAACTAATCAACCTGAGCTGTATCACTCATACACAGCAGCGGGGGATGGTGTAGCGATTGATTACTTCTGCCTGTCAGGCACTACACAGTGATTACATAATTCCCGGGAGCAATGCATAATTAATGTAAGAGGAGAAGTATGGAGCCAGGCGCAGAAGCGACAGAGCTGCATTATCATAATTTTATAATTTTTTTTCAGAAAAACCACTCAGCACAGGGATCAAACAAGATATGTGCCTGCATCAGGGTAGCTACAGCATTCTCAAGGTATGTTTGCTTCATAATGAATGAAATCAAATGGTAGATTTCCTTTAAACAGCATCCAGAGAAATCACTAATCAGATCTCCTGAAGTCAGGTGGATGATATTAATCACAAGGTACAGGCTTCATTGGTGGAGAACTTGACTTTAGTGTTAACCGCTCCACATCACTGACTTTATACAAACAATTTACATCTCCCTTCAAAGTTAATTCTCTGGATGATGCCTCCACACTGGGCCATGGAAGGTGACCTAGAAGGTGTTCAGCTGCTTAACAACAAACTGGTAGTGATTTATTAGCCCATTTTCTGCTGACACGTTCCCAGGGGAGCACCTGCCATGAGGCGAGTTGAAAATTTCGCCTCGGGCGGCGGGCCTCCTGCTACACCGAGGGGGCAGCACCGTGCTCCCACCAGCCGCCCGCACCGTTCTCCTGTCCACCCCATTCTCCCAACCGTGCTCTGGCCGGCACCGAGGTTCCAAATTCTGACCCTACCATCCAAATGTCGCAGCAGAAATCAAGACTCCTCAGACCAGGCAACGTTTTTCCAATCTTCTACTGTCCAATTTCGATGAGCTTGTGCAAATTGTAGCCTCAGTTTCCTGTTCTTAGCTGAAAGGAGTGGCACCCGGTGTGGTCTTCTGCTGCTGTAGCCCATCTGCCTCAAAGTTCGAAGTACTGTGCGTTCAGAGATGCTCTTCTGCCTACCTTGGTTGTAACGGATTTGAGTCACTGTTGCCTTTCTATCAGCTCGAACCAGTCTGCCCATTCTCCTCTGACCTCTGGCATCAACAAGGCATTTCCACCCATAGAACTGCCGCTCACTGGATGTTTTTTCTTTTTCGAACCATTCTCTGTAAACCCTAGAGATGGTTGTGCGTGAAAATCCCAGTAGATCAGCAGTTTCTGAAATACTCAGACCAGCCCTTCTGGCACCAACAACCATGCCACGTTCAAAGGCACTCAAATCACCTTTCTTCCCCATACTGATGCTCGGTTTGAACTGCAGGAGATTGTCTTGACCATGTCTACATGCCTAAATGCACTGAGTTGCTGCCATGTGATTGGCTGATTAGAAATTAAGTGTTAACGAGCAGTTGGACAGGTGTACCTAATAAAGTGGCCGGTGAGTGTATATGTGTGTGTGTATATGTGTGTGTGTGTGTATATATACATGTGTATGTATGTGTTTGTGTATATGAGTGTGTGTATATAAGTGCATATGCTGTATATGAGTGTGTGTATATAAGTGCATATGCTGTATGAGTGTTTATGTATATTCTTTATATGGTGTATGTGTGTGTATATTTGCTGTATGTATGTGCAGTGTGTGTTTATGTATATATACTGTTTGTATATGTATGTGTGTATATATGCTGTATGTGTATGCAGTATTTGTGATATTTATCAGGGTTTCTATTTCTTACTACATGGCGGCACACTGTATGCATTTTATACTACACGGTGGCACGTTGTATGCATTTTATACTACATGGCAGTACACTGTATGCATTTTATACTACATGGCGGCACGCTGTATGCATGTTATACTACATGGTGGCACGCTGTATGCATGTTGTACTGCATGGCGGTACGCTGTATGCATTTTATACTACATGGCGGTACGCTGAATGCATTTTATACTACATGGCGGTACGCTGAATGCATTTTATACTACATGGCGGTACGCTGAATGCATGTTATACTACATGGCGGCACGCTGTATGCATTTTATACTACACGGTGGCACGTTGTATGCATTTTATACTACATGGCGGTACACTGTATGCATTTTATACTACATGGCGGTACGCTGAATGCATTTTATACTACATGGCGGCACACTGTATGCATTTTATACTACACGGTGGCACGTTGTATGCATTTTATACTACATGGCGGTACACTGTATGCATTTTATACTACATGGCGGCACGCTGTATGCATGTTATACTACATGGCGGCACGCTGTATGCATGTTATACTGCATGGCGGTACGCTGTATGCATTTTATACTACATGTCGGTACGCTGAATGCATTTTATACTACATGGCGGTACACTGAATGCATTTTATACTACATGGCGGCACGCTGTATGCATTGTATACTACATGGCGGCACGTTGTATGCATGTTATACTACATGGCGGTACGCTGTATGCATTTTATACTACATGGGGGGGCACTGTTTGCATGTTATATTACATGTTGACACGCTGTATGCATTTTATACTACATGGTGACACGCTGTATGCATTTTATACTACATGACGGTGCATTGTATGCATTTTGCGTTGCTTTATTTTAACACCAAATCAATATGATGGATCTTGTCCTGACACTCCCATATATATTACATATATGGGAGGCGTTTCTCTATGGCTCACCTCAGGCAGCAGAAAGGCTTGGTTCACCCCTGCATGTTCCCTTTAAGTGCAATATGTGTATGTAACCTTAGGGTGATGGCACATGTGGCATTTTTGGCCCGTTCTTTAAGAAGTTTTTGAAAACGCATGCGTTTTTTGAAAATGCATGCATTTTTGACAGGTTTAACCAATTATCTTAATTGAAACTGGTCAAAAACGAATGCATTTTTAACGCATATGGTTTTTGATGGATTACTCAAAAACGACCCAAAAACCCATTCAAAACGCCACGTGTGTCATCAACCTTACTCTTCCATATAATAAGGTTAGTTTATCACATGGATGCATAAGGGAGGGAGTGCAGTGCAGGAGCCTATGCATAGGAAGTGATCTGCCCAACAGCCCGGCACATATGTAGTGAGGGAGAGGAGGGTCTCAGCTCTGCATGTACTGAGGAGGAAGGGACCAGCCCCATCAGCTGTTTCAGAGCAGCGGCCCATCTGGAAGTCTCCCGGTAAAGTCTATGGCTAGTCCGCCCCTGCATATAACATTATCCCAATATTATTCTGGACCATTCAAATCCTCTCTAGCAAACGGAGTCAATGATAATACCATGGATACAGGTGCAGATGGGTTAATGCAAGATAATAGGGCAAAAGTTTTTTTCTGAACCTGAATCAGGAGAAACTTTTCATAAGGATGGGTCGTCCAACATAAAACCTGGGAAGATCTAGCCACCCAGGAATGCAACATCTGGTTGGACCATACCACACTTATTAAATAAATTACTAAAAATAAGAATCAAGAGGTACCTACATATGTGTATTCACAGGATTTTGACACAAGTTGCAATGCAATTTTATCTGATTGTTCCACACATCTGATGAAACTTATAGTTGAAAACGAAGAAACAAAGATCAAGTAGATGCAAACACAAATTCAAGACATAAAAACGTTAATACAGACGCAAGCCACACCGGAAACCATGGATAGTCTGAAAAATAAAATACAAGATAACATAAACAAATTAGAAAAGGAAATCATGACAACAAAAAACTATAAATATCAAAATATCAATATAGTAACCAGTTCACACAATTCAAAAAAATTGTAGAGAAGAATCTACCGATTTTGATGGAAGATAATAAATTACAACTTGGTTGCAAAATAGTATTGTCAGTACCTCTCCAGCAACCGCGCAACCACAACTAGGCTTGGTGCTAGCTGTCAGACTAGGTAAGTGGTGACAAACTCACCCTGCGACGCTAAGGCCCTGCCTATAGCAGATACTAAAACATTCTCTAATTCTGAAAATTCATCTACCGTATTTTTCAGACTATAAGACGCTTCTTACTATATGACGCACCCCAGATTTAGGCTTCCAAAAAAAGGAAAAATATTATTTACAGCAATTAAAATATCCCTGTTGGTCGCAATAAAGCACATCACATACAGCTCTGCTCCATCCATACATTTACACACACAGCTTTGCCTCATCCATACATTTACACACACAGCTCTGCTCCATTTATACATTTACACACACAGCTCTGCTTCATGCATACATTTACACACACAGCCCTGCTTCATGCATACATTTACACACAGAGCTCTGCTTCATCCATACAGTTACACACACAGCCTTGCTTCATCCATACAGTTACACACAAAGCTCTACACACAGCTCTACTATACACATGAAGACACACACAGCTCTACTATACACACACAGAACGCCAGGGCCGGCGCTATGGGTAGGCAAAGTGGGCAATTGCCCCTGAAAGGGGAGCATCTCTTCTTTCAAATGAATCTAGTATTGTGTTTCGAGGTGCCCTGGATCCAGAGATATTCAGGTTTGAAGTGAGAATATTAGGTGTGGTTTCTTATATATAAAAATCACTCCCGACGGCATTTTAACAGTTATTATCTCCATTTTCCTGAAACTAAGAAACACAACTTTAGATTCATATAAGAGACTCTCTTCTTTGATAGGAAAAAGGAAGTGAGGTTCAATGTGTCAGAGCCGGAGATACAGCCCTCTGAATTGTGGCCCCCCTCCAGATTCTTAGCCATCAGGCTACAGGGAGAATTTGCTGCACACAGGAGCTGCTGCACCTCACAGATAATGGAAATATTCACTTTAAATGTAACTACATTCTGATAAGGAATAATATCCACTAATATTCATGTTTTTAACCCTCTCCTATCCAGAACTATCTAAGAACAACTTTCTCTTTTATTTTGTGAAAGTTTACAAGATTACAATCAACTTTCAATCCCCTTGTGGCAACATATTAGCACAGCAACATAGAACATGTCCATAACATTGTATGTAACACCAAAAACACACACATGTTGTAGAATAGTTTTTATTTCACACCGTCCTCCATTGTTGTGAGGTTCTCACTCTCATTCTTATGAAGCGCGGAGGGTTCTGTTATTGTGCAGCTAATACAATTGCGACATCTAAAAGTGACTTTTATTATCTCATTAGAGGGGTTTAAGGATATATAGTTATTTATTTGGGTTACCATTGTGTAAGGATCATACAATGATACATCTGTGTGAAGCTCAGTGCAATTTTCAGCAAAAATAGTTTGGTGTCCCCTGTGGATGTAACGTTCCCTTTGCTGCATATTTTGGTAAATATCCACATGTGGGGTCTGTATGATCTCCTCACATCCTCCTCACACTTTTAGGAAAGTATGTTTTTTTTATACAAGTATCTGGATTTGTACATATTTCAGAGGAAATTTTGAATTTTCATGCAATTTTTGCATTTTATTGCCATTTGCTGCAAAGTTTTATTACTATATTTTGCAGGTTGTGACGGTCTTAAAATTTCTAGTTGAAAAGCCGATATTTAGTTCAGTTTTAGTGATTTCAGTGATTACAACATTTGTGAACTGTACACATCATCTATTACATTTAGGAAGGTAAATATTTTCTGTTTGGAGAACATTTTTTGCCATCAAAGTAACCTTTTAAGTATTTATAAAATGTTTCAGTTTGAATCAAAGTTGCATGAAGGCGCCTATGTCTATAAACTCTAATTTTGAAATGGAGCAAGTGTCTGCTTTCAGAAAATATGTGCTTTGCTGCAGTTTACGTTATTATTTTTTCTGTAATTTTGATTTTGTTATTTCGTTAACATCCATTGGTTCAATTCCCGGGTGACTCCTGTCTATAAGTATATCTCTGTCTGTCTCTTATCTCATTTCCATCTACTCTATATTTCTGCATCTAGAAATCTTTCATATTTATCTTCTATCATAATAATTATAATTAATAATTCCTTTATTTATATAGCGCATACATTACACAGCACTACACAGTCCCTGTGCCCAATGGGGCTTACAATCTAACCTACCGGTATGTTTTGGAGTGTGGTTGGAAACCAGAGGACCCAGAGGAAACCCACACAAACACCGAGAGAACAGATGTTGACCAGCGCTGCAAGGCTGTAGTGCTAACCACTGAGCCACTCTGCTGCCCATCAATCTCCCTATCATCTATCTCCTATAAAATTCTCCAATATTACAGATTGTTTTACCATACGAAAGGGATCCTCTTGCTGACTGTGACTGGTCATAAAATCGTTTTATTTTGGGACCCCACTTTTAGTTTTGCCCTAGAACAGGCCCTGTTACCAGGACTGTGTTTAAGATTTGTTTGTGGTTCAGCGATGGACAGATTTAAACAGTCAGTCATGTTTGAGATGGTAGCGGTTCGAGATGGTAGTGGTGGCCCTGCCACCAAAGAAATGCTATGTTTAGAAGTCTCTGCATGTATATGTAGCTGTGTCCTTAGCTCTAAGAGCCTCAGCCTTTCTCTGTTTGCACCACAGTACCCTCAGAATATGTAGGAAATGAGCAAATAAGTTTTCCAATATTAGAGAATGGCCACTCCTCTTAAAACAACATTACATATTTACAATACAGTATAGGATTATATATACACATGTAAAATTTAAGAAATTAAAATAAAAACAGCATACAATAAATTAGGATTGGTTTTGCATATTGAAGTAGTGAGAGCATGCTAGGCTGTGCCAGACTTGGTGGACCCTCTGCTGTGAGCTGCAATGGCACCCACACCTTCCTCGGTGAGAGTGCCACTGAAATACTCCATTTTTCATCCATTTTCTCCCCCTTGTGTCGGTAAAATGATTGCAGATATAAATTCCTTTATTTATATAGCGGACACAGATTACGCAGCGCTGCGTAGAGCTTTTTGCCAATTCGGTCCCTATCGGACACAATCGAGTCAACCTACCAGTATGTTTTGGAGTGTGGGAGGAAACTATGTTCTTTCCGTGCTTGTGTGGGACCCCACAGGTCCTACAAACTCTTTGAACTCAGAATCCCAGCGCTTCTACCCACTGAGCCACCTTGCTTTATTGAAAAAGCATAAGTCCGTTACTTACCTTTATAATACAGCATATAGTGTGTCACAGCACAGTCCCCTTTGCCCACTTTAACACCTTCGCTCTACATCCGAAATATCGCACACTGAGCACGGTGACTTGGCGCTCAGCAGCGCAGCGCTGATGCTGGTTCAGCTCAAGATTTGAGCCGAATCGGGATACACAGGGTGCCAGCTGTAACTAACAACCAACACCTGCAGTCGGACTGATCTGATTGCGGGTGTTTAACCCGTTGAATGCCATGGTCAGCGCGACTGCGGCATTTAACCTGCCTTTGGGGGGGGGGTCTTTCCCTTTGTGCCATCTTTTTTTTTTGGGGGCGGCACCGATCGTTGCTATGGCAGCCCTAAGCAGGGCCCATTCTAGGGTATTTGCTGCCTGAGGTGAAAATTATATATAGCCCCCCTCTTATACAGCCCCCTTTTTATAAAATAATAAAGAAATTACTCACCTTCAGTCAGCCCCCGCCGCCGCTCGCGTCCTCTGCATTTTCCCGGCTCTTCGGCTGCCTTGTGTTGCTCTCTGCGAAGGTACACAGGCAGCGTAACGTCATTGCACGCTACCTGAGTCCCCCAGAGCAACCAAGCGGCACGGACAGAAGGATCTGTGCCGGCTTCGCTCTGTACATCATTCACGTATGTCTCTTAATTTTTTTTGTCATGTGGGCGATTCGGGCGGCGATGGGCACCCGAATCACCCACATTACAGCCCCAAATTTTGCCGCTTGCCTTAGGGCTTAGGCATCTGCCACCTGAGGCCTCATGGCAGATGCGGCCCTGGTCCGATCAGGACCCTAGAGCTGCCTCCAGGCAGTGCCTGAAAGATGGTGTCAGTGACGTCATCTTAAAAGCACAGTGTCAGCCTATGCATGTGCATAGGCTGACAACACTAATACCCTGCAATACATTAGTATTGCAGGATATTATCATGAGCAATCAATCAGATGTTGCTTGCTTATTTCCCATGGTGCAAAAAGTAAAAAAAAAATGTAAAAATAAAAGCAATAAAAATACCCATAATTCCCATAACATATGATTTAGACTTTTTGTGTTATATGACTCTTTCTAACACAAACCTCATATATATATATAGTATCACCCGTAGAATAAAAGTAAATAATTATTGAACCCGCGCGATGAACGTTGTTAAAAATCTGCCGAAAAATCTGATCTTTAGCTTTTGAATTCCACAAAAAAATGCAATAATAAGTGATCAAAAAACAGATGTAATACAGTATGATACTTTTGCAAAGCACAACATGTCCTGCAAAAAAGAAGCCATCAACCAGCTCCATAGCCAAAAAAGTAAAAATGTTATGCCACTTGAAAGACGCACTGCAAAAATGATATATTTCAATAAATTTGCCAAATAAAACCTTAATGTGGGGAAAAAATCAAAGAAAAAATATTCAAGTCTGGTTTCCCCCGTAATTGTATCGACCCATAGAATAAAGATAACATGATTATTAGACTATACGGTAAACACACGCAAAAAAAAGTAAAAAATCCAGTACAGAATTGATGCTTCTCTACTCCTGCCCTCAAAAAAAGTTCCTAAATTTTCAACAATTGTGGATACCAACCCCAAAATTGTAACACTGGAAAAAGCATCCCATCCCGCAAAAAAATGCTGTCACATGACCCCAATAACGAAAAAGCTACATTTTTATAGCCTATAAAAGGGGCCAATGAGGAAACTAAAATCCTGGTAGCTACAGGTCTCTCCTTCCCTCCTGCGCTCCGCTGTGCGCCCATAAAACAAGTAACGGCCACATGTGGTGGGGGGGGGTGTTTCTGTACTCGGGAGAAATTGCAGAACAAATTGTAAGGTGGGTTTTTCTTTTTATCTTTTGGAAAGGTGTAAATTTTAGTGCTAAATGAACGTATAAGTGACAAAATTTGACCATTCTAAATTCCACCTCCATTTTGATGTAATTACTATGAAGATCTCAAGGGGTTAACAATCTTTCTAAAAACAGTTTCTGATAGTTTGGGGGGGGGGGCAGATTTGAAAATAGGTTGGTTATATAGGGATTTTTTTATGTTAAATATGTAAAATTTCATTCAAAACAGTATTTATCTCCAAAATAGTCAATTCTGAAAATACAAAAAAAACGATATTCGATTTGTAAGTCGCGCGGCATCAAAATAAATTATCCAGACATTTCAATAATTATGAAAATGTGAAGTAGACAAATGGAAAATGTTATTCAGCAACTTATTTAGGTGGTAATTCTATCTGCCTGAAAGCGTGATTATTCCGAATTTCAAAAATGTCACTTTTTTTTTTTTGTAAATAAACGCAAAACTTATCCAATATTTACCACTAAAATGAAGTACAACACGTGGGGAAAAAACAATCTCAGAATCGCTTTGATAAGTTACAGTGTTCAAAAGTTATAACCGTATAAAGCGAAACATGTCAGAATCCAAAAATAATAATAATTAATACTGTATATACTTGAGTATAAGCCGACCCGAGTATAAGCCGAGACCCCTAATTTTACCACCAAAAACTGGGAAAACCTATTGACTCGAGTATAAGCCGAGGGTGGGAAATGCATTGGTCACAGCCTCCCAGTATATAGCCAGCCTGCCCCCAGTAGTATACAGCCTGCCCAGCCTTCCCCCAGTAGTATACAGCCAGCCCAGCCTGCCCCCAGTAGTATACAGCCTGCCCAGCCTGCCCCTTAACTATACAGACAGCCCAGCCTGCCCCCTTAAGTATACAGCCAGCCCAGCCTGCCTCCTTAAGTATACAGCCAGGCCAGCCTGCCCCCTTAAGTATACAGCCAGCCCAGCCTGCCCCCTTAAGTATACAGCCAGCCCAGCCTGCCCCCTTAAGTATACAGCCAGCCCAGCCTGCCCCCTTAAGTATACAGCCTGCCCAGCCTGCCCCCAGTAGTATACAGCCTGCCCCTTTAGGTATACAGCCTGCCCCTAGTAGTATACAGCCTGCCGAGCACTAACCAAAAAAAAAAAAAACTTATATACTCACCCTCCGGTGGCCCCGATGTCCGCGCTGCTCACCCGATGTCCGCGCGGGTCCTCTTCTGTCTTCTATCTTCCTCTGTCTTCTGTCTTCTATCTTCCGCAGCACGTCGCCTTGTTTCCCGGGCGGCAGGCGCATAGTATGACGCGGCCGCTGCTGACGTCATACTATGCGACGGCCGGAGAAGAACGTGGCGGCGCCCTGCGGAAGACAGAAGACAGAGGAAGATAGAAGACAGAAGAGAACCCGCGCGGACATCGGGTGAGCAGCGCGGACATCGGGGCCACCAGAGGGTGAGTATATAAGTTTATTATTTTTTGGGCTGCCTATTGACTCGTGTATAACCCGAGTTGAGGATTTTCAGCACTTTTTTTGTGCTGAAAAACTCGGCTTATACACGAGTATATACAGTAATTTCTTTATATAGCACACACAGGTTACGCAGGGCTGCACAGAGCTTGCCAAATTATGAGGCCCATTGGGGACAAGGACCAGTCTAATTAACCTACCAGTAATTTTTTGGAGTGTGGGAGGAAAGCAGAGGACCCGGAGGAAACCCACGCAAACACAAAGAGAACATACAAACTGTTTGCAGATGTTGACCAGCACTGCAAGCCTGTAGTGCTAACCACTGAGTCACCGTGCGGTCCATCAATCTCCCTATCATCTATCTATCTCCTATAAAATTTTCCAATATTACAGATTGTTTTACCATACTAAAGGGAGCCTCTTGCTGACTGTGACTGGTCATAAAATAGTTTTATTTTGGGGCCCCACTTTTAGTTTTGCCCGAGGCCCCACTTTGTCTAGCACCGGCCCTGCAGAACGCCTTCCCCTGTTCTTCTTACCCTGTCCCAGCGCAGCATGTCCCCATTCTCAGCAGCATGTGGTGATGTAAGAAGCATGTGATCAGTCACATGATTCTGACATCACTGCAGGTCCTGTACCTGTAAGCAGAGGGCGAGAGCAGTACAGAGGCTCTCCTTTCTGGGAGATCGGATGCAGCTCTATATCAGGGCATCACCCGATCTCCATTACAGCAGTCAGGAGGGTCTGGCAGTGCTGGATCCTCCTGACCTGCATCTATAAGATTTTTCTTGCTCAAAAGTGCATCTTATAGTCCAAAAAACACGGTATATACAACATCAAAAAACATCTTAACTGTAATATATATTATTCAATGCAATACTTGTAATCTATCATATATCGGATGTACCATCCGCAAATTTAAGGAAAGATTGATGGTACACCTAAGAGACATTATTAATAGTAAAAAAAATAAACATTACAAAAAGAATGTTTCTAGAGCTGTTAAACATTTGAGACTTATGCTATAGAACAGATACATAAATACAAAAGAGGAGGAGACAGACAAAAATGATTACATGCTGTATATACAGCTTATACTCGAGTCAAGAAATAACACAAACCGTGTACTCACCTTCCAAAGCCCCCCGGCAGGTCCTCTTCTATACAGCGAAGCTCCGGCATCGGCTCCGTGTCCCCTCATGATCCGTCGCAGGCACCATGATGTTGGCCGCTTGCTGACATCATAAGTGGCTATAATTTTTAAATGCTTTAACATATCCAGGTAATTTTGACATTGTTTTCTCATTACACATTGTCCTTCAAATTAGTGGACATATTTGGATGAAAAAATTATGGAGAACAATGGACATTTGTCAAAAATTTTCAAAGTTCTAAATTCCTTGCTTTTCAGGCAGTTAGTCAACGTTGTTATGGGGTTTAGGATTGTTGGTGCAATTTTTCACATTTTTATGCTATATTGGGCAGACGGCCGGGCATAGAATGGATGGAGCACCATTTAGAGCAGATCTGCATTGTCACATTATATAGGCTTATGTTTTTTTTTGTAACAAGGACACATGGGAACTGATTATTTCCAGGATTAGATCCACTTTTCAGGTAATCATATAGGGGGGTTCAATAGCTATTTGATGTGGTTTTATTAACTCTTTCTTGGTGGGGATAAAAAAAAATCATTAATTCTGGTTCTGGGTTTTGAGTTTTTTTCTTTGTAGGCAGTTCATTGTACCAAAATAACATGTTACCTTTATTCTATAGGTCACAGTGATACTCCATTTATATAGCTTTTTATGACTGTCTTGTTGACTTGGGGTATGATTGACTCGGGGCAAATGTTACTTTTTGATCACTTTTTTATTAGATTTGATTTGAAAATATTATACTTTTTGTGCTTATTTTTACAGCCTTCACTGTACAGGTTCCATGAAAACTTTAAAATAAAATCACACCTAAGCCTCATGATATCCTACAAAAATGAGAGGAACCTTATAAAAATCATGCACACATAAGGCAGGCATTCTGGAAATGTTACTTATCAAGTAAATTTGGTGGTATCTGAAAAGCAAAACATTTTCCATTTTTAAATAAAGAATTTTTTGGATTTTTTGAAAAAGTTTTATAAATAAAAGCAAGGAATAACACCCAAATTTTTCAATTTACATTAGGTGCAATGGTCATGGGAAAATTATCTCAAAATCACCTGGATATTGTAATGGCCTGCTGTTCAGGGACATTACAAAACTTTGCACCTTATGTGACCCCCTAACTCCTTGAGTAGAGTATGGCAGTCCCTGTTCTATAGTTTAGGCGGTTCTTTATGACACTTTATTATTCCTTAGTATTTGTCGTCATCTACTGCTCATTGTTGGTATTGCAGTGGTATTTTGCCAACTGCCCGAGGGAAAGGGGAGGTTATAAATATACTAGTCTAGAGCTTTCCATTGCCAACTTTACAAGGCCTGCAAAGAGACTTACCCTATGCTAGGCCTACTGCTCTGCCTTTATACAGAGCTAGTCTAAACTGCTACCACACATACATTGGGAGTGCCCCATCCTATTCTGGCATCCCCCTCTTCTTGCATCCCCTCACTGTCCCTATCTGCCGTGGAAGAGACCTGTTCACCATGACATGAGTAGCGCTCAAGCCAGCCATTCAAGTATTGGGGGAATCCAGATGCCCCCACACCATCAGGTCAGGTCCTGGTGGGAAAAGTTAACAATATATTAGTGGGTTTTAAAGTTATAACCACATAAATATCAGATTTTCTAAAAAAGAGAAGGTGTCAGTAAGGTGCAAAATGGTCAAGTCATTAACCCCTTAAGGACGCAGGGTATTTTCGCTAATTTCTCGCTCTCCATCTTCAAAAATCCATAACTTTTTCATTTTTCCGTGTACAGAGCTGTCTGAGGGCTTATTTTGTGCGTAACAAATTTTACTTTCCCATGATGTTATTTATTATTCCATGCCATGTAGTGGGAAGCCGCAAAAAAATTCCAAATGTGGAAAAATTGAAAAAAACTGCATGTGCGTCATGTTCTTGTGGGCTCAGTTTTTACGAATTTCACTCTGCGCTCCAAATAACACCTCTACTTTATTCTTTGGTTCGGTGCGATCGCGGTGATACCAAATTTATACAGGTTTTATTGCGTTTTAATATATTTTCAAAAATTAAACGAATGTGTACAAAAAAGAAAAAAAAAATTTTGCCATCTTCTGACGCGAATAACTTTTTCATACTTTGGCACATGGAGCTGTGTGAGGTGTCATTTTTTGCAAAATGAGCCAACGTTCTCATTGCTACCGTTTTGAGGACTGTGCAACATTTTGATCATTTTTAATTACATTTTTTATGTCATCTAAAAAGGTGTAAAAGTCGCGTTTTGGACATTTGGGCGCCATTTGCCGTTCCGGAGGTCACCGCCGTCTATAACCGTTTTTATATTTTGATAGATCGGGCATTTTGGGACGCGGTGATACCTAATGTGTCTGTGATTTTTACTATTTATTATATTTTATATCAGTTCTAGGGAAAGGGGGGTGATTTGAACTTTTAATATTTTATTATTTTTTTACATTTTTTAAACTTTTTTTTTTCTTTTTTTCCCACTATTTCTTAGACCCTCTAGGGTACATTAACCCTAGATGGTCTGATCGCTCCTGCCATATACTGCAATACTGCTGTATCACAGTATATGGCATTTCTGCTCACTATACATTACAATGAGCCACAGGCTCATTGTAATGCATATGCAGAAGCCAAGTATCCTCGGGTCAAACGAAGACCCGAGGCTACCATGGCAACCGATCGCCGCCCCCCGATGACGTTCGGGGGAGCGGCGATCGGAGGTAAGATGGCGGCGCTCACGCGCCGCCAAATTTAAAGTGCCGCCCGCGACTTTGCTGGCCGCAAAGAAAAGGTTAACACCCGCGATCGGTGCAAGCACCGACCGCGGGTGATAGCGATGGGTCGTTGCTGCGATATGCAGCAAAGCCCATCTCTGTATGAAGAAGGCTCAGCCCGTGAGCCTTCTTCATACAACCTTCACAGCTCCGTGGCGGATATATCCGTCACGGAGCGTGAAGGGGTTAAGATTTGGTTTCAAATAGATGAGGGAAGGAGGGAATATGATTCAAGCCAAAGTAAATTTTTTTTTGTTCCCATAAGGTCCATTTATGCAAAGTGAGTTGAAAAGTAGTGACCGTTTAAAGTGGAAAATGTCATCAAATTTTTGGGACTAATGTTTTTTTTGGGACTATGACAAGCTGGTTGAAGGGGTCATGACACTCAGACTCTGCACACCAATACCCACATACCTGTACAATACCAATAATATTGCAGTTATCACCACATACATATATACCAGCAAGGAATATACTACACATAACTGTAGTGCACCAAAAAATGTATTGCACTTCAGGGCTGCCTTAAGACAGATCTAGACTTGTTAACTGTATAAATCAGCAGCTCCAACCATCTACCTCTGAT
This sequence comes from Engystomops pustulosus, assembly GCF_040894005.1. Classification (NCBI taxonomy): domain Eukaryota; kingdom Metazoa; phylum Chordata; class Amphibia; order Anura; family Leptodactylidae; genus Engystomops; species Engystomops pustulosus. The sequence goes on along the minus strand of NC_092417.1, from coordinate 59,979,651 downwards.
CTGTCCTGGTCTTCATTTTGCAGATCACAATTCTTCTCTATTAGTTAGAGAACGTCTCTGTCCGTGACTTGTTGCTACAGAATTCACCACAAGATGTCTTCAGCTCCATGCTGCACATGTAGAAACTGTGCCTCTATAATTACTACTACTACTACTACAGTAAAATGTAACATAGATAAATATGATATCTACTAATGTATATACAGCATACCATTCAATCACATGTAATTCTAGGCCCCCATCATTAAAGTGGGCAGTGAGCAGCACCCCCTCAGCAATTCATATGTAGTCAACAGTGTCCCCATTAATTACTTAATTTATTTTACTAGTTAATGTACTTAATTTATCTAATAAATACATTATTCAGCTGCCCCGGTTATAATTATACTGTCTAGCAGCGTCCAATTTTCCAGCAGTGTTCTATTATAATATGGGGAAGGAGCTTCCCCCTTATAATATACTGTCCAGGAGCCCATCCCCTCTATAATACAGTGGGTATGGAAAGTATTTAGATGTCTTTAAATTTCTTATTCTTTGTATCATTGCAGCCAATTGGTAAAATAAAAAATGTTCTCTTTTTATGCTCAGTAATATCGTACACTCTGCCTCTCATTTTGACTGAAACTGAAATGTAGATATTTTTATATAACTTATTAAACAAGAAAAACTGAAATACCATATGGTCATAAGTTTTCAGCCCTTTTGCCCAGTATTGAGTAGAAGCAGCTTTTGTGCTAGTGCAGCCAGGAGTCTTCTTAGGAATGATGCAACAAGATTTGGGGAACCTCTTCCTCTTCCCTGCAGAACATCTCCAGTTCCCACAGGTTGGATGGTGAACATTTGTGTAAGTCATTTTCAGGTCTCTCCAGAGATGCTCAATTAGGTTTAGGTCAGGGCTGTAGCTGGGCCAGTCAGGAATGGTCACAGAGTTATTCTGAAGCCAATGCTTTGTTATTTTAGCTGGGTGCTTAGGGTCATTGTCTTTGGTTCAGTCTGAGGTCCAGAGCACTCTGGAAGAGGTTTTGTTCCAGGATATCTCTGTACTTGGCCGCATTCATCTTTCCTTCAATTCTAACGTGATGCTTGCAATTGCGATTTCACCAATACCATGTGTCACTGTTGGGATTGTATTTGACAGTTAATGAGCGGCGCCTGGTTTTCTCCACACATACCGCTTAGTATTAACCCCAAAAAGTTCCATCTTTGTCTAATAAGACCAGAGAATCTTATTTCTCATAGTCTGGGAGTCCTAGATGTATTTTTTTTTGCAAACTGTATGTGGCTTCCACATGTCTTGCACTGAGAGGAGGTATCTGTCAGCAGACTCTTTGACAAAGCCCTGACTGGTGGAGGCTGCAGTGATAGGTGACTTTGTGGAACTTTCTCCCATCTCCCTACTGCTCTTCTCCCACAATTACTTAATTTGGCTGGATGGCCAAGACTGACATGCACTGTGAGCAGTGAGGTCTTATATAGACAGGTGTGTGTCTTTCCTAATCAAGTCAGTTTAATTTAACACAGCTGTACTCCAAAGAAGGAATATAACAATCCCTACTTATACGTATCAATCCTATACTCACCTCGACGTCCTTCTCCCCGCGGCTCCGTCTTCTCCTCTTCCGGCCCACACTCATCACTATGATGTGTCAGGGTTGCGGCTGTGTTGCACGTGGACCGTAGCAAGAGAAGACGGTTCATGGATACTAGTAGTGTAAACTATACTCCACTTTTTTGTCTTTAGATACAGATCTAGCTTGACAAATTCTAATGTGATCTGTCTTCTTTATATTGAAATATATCTACTCTGGTGGAGATGTATATGAAACACTTGTATATGAAGCACTTGAATTAAAAGAAAAGCAAAAAGATTATGTGTGCTATGTTCCTTTATTCCTGATATTTGGGCTGAGAACCCAACAAGAGCACCGCCCTACATTTTGGAGTCTGGTACCCCTGCTTACCTAACCCTATGATTAGTAAAGCGCTGCAGAATTTGATGACATTATATAAATAAAGATTATTATTATCAGCACTTGAATCAAGTGTTAAGTTGTCCTGCAGCTCCCCCACAGGAGAAAAGAAGCATTACACAGTGCAAACACAAGTATCATCATAACAAATATGCGAAAAACATATAGCTCCTTTCTCTCTCCTGTAGATATACACATGATATAGACACACATTGAGGAGTTGACAGCTTTATGATGAATTTACTCGGCCATTGTACTTTTCCAAATAGCTGTCAAATATATTGTGTGACAGAAAGTTGTCAACAGCAGCTGCAGAGCCAACACTGACTTCAGGGCATTGCTTGGGACAATGGCAATTGTCCTCAGTCACATCGGTCCCCTATACCTTGTGATGACACGAACACGCCAGGTAGCCTCCCAGCTGGGTCTAACACTTAAAAGGGGTATTACCATTTCAGCAAATTAACCCCTTGCTGAAACCACTTTTCACCTTCCTTACACAGCCCATTTTTTAAAATCTGACATGTGCCACTAGAAGTGGTTATAACTTTGGAATATTTCAATATATCCAGGCGATTTTGAGATTGTTTTCTTGTGATACATTGGGGCACATTTACTAAGCTCCGTGCGCCAGTTTTCTGTCAGACTTTGTGCTAGAAAGGATGTGCAAACTACTTGCACAGGTATTTAAGAAGGGTCCGCGGCACATATTAGTCTTTTGTGTCGCAGCTGCACTATTCTTCATGCTACACAAATTTCTGCACTGAAGGGGGCGTTCTGGAGCTCCGTCGGATCGTGCACCAAATTTTACATTCAAAGTCTGACAGAAGTGTGTTGCACGCCCCATGTTAAAGGTACTCCAAAAAAAAAAGTTGATGCACTCTTTGGGAGTGCAGAGGCCGCCAGATTCATGAAGGACGTGCAACAGAAATCCTGAATCTGGTACCCCCTGCACACTACACAGACAAACTGCATATAGTGAAGTTTGCACTGTTCTCAGTAAATGTGCCCCATTGTACATAGTTACATAGTGCATAGTTGTTAATTTGGGTAGAATGTGGAAAAATTTTCGATATTCAAAATTATCTACTTTTTTAACACAGCAAACTTGATGACTAACATTTACTGAATGACTGCTTTTTGTGCGATTTTTTTTTTTTTTTTTTAGGAGAATTTTTCCTATTTTCATAAAAACTCAAAATCAATCTTTTGAGGGGCCTTCTCAGGTTTCATGTCACTTTGAGAGGCCTAAACTCATAAATTACATCTTAGAAACTACATCCCTTAATGTATGTTAAACAACTTTTATGAAGTTTGTTAACACTTTAATTGTTTTACAGGGGTAAAACAAAATCGGTTGCAATTTTGAAATTTAAATATTTTTGGTTAAATGAAGATGTTTTTCAAAAAATTTAGACATTCTTGTCACGGGTGTCCCCGGGTCACGGATCGCGGGTAAACCTATGTCCCACTCCGTGATGGCCCGGCTCCCTGCGACCCTCACTTACCTTCCAATGAGCCTGCTCCCTTCCAGACTAGGCTGCATGCGTGTCTGCTCTCCCTAGGGCATGCGTGCACCGGCACTCAAGAGTTTAAAGAGCCAGTGCACCGCTGATCCTGCGTTGTTCTCCCGCTGCCATCCTGGCCTGGACTGTGTTCTGTACTTCTACCTTGGCTGCCACCGTGGGCTAGTCGCACCTGTGGAATGACCTGGTGGCAGCCCGCCGCAGCAAGACCATCCCACTTTGCGATGGGCTCTGGTGAAGACCAGGTGCCACTTAGACTCCGGTGCCAGGTGTCGGCTAGTCCCATCTCCCGCGGTGGTCCAGAGGGTCCACTGACCCAGAACCCTAGCATTCTCAGTGGATAAAATACCAAAACGCTCCACATAGTTTGATACCCAATTTCTCCCGAGTATAACAATCCCCCATATGTGGTGGTAACCTACTGTATGGGCACACGCCAGGGCATTGAAGGGAAGGAGCAACATTTAAAGCAGATATCCATTGTCATTTTGTAAACTCTATGTTTTCGTATGGCTATATTTTTGGATACATAACTTTAATTATTTTTTGGTTGGTTTAGAGCCTATTTTTTATGCGTTGTTTTATGCGTGGTACCGGTTTAGCGCACATATCTTTTTTTGGTTTCTTTTTAGTACATTTTTGTGAAGGGATTTTATGAAAAATTTACTGTTTAGCTGTATGTTCTGTTTTTTTATGTCGTTCACCAAGCGTGTTTCACCAAGCGTGTTTCAGGGTTTTGTAATTTTTCTACTTTATTAGATTTATGTGGGGTATGTTGTTGTTTTAAAAGAAAAATGTTCTTATCGCGGCACTACCCTGACATTAACATTGATATAAAATGGACAGCGGGCGTGCTAATGGCGACATACAGGTGCTTAACTGTATAACCAAATTTGAACAAGACAGAAAGTAGCACCAAGCACTTGAAGTATAACAGTTAAAAATAAAAATAATATACTATACATACAAATATACACATTCTTTCAGATCTCAGGCTGGGATAAAAAAAAAGCAGTAAAAATGGCACTAATAGGGCCCAAGTGCACATTTCTGCCTTTTAAAATATAGAATATAGACTACAAAAATGTGGTCCGTGGATACTATGATTGTTTTGAGTCCTTGTAATGTTTTATTCTTTATTTTTGTTGTTTTGTTGTTGCTTACCAAAGAAATCTGAGTCCATACTTTGTATTTTTACACTGTCCGTGTCGCTCTGACTAGATGGTAATGTCTCTGCGATATATTGCGAGAAAGAGTAAACAAAAATGGTCCTGTGTGTTGGTGTTTTACTTTTAAGTTTAATTATTTTAATACAAAAACTTTACAAAAACTCTAGTATCAGACCAAGCCTGATTTTTAAAATCTGCCCTGTGTCACAATAAGTTCTTATAACTTTGGAATCCAGGGGATTTTGAGATTGTTTTCTTGTGACATATTGTACTTCAAAATAGTTAAATTAGTAAATAGTTGGCTGATTTTGTGCTTAGTTCTGAAAAAAAGAGTTCTAAATTCTTGAGGCTTAGAATTTTGGGTGTGATTTTTCACATTTGCATGAAAATCTCTGAAGCCTATATTTACAGGGACCTGCTTGGCTTCCACATGACATTGAGCGGGCTAAATAAAACTAAAGCCCCAAATTACCCCATTATAGAAACTCTGCAACACATAAAATAACTATTTAAAGAAGTTTATTAACCCTTCAAGTGTTTCACAGGGGTTATAACAAAATGGTTGTGCAATTTAGAATGAACTTGTTATTTTTTAGGCAATGCATTCATTTTGGCCTCAGTTTTGCTTGAGTTTACCGATATCCCATAGGCAGGGGCGGTGCAATGGGTAGGCAAAGGAGAATCTATAAAATTGTGTTTCTAGGTGCCATGGATCCAGCGATATTCAGGCTTGAAGTGAGGTTCTATGTGTCACAGAGCCAGAGATATAGCCCTCTGAAGTTTGACTGATATGATGAACATTCGTTCCTCTTTGCCTAATGCCTATTGCCTATTAACACCGCAACCCAGAACATGTCCATAAAGTTAAATGTAACACCAAAAACACACACATGTTCTCGAAAGTTTTTATTTCACACCATCCTCCATTATTTTCCCCTATGTTATGTTCTCACTCAGATTCTTATGAATCATGGAGGGTTCTGTTATTGTGTGGCTAATACAATGGCGCAAATCTAAAAGTGACTTTTGCTATCTCATTAGCTTGGTTTATGGATATATGGTTATTTATTTGGGTTTATATGGTGTAAAGGAGCGCAGAATGATAGATCTGTGTGAAGCTCAGTGCAATTTTCTGCAAAAATAGTTTGGTGTCCCCTGTGGATTTAACGTTCCCTTTGCGGCATATTTTGATGAATATACACATGTGGGGTCTGTATGATCTCCTCACATCTTGCTGTTTTTAGGAAACTATATTTTCTTTCTATAAATATGGATTTGTACATATTTAACAGGAAATATTGCATTTTCATGCAATTTTTGCATTTTATTGCTGTTTGCTGCAAAGTTGCATGAAGGTGGCAGTTTGTATGAATTTAAAAGTCATTCTTGCTTACATGGTGATTTCTGGAAAAAAAATTACAGAATTTTGACAGAATAGGAGCTTTTTATTTTGTGTGTGATATATTTTTAAACACATTTGTGGATAGCAACCAAATATGTCACAGTTTTTGTTTTAGCATTTTTGGGAGTGCAAATTCTTGATGTTGTGTATTGTGGTATATATAAATCTGCTCACTTTGTCTTAAATCCCTATTTGTGCGTAAACCTCCACTTTGATGTGAGTTTTATGTAAAAACGCACGTTATCGAGGCATTCTCAATGCACTTTTTGTTTAATAATTTATGTTTGTCACAAAGTTACATGAGGGTGGTCAAATGTTAGTTGCCAAATGCATCGCCAGGTTGTCTGCTTTCAAAATTATATAGGTTTTAGGGGTGCCTTTACTTTTTAATCTGTTTTATTGATATATTTTGCAGGTTGTGTCTTAAAATTTCTAGCTGAAAAGCAGATGTTTAGTTATTTCAGTTTTAGTTATATTATGATGATTTATTTATGTGAACATATCAATATGAGGCATTTGTGAACTGTACACATGTCCATCTATTACATTTAGGAGATGTGAAGGTATTTATTTTGTGTTTGGAGCTCAATTTTTGCCATCAAAGTCAAATTTTCAGTATTTTTTATAAAATGTTTCAGTTTGAGGGGGCCTATGTCTATAAACTCTTTAATGCAATTTTGAAAATGGTGCAAGTGTCTTCCTTCATAAAATACGTGGTTTGCTGCAGTTTACTTAAATTCTTTTTGCTGTATTTTATTTGTAAATGTCAAAATTCTAAAATTCTATCCTGCCGAATCAGGGAGGGTTGAAAGCTATGGTCTCTTACAAAGAATAGTGAGGTAGAAGGGCTTTCCTGTTTCCTTGCAGTCCCACCATCCCAGTCTATGATTTTGCACAGCTTTCTCTTTCTGCACCTCAAGCTGTATCACAGAATCTTCATCTCTTCCCTGAACCTCTGAACACTAGTTAAACATCAGGGATGCTAGTATTTGCGATTATTTGAGGGATGATATCCTGATAAATGCCCCCCATAACGTTTTTGGGTAATTTCGATTTGGTTAAGAATCTCTTACATTTTTTTGTGTATGAAGCTACTTAACAGACCTATATGTGTACATGGTTAAAAACTTAGTCTGGTTCTGCAGACAAACTTCTTTGCATCTTTTTCATTCTTCTTTATCTACCTTAAGGGACAATGTTGAACCAATAAAAGAGAGTACTGTATAAAAGGAGGATCAGACTACAAAGGTTTTGTTTGCAGTCTGTTGCCATGCAGAGATGTAGGCCTACATATAGAATGATAATGGTAGAAAGGTTGAATAAAAATATTTTATTTCAGATTGGAAAAAGGGTTGAGGTAATGGACTTTCCCTAAAAGAGCAAGTGTAGCTGGATCATGGGTAGTTTATATCAGGGTACATGGTTTAAAATGACATAAAACCAACATATAACTGAATGACAAGAAAGACAAATTATCCATTTGCCAGATTTTAAGAATAAGTATAATTGTAAAAAAGCATTTTAAAAAAGCATTTAATACATGTTTAAGACACAGAGATGGAATTCCAAAAATACTGAAAAAGTCAAGACCTGAACTGACACTTTTACTTCCTACAAATGTAAAGGAATGTACAGGATTACAAAAACATTTTTAAAACCGAAAGCCTGGTGTTTTTTCTAATCCTGGACCAACCCTTTAAAGAGACACTAAACCAAATGTCTGTAACTTATAAATGAGCAACAATGTGCAGATATGTGGCACAACGTAGCAAATGTTGGGACAAATGTTACTAGATATCCCAGAATCCTCTCCACAGTCAGACAAAATGGCTGATAGCAGATTACAATACATTTCATTTATGAAATTTCCAGACAGTCTTAAGATCAAGTGCCCCTTTAAGTGACAGTTCATATCGTTGCATAATACAGATCACTCTTTACAAGCAATATATATATAAAACCATCATTCACTGACCAAGTTCTTCATACCTTCCTTGGTATAGTCCCTAAATGTTACCTAGTACAACATGGATGATAGGTTCAGTATATAATTTTTTTCTATAAATTGTGGCCATCTGACTGTACAGATAATGTTTAATGGATTGTCTGCACAATACATGTAAAATATATTATCCCTTTAATTGCAAATAAATGGGGCTAAATCGGTCACTTTTATATAGGATCTATAAGACCCATAGGTATATACATATATACTACAAACTACAGTATACTCTAAAGCATTGTAGGGCTGGGGTGTACATATACTGATTCAGGGTGAATTGTATGCTACAGATTCATTCCTCCAACTTCTTTACAGTTTTTGTTTAGTTTTAGCAGTTTTCACTTGGAAACCATCAACAAGCTGATATTGCTGGGTCTCTATGTCCGACTTTGGTCCAACACACTTGGTCTGTGTGTAGGCAGGATTAACTATTATGGACTCGGTAAAGCAGAACTGAACTTGCATATTACATTTAGTTCAGCTGTGTTGGGTTTGCGCTGGTATTGACCTCTTGGAATGGATAATAATCTCATTATTGTGTCACTTCAGGTTTTCACATTTGGCTAAAATGTGCAGTTGTTTTTAGTGATTTTGAGATAATATTGCAGCACATCCATAATAAAACCACAATGTGCAAAGCTTGATGCTAATTTTTCTCCATTTTTGACAAAGACAGTGCCACACCTGTCCATTGTATTAAATGGTGCAAAGGCAAAGGGGGAGACTAATGAAAGTATAGATCATGTTCTATTGCCCCTGTGTTATTAGAATGGACAGCACACACTGCCCTGAATCATTCAGTGCCAACTAACTGTGCAACCAATCCAATAAAGAGTAGAGGATGTCCTGGTCGGAAACATTTTTTTACGGATCCCTCATAGGATCCACAAAAAATGGATGAACGAAATGAATGTCTGTTTTTCACTGCTGATTATGAATATTATTGTGTGCAGGTAGTCTAAAGACATACTGGTTATCTACCATCTGCATTTATCCTGCTGGTTCATCCTCTCTTGAAAACATTAGTTCTGCAAAAAAAGTCATTGTGGGAGGTTTATCAGAAGTGTCTGAGAGCAGAACTGTTCTAAAACAGTTTTACCTCAGACACTTCTGATAAATCCCCCCTATTTCAAAGCAAGTGGCCACCATCTCACAATCCATCAAGTGGGGTGCTGTCAGATTGCATAGTTATAGCTCATAAATTAGAAAAGAAAAAGCATGCAACAACAAAATTACCAAGCAGGACACGGAATGTCACAGGTGGTGCTGAGTCCTGCTGTCGGCAGGTCATGGGACCCAGCGACTTTACACAAACTTTAGTACAGGTAGTCCCCGGGTTACGTACAAGATAGGTTCTGTGGGTTTGTTCTTAAGTTGAATTTGTATGCAAGTCAGAACTATATATTTAATAATTGTACCACCAGCCAAATTTTTTTTGACAATTGGATTTTAAAAATGTTGAAATGTTATCAGAACCAGAATGAACAATAAAATTTCATTGCAGACACCTTTAATAACTGTTACATCTGTTTATTGTAGCCTAAGGCTAAAGTACATTAAATTACCAACATCCAGGGGTCCGTTTGTAACTAGAGGTCGTCTGTAAGTCGAGTGTTCTTAAGTAGGGGACCGCCTGTACTAGATTGGTGAACCTATTAAAGTTTTGTAATGGTAGCCAACCACTTTAATAGATTTTAATATTTTTGTGTAAATTAAGAATACATATTTTTTGAGGTGTGTGTTTTTTATTTCTGCATGCTTTGTTTATTCTGTTATTTAAGCACTGCAACATTTTTTTACCCTACACACAATCAATCAATTAGCTAAAAATGTAAAAATGAGGATTTATTGTAGAGACAGGATCTTACAGTTATTCCTTTTATGTATCTTGCAAGTGACCTTGTAAATTTCATCCATCGTTATTATCCAGCTTTGCATTTCTCCTTAGAAGATAATTATTTAAAATAAATATGCTCTTGTACATTGTATGTAATCTGATCAATATATAGATCTATGGTCATCTCATAGGCCAATCACATGACTAGGTAATCCAAGATGCCCATCACAACACATAAGCAGCACGTGATTCAAGTTGCATTGAATACATTTTGGCAGCTGAATGTTGATAGAAGTAGAAACAATAATTTCTCTTAATTTATGCAATTTTAAATGATGCAGTTTTTTTCTGTCTAAAGAAACTTATTGGCACAATGATAATGAGTTCTGGCACAGACTCTTAGAGCTATAGAGATGTTCAGACAAAAGGATGTTAACAATCAATGGGGGAGATTTATTAGAAGTGCAAATCTGTTCTGGTTGATCATAGCAACCAATAAGAGCTCAGCTTTCTTTAAACAGCTTCTATAAACAGCTGTCGGAAAATGAAAGCTGAGATCTGAATGGTTTCCATGAGCAACTAGAACAGTTTTGCTCTCAGACCCTTGTGATAAATCTCCCCCAATGTGTTGTTATACATGGAGTAGGCTCTTCAGAAATCCCTGTGGGTCCGACGGGGCAAACTTTTGGCACTTAATTATATTTCCTCAGAAGAAATTAATGGGATGATCTTACTATATGTGAAATGTTTATAAAGTAAGAGTCCACTGCTACTTGTCGGCAATCAGATCCATAAATACTTTCCATAAAACTTCCTGGAAGCAACAAAGCTAGTGACTTCCATCCATGGCTTTATCTATGATTGGGCAGAACCATAAAGGAGTTGCTCTGTGATGAGCACCCTGTTATCACTAGTCTATCAGTTGGAAAGCTAGGGGTCTATATATATATATAGGAACATATAAAGTGTATTGGTTCCTTTAATTTTGTCATTTTATTCAATCTAGTGCTGTAGTGTTTCATACAAAAATACATTTTACCCACATTGAATATAAACTTCTTTTGAAAGCTTGTCCTTCTACGGCCATTTTATTGGAGACCATGAAGCATCCATTGTGTAGAAGACCATTCTTTGGCATATGTGAAAAGTAACGCTTGTTGTATGTGCAGATTTCTCCATACATATAAAATAGTACCTTATTTTGTTCAGATAGATAATACCAGGAGAGGATTTTACACAAAATATTAAGCTGTACACAAGTGAATTCCCATTAGCTTTCATTTTAGTATCAAAATATAAAAAAGTAAAAATAAAAAAAAAAATCTGATAGAAAGATACAATCTTCCTACTGGGTATTGAAGATCACAGACATCCAGGCCTGGGATATTATAGAACAGCTTACACTACAAACTCAGGGACTTCATCATGAGTAAGGTCCAAGGAGAAGTATTTGCTGGCTTTCTTGGCTGTGAAGGGCTCCTGCATATTGATGCACTGCTGGGCAAGACAACCATTACAATAAAGGCCTCTATTGTCTACGTCATGACCACATCCAAAGGTGTAGCTCTGGGCTGTGTCTTGGCAAAGACCGGCAATCTGAAGGAAGTCTTTCTGATACAAGCGGATGTCATCCAGACTCAAGCTGTGCCGATCTGTCGAGGTCTTTGGTTTCCTGCAGGTGGTCTGGAAAACAACATATATATTGGGAAATGTAATAACTTTTCATTACACAAACAATATTAATTATTTGCTGTAATGTGCTTAAAGTGGACAACCCCTTTAAGTTTTTATATTAGTCTCAAAAATAGGATATTGTGGGGGGAAGGGGGAGGTGACCATTGTGAGCCCTCAAATATATCTTATGTTCACATGTTGCAGTGATGGAAACAGGGACTGTATGGAATAAGGTCAGAGCAAGGTATAACTTACCTGTGGCAATGAGTCAATGCTTTGACCACGGAGCTTCACTACAGTTTCTGAAGAGCTGGAAGTTGATGAGTTTACTTCTTTTACTACTAATCCTTCAGGGCAGAAAGAAGGATTGTATCAGTACTATAAAAGTCAGAAATTCAATGGGGTTTTCTTACACGTCAATATTAACCAATAAAAGGAAACCAACCGTGAGGAAACTACCATCAGAAGTAGATCTTATTGTAGATTCCTCCTGCCCGCCTTTGCCCTAATCTGTAATTAAATAATCCTGGAACTTAAACTAACTTGTTAAAAACGTTATTTTACTAATATGGGGCGTGCTGTAGCCTTGGCTCCCAGTGCTCAGCCAGGCTACTCCACGTCCCAGTACCCTCTGCAGTTAATTTACATTTTACTAAAATAAAGTTTTTAACAAGTTAGGTTAGGTTCCAGGATTATTAAATTGGAACAGAGACAGGCAGAAGGAATCTACCTTCAGATCTACTTCTGATGATAGATTCCTAATGGTGTGTTTGCTGTAATGTCCAGGCCCTTTTTCAATTCTGCATTTTTCACTCCCCACCTTCAAAAATCCATAACTTTTTTATTTTTCCATGTAGAGGGCTGTGTGGGGATTTCATAGTGACAGTATTTCATATTCCATGCCGTGTACTAGGAAGCAGGAAAAAAAAATCCATTGCGCATTTGTGGCATTTTCTTGTGAGCTTGGATTTTACGGCTTTCACTGTGCATGTCTATGCCATGTCTACTTTATTCTTTGGGTCGGTGTGATCACGAGGATAAGAGATCTATATAGGTTTTATAATGTTTACATACATTTACAAAAATTTAAATGTCTAGTACAAAAAAGAAAATCATTTTTGGCGCTAATAACTTTTTCATATTTCAGTGTACAAAGCTGTGGGTGTAATTTTTTGTGACTTTTGATTATGTTTTCAAAGTTACCATTTTAAGGACTATCCAGCCTTTTGAACTTTTTATAGAATTTTTTTTTTAAAGTGTCATTTTCGACTATTTTTCGTTAAGGGGTTAAACACCGGGAAAAAATATATATTTTGATCTATCGTACATTTTAGCATGCTGCAGTACCTAATATGTTTATGACTTTTACTGTTTATTTATATTTATATCATTTTTCGGGAAAGGGGGGTGACTTTGAATTTTTTTTTAAGTTTTTAACTTTTTTTAAAAATGTTATTATTTTTCAGACCCCCTGGGGTACTTTAACCCTAGGTTGTCTGATCCTATCATATACTACCAAACTACATTATGGCAGTAAATGGGGATTTTACACATCATTAAATCGCACATTGTAATGAATGAGTTAAAACTAGACAGCCTCAAATCTTCATATGAGGCTGTCAAAGTAACTGTTCACCGCCCCCTGATGACTTCAAAGGGGGCCGCGATCAAATCCAATATGGCAGAGTCTAAGCGCCACCAGGATTTTAATGCCACCAGCAGCTTTGCATGGTTACATGTTAAACACCTGCGATCAGTGCTAGCACCACCTGCGGGTGTTACCGGTGGTTATTTGCTGCAATATGCGTTTTAGGGAGCATAGGAGGGGTCGGCTGTCCCCGCCTCATTGAATACATTAGGCAACATCACAATGGAGATACAAATGTGCTGAGTTTCTCGGACATAGAGAAGGTAGAATGCAGTCCAGAAGGAGGGGATCGTTCCCTCAATTTAGTGCGTCAGGAAAGTAGATGCATTATGAAATTCAGGGCCATGGGCACATCAGGTCTTAATGACTAAATGTGTTTCTCTAGGTTGTGAGGTACAAGTATTGTCCATTTATAAGCATCGAGATATATGATAGTGTCTCTTTATGCTTGATTGTATTTTTATGTCTTACAATATGTGTTTTATTTTTAATTGTACACTACCCTATCTCCCTCCCTTCTTTTCCCATTTTGAAAATGTATATATGTTTGGGAGATAACACGTTTAAGGTTGATTAGGTGTTTAGCTTTCTGAGCCTTATAGGGAACTTTAGGTAGTTTCGGTTTAGGGTGTGTTTTAACATTGCTTGGGATTACCATAGCGATGCATGCCTGGGTTGCCCCTTATATTTGGCAAGACGTGCGCATGCGTTATCACTGCCTTGAGAAAGCGCTGAAGAAAACAGCCTGTTGGCTAGACGGCTGTGCGGGCCTCCCTGTGTACACTTTGTATGAATAAAGGAAGCATGTTCACTTAGATTGGCGAGTGCCACTTCATTCTTCTTTTTCCTGGACTCACTATGTTATGCTGTAAAGCTGTGCACAACCCATTCCCCCACCTTACCTGCTGTACAACGTTAATTGACCGACGTTGATTGACCCGTTTGGTTGGCCGTGTCCGCATATAGTCTTCTACTGCAGCAGACTCCAACCTTGTATGGAGGGGGTTCAGCTTGTGAGCCATCTCCATATAGCAGGAGCCCAGGTGTGATGTAATAGTCACACGTCGGTAAGGGGTTAACTAAAGTCTAATGGCTGTGACCTTCATCAAACCTGAGATGTAAGGCTCATGGTCTAACAGTCACCCTCCTAAAAAGTTAAACATTGACCCGTAATTATACATTATTATTATAGTAATAATTTCAATAGGGAATATGATTCTTTCTAAGTATTGAGAATCAGAAAACCTCTTTCCCTAAAAGCAGTGCCACTCAGGTTATGTGTGATATTGTAGCTAAGGCCTACTAACTTCCATGTAAGACACATATGTGCAGTGAGATGATGCTTATGAAAAAAAACAACCTGTTTAATACATTTTCCAGAAATGCTTCCAAATACACTGTCACACTTACCGGAGTATCCATTAGTTTGCTGTGAGATTAACATGTCTTCCGTGATATAAATACACAGGTCAGGACTAACATCCAAAGGCAGATCTATGTCCTTGGGGTCGTCTACCAACATCTCAATCTCTGCAAGAATAACCAAGATGTAATGTAAAGTTCGATATATTTTAAAGGTGACATCACACTTAAATTTAACATACAAGCGCACGTCAGGTGGCTTTGGGACACTAAACCCACTACAGTTCCTTATGGTTTAGTATGACCAAATCATCTAGTATGACCGGTGTCCATGGCCACATATATACTTCCCTAGGTATGGAACGCTTGTCGCCTGCGTGACGCTGCCAGTGAAGCCATAACACCTCGGCTTCATTGCGCATGCGGTGTACATACAGTGTTTACTCAGTACAGCTGGGATGTACTACGCTGCCTTCACTGGAATCACATTAGGTGCTGAGCCCTCCAGTCCATGGTAAGTATATATGTGGCCACAGACAGTGGTCATACTGGGGATTTAATTCCAAATCCACCTGCCCAGTTCCCTTCAATTTTAGCTGTTGAGTGCCTACAACCTATACCACACAACACCGACTTCACTACAGATTCCCTGCCAAATTGGATTCCCCAAATTGCCTCTGCTACTTTAAGATTCATTTTTACCACCATACAGTGATTGATTTTACTGCCATACAGTTATTACGGTAATTTTATCGCCATACAGTGATTAAGTAATATTAATCACTGTATTGCGGTAAAATTAATCACTGTATTTGCTCCAGGAATAAAGATGTTATTGATAATATTGGCTTATTTATAGACATCTTTGTTTATTATGAGTATGATGGGACTTATGTGCTGGTGAAGTTCATCATGTTGCAGTATTATTTGCCCATTGTATGGTGGTATTGTTGGTACTATTGGGCTAAATTGCCGGGTTGGCACTTTGAGATAGATAAATGTCTGCTTTGGTTTGCAGTTTGGGCACCCGGTCTGTAAAAGATTTAGCATCACAGTTTACAGGATAAAATTCGTTTTTCAATAGTTGTAGTTTACTTATTGGACAGAAATTAAATAAAAATATCATAATCTGCCATCCAGGGGATCCAAATCATCATTTAAAGCGCTTTCCACAAATGACTAGGGTGTCAGGACCTTGACCCTACCAATATTTTTACCATGTCCTGCAAGAGCTAACTCTGCTCAAAAAAATCTGACTTGTTTTAGGAGTTTTACACTCCATGATTTTGCATATGATCCAACTCTATGACCATGCCATGGACTGCTGCCATTATGTTTTATTATGTTGTAACAAGTGATATGACTTGAACAAAAATAAGTGTCAAGGTAGATTGATGAAGGGGGCAGCAGGTCCATCACAGAACATTACCATCATCTTGCGAGTCGTCCTCCAGCCTGTCCTTCCCCGCACTCTCTGCCCCGGAGGTATGGGAGCTGCTGTGAGAGGTCATGGAGCTGCAGGTTTTCAACTTGCGATGCAGTGATGTTCCAGAGAAGCTGTCCTCTCCAATGTCCCTGTGCTTTGTATCTGCCTCTATCCCTGAGGTGTGTGAGCTGCTGTGACTGGCTGTAGAGTTTCGGGACAGTCTCTTGTGTTTGACGCTCCCTGCGCTGCTTCCACTTGCCCTTGATCTCTTCTCCAACTGATCCATGTCTTGATCCAGCGTGTCGCTGATGTAGGACTCCCTGTATTGTTTCTTCTCTGTAAAATCATAGGGCATGTTAGACGTTTTTAAAACAATTCTACTAATGTTCTAGTGATTTCTAGTGACCCCAAGCACCCACTAAAGAGAGAGAACTAAGTAATGATTCATATGATTTTTAACAATAACTCTTCAGACTGAGAGAATTAGCCCATAGGCTTTGTCTGATCCTGTTTACCCATAGATCAGGGATATTACATATGCTTGCCATCTGTTTATCTCCCTCTTCAAACAGCGGATTATTCCAAACAACAAAACTCCTGAGCAGGTTGTTGATCCATCTCACCTTCATTTTCTTCTAGTTTCCGGACCTGCCTCAGGACAGGTTGGAGATTCATATATAATCGATGACTATTGCTGAGCAGCTGAAGGAGGTGTCGAGAACGCATAGAGCAGCCGGTGTAGTACATTAACTTTCTGGCTGAGGGTAAACCATCTGGTAAAATTTCAAACTTCTTGCCCTGTGATATATAAGATATGTCAAACCACTACAATGTACCACCAAATTATTGCACAATTTACAAAGATTATCATAGGGGGATTTTGGATGTCGTCCATCACGTATTGGGTCTATCAAAGTACTATGGCTTCCAATACATCAGAATCCACAGTGCAGACGTGAAAAGAGGCTAATTTGAACTTGTAAATTCTCATTAACTTCTCATGAGCTGTAATCCTGGCATCTTGTTGTGTTACACATATAATGGCTTCTTTGTTAGGGGAGCACAGACTTCACGAGAGCATGTATAATGGATGATCTAGGGACTTATTATGTTACCCATCCAGCTGCCTTTTCTGTTTACTTACCACAAACACTAACTTTCCTACATTAGTCCAGGGAAAGTCATAAAGAAGCTGTTTCTCGTCACCTGAACACTGGAAAACAGAAGCAAGAAAAAGATGAATTTCATATTATGTGCTTTGTATTGCTAAAGTTCCCATCATTTTTTAAACTGAACATATAACAGAGGAACAAGGGGCATGTCAGATTCCCTAAACTTTTAGCAAACTTTTTAGCAAAAGTGCTATTTTTCTCATTTGATGAATAAAAGTTTAGGTTTTAATAATGGTCAGATATGGACGATTTTGTGCTGTCAAAGGGCAGATTTGATAATATAACTATAACAAAATGAAAAAAAGTTGTCACCATCTGTACTGACCTGAAAGATTTGGATTCCTCTTAATGTAAGTCCAAGAATTAATGAGGCTTCTATCTCTCTCTTATCCTAAAAATATAAATGAAGTAGATTTTGGCCAAAAGAAAAGTAAACATGTATTTTTATCAGTTCTTGAAGTTAAAGACATCAATCATAGCTGCAGCTCTTGTATTCTTATCAGATATTAGCAGATGTAGTAGATATCATGTGAACCTGTCAATGTGAGACATACCGTATATACTCGAGTATAAGCCGACCCGAGTATAAGCCGAGACCCCTAATTTTACCACCAAAACTGGGAAAAACTACTGACTCGAGTATAAGCCGAGGGTGGGAAATGCATTGGTCAAACCCCCCCAGTAGTATACAGCCTTCCAGCCCCCAGTGGTATACAGCCTGCCAGCCCCCAGTAGTATACAGCAGCCCCCCTGTAGTATACAGCAAGCCCCTAGTAGTATACAGCAGCCCCCATGTAGTATACAGCAAGCCCCTAGTAGTATACAGCAGCCCCCATGTAGTATACAGCAAGCCCCTAGTAGTATACAGCAGCCCCATGTAGTATACAGCAAGCCCCTAGTAGTATACAGCAGCCCCCATGTAGTATACAGCAAGCCCC
The DNA here is from genome assembly GCF_040894005.1 of Engystomops pustulosus. Lineage (NCBI taxonomy): Eukaryota > Metazoa > Chordata > Amphibia > Anura > Leptodactylidae > Engystomops > Engystomops pustulosus. The sequence goes on along the minus strand of NC_092417.1, from coordinate 59,961,525 downwards.
TAGTAGTATACAGCAGCCCCATGTAGTATACAGCAAGCCCCTAGTAGTATACAGCAGCCCCCCTGTAGTATACAGCAGCCCCCCTGTAGTATACAGCAGCCCCCCTGTAGTATACAGTAAGCCCCTAGTAGTATACAGCAGCCCCTAGTAGTATACAGCAGCCCCTAGAAGTATACAGCAGCCCCCAGTAGTATACAGCAGCCCCCCTGTAGTATAAAACAGCCCCCCTGTAGTATACAGCAGCCCCCATGTAGTATACAGCAGCCCCCATGTAGTATACAGCCTGCCCCTAGTAGTATACAGCCTGCCCCTAGTAGTATACAGCCTGCCCCCACGGCCCTTAAAAAAATAAACTTAAATACTCACCCTCCGATGTCAGCGCGGCTCCCCGATGTCGGCACGACTTACCAATGTCCCCGATGTCAGCGCGTCCCGTCCTCTTTCTTCTCCGCGGCTCCTCTTCTTTCTTCCCGCGCCCATGTTTTCTTCTAGCAGGCGCATACTATGACACGGCCGCTGCTGACGTCATAGTATGCGCGGCCATGAAGAAAACATGGCCACGTCGATGATAGAAGAAAGAAGAGAGAAGAGGAGCCGCGGAGAAGAAAGAAGACGGGACGCACTGACATCGGGGACATCGGTAAGTCGCACCGACATCGGGGAGCCGCGCTGACATCGGAGGGTGAGTATTTAATTTTATTTTTTTAAGTGGGTAATTTTTTTGGGTAATAGACTCGTGTATAAGCCGAGGGGACGTTTTTCAGCACATTTTTTGTGCTGAAAAACTCTGCTTATACACGAGTATATACGGTATATCTAAATATGAGGCAGAAGGTTTTCGTGAAAAAGTTTGATGACTGCATGTAGTTTTACCTTCGTAATGTTCACCCATAAGTAAAATCATTTCCCTTACCTTGTACAATCTGTAGTAATGGACAGCAACATCCTCCAGTCTTGCTGCCTCCTTAATATACATAAGATGTGCTTCCGGCACGGACAGTGCAAATTGGTCTCTGTGGATATTCGGAATGTGCTTTAAAATGTAATCTTTTCCCCTCTTTTTTATTACCTGTACAAATATCAAAGCACATATTGAGTAATGAGCATTGAAAGCCACTTAAAAATGTAAATGGCAAATGAATTTAAACATCATTTTCAATTATTATATTGGATATTTAGGGAAGGTCCTATCCGGAGGCCACCATTAGGCCAAGTACAGGGCGACTCCAACAGCTTGGGGAATTTATGTACGTGCACCTGAAGTAGAGATCTTAAGATGGTGAGCGAGTAAGCACCAAATGAGATAATGAGAACAATGTAATACAATAGTAGAGAGAGAGGAATACAAGTTGCCAAAATGCATCACTATAACATTGTAAATATGGAGCCTCCACAACAAGTCAGCAAACAACTAAATAAGAAACATTCATAAAACAGTTGTAAACATAGAGAAAGGGAAAGAGATAGAAGCGGGTGGGAGGGGGAGACAATCCCACGTGAGTGAGCTGGGTATGATGACTAGACCTAAGGGGAAAGCCGAGACTGGCTGTGGCTACCACAGACACTGGTATTTAGGATAGAAGTCAGATTTTCATTGACCGTATATCAGTTTAAATGTCCCATGACCACAAGGCCAGGTTTCTTCCAAGCTTTGACTAAAGATTGGTCCACTGCCAAGAAATAGAAGGGGATGGGTTGTTGCAAGGTGCGAGGGATACCAAGGGACCCCAAGGGCATATACCCAGATAATGTCCTGTAACACATGTGTTTACCACTTGGGAAAAAACACCAAATATACACCACTAAATATACGTAGAATATGACCTACCGTGGCACAGCCTCTCAAGCAGTTATGGGAGTCCCCTGAAACTGCATGTGCAAATCTGGTATGGACCAAATACCAGCATAAAAGTGGTCTGTTTTTGTCTGGTGGGTGCCGGATTTATCAAGTGTGACATTTCAAGGTTGCATCACAAATTTCCTCAAATACCAAACAATTCCATTTCAATTTTGCAAACTTCCCTTGACAAATTCAAAAAATTCACACTAGGCAGAAAAAAAGATCTAGACAGTTGTCTAGATAAATATGGCACAGATTCCACACCATTTAAAGAAATAACTCCCAAAGTAGGTCTAGTAATAAAAAGTGTCTCTCATTCTTGAGGATGCAGTTCATCTAGATTAATTAGCAGAAACTATGTATTGCTTTTTTTATCCTCTGGGGGTGGTGCAGCAGACTAAATTATTGTTTTCAGTTTTCCGCACAGCTGATTGCTGAGGTTAACAGCTTATTTTAAGACAAAGTAATATACAATCCATGAAATGTGTGATACTCTGAGGTACAGGGGGGATTTATTATGCTTTCTCCACAAGTTTTCGGGCAGAGAAGGCACATAAATCTCCTCCTCACCGCTAGTTTGCTGGCTTCTCTGACCCACAGACCACATTGAGTGTGTCAGGGCGGGGAGAAGGGCAAGCATGGACGTGAAAGCCCGGTCTGCTGGATTTACTATGGTCTCCGCTGGAAACCAGTTGGGAAGACAGCAGAAAACTCTGGTCTAAAAAAGTCCAAACTGGCATAGTTTGCCCCAATCTACTAAGGCTGGACTCTCCGGTAGATATGGGCACCAAAGCATCAGCATGGGGAATTTTAAAGCCAGTCTTAATATCCCCAGATAGGGATTACCTACTAAAAATAAATATATTAAAGGGTGTATCCAAGCTTTAAAGTAAACTACATAACAACTCAGACTATAAGTACAACTTCGTCTTACCCATGGGGGGAAGTAGGCTTCTGGTTCAAAGTACTTTCCATAGTGCTTGTTCCTTTTAAAGTTCCCCAGGTCAGCTTGTAGGGCAAAGGCAGCCAGCAAAAAGTAAGCTTCTTCCCTTGTAGTGCTCTGGGAGAGCAAGACTTGTTTCCTTAGGTGCCAATAGTAATAATACCGCGCTGTTCTGTCACTGGAAAATGAAATAATATAAGACTTAATACACAGAAGCTTCCGTGACCTGCCTGAGCCACTATGTTATAAGAAAGTAAAGAATAATTTTATGTTATCAAGTTGTCCCCTCCATGTCATAGGCAGAGCTAGTGGGTCTGGACCTCGCTAACAGCTTCTCTTATTGGAGCTTAAAAGTGTGTGGAGGGATTGGGATATACTTGTGGCTATCTCACGTAAAATGACCTCTTTTTGTCCCTCTTCTTCAGATGTATCTAATTTATTTGATGGATTCCAGATGTTGGTTGAAGCTGACATTTAAGAAACAAAGCAAGCGATTGTGACTAAACTCCACCCAAGACTCATCTGGATGTAAGTAATCCCTCTCAGAAGAGGCCCTATCATACTATTGGACTAAAGGAGATATATATACACATATATATATATATATATATATATATATGTGTGTACACACATATGTGTATAGGGTTGGGAAAGACAGCAGAAAGGTTGCCTTCCTATTTGCATTAAAAATCAATTACAATTAAAGGGCAGTATGATAAAAGTTTGCATACTAATGATATTGAGCCGCGTATAACAGGCCATTTGCTTTCAGCTGAGGCCAGTATTAGGCTGTAGTGTAGGCTGAATGTCACTCTGAAGAATGACCGAGAATAATAGAAAACTCTCTGATAGTAATGTTAAGAGTATGGAGAGCTTGTGTATTAGCTAGGCCTCTCCTGAGGACCACATTAATTCCTCAAGCAGCCATCGATTTGCGTGGGAGATTTGTAATATATAATTTCCCCTGAGGTGGCGCACCTGATTAATAAAATACTTGCTGCTGGAATCCCACATAGATAATATCTGATTGGTGGTGTCATAGCAATACCGCACCCTGTGAGCACATTCTTAATAGGGGAATTGTCCAAAACACCACACATGATACTTATTTTTTTAATTTTACCTTATTAATCTGCCATTTTCCACATAGTATTGCACTCGGAAATGAATGATCATAGGAGGGCCAAACTGGTCAATACCCTGAAAGAAAAAAAATCAGTTATTTAATGGTGTACATTGGGCACTCTGGCTCTTATTGCTATTGGGGTATATGAGTGGCCTTGTTATGGGAGAGACTCAATATGAGGTGTTCACATCACGTTTCGTGCCATGCGTTGTAAGGACACGTCTGGAGGATTCTGATGTGTCTTTACAACTTATGGCACAGATGTATTCCCCTGTACGGCCCGTCGGCTTTGTGGCACTGCGTGCCTCCCTGTGTACCATTTTTTGTGAATAAAGAAGACATTTTCACTAGATTGGTGAGTGCCGCTTCTTCTTCTTATCTGCATATGGACTCCTGGATTGTTCTTTGAAGCTGAAGCACGACCACAGTGATTGTTACCAAATCCTCACCTCCCCACCACCCCCCTAGCCGTGATACAGTGTTCGGCCCATGGATTGACGGTGCCAGCACCGTTTCTGTTCTTAATTTTTGACGATACTATTCACATACTATTGTGAAGAACACCGTTCAGCGCGCATGTCTTCAGATAAGTTATCAGATGTTCGGAACATCTGCCATGTGTTCTTCACGGTTATTTCTGTGCTCGGGCTGGGCTGTGATGTGATCTGAGTCAGACTGTTGGCCCTTTTCCAGCCCGCTCTGCCTAAGCCCCCGCTCCTCTTGCTCCAGCCCCGTTTCATTTCAGCCCTCGCTCCGCACCTCCATGCCCGCTCCAGCCCCTGCTTTGCTCCTCCATGCCCACTCCAGCCCCCGCTCCGCTCCTCCATGCCCACTCCAGACCCCGCTCCGCTCCTCCATGCCCGCTCCAGCCCCCACTCCGCTCCTCCATGCCCGCTCCAGACCCCCCTCCGCTCCACCATGCCCGCTCCAGCCCCTGATCCGCTCCTCTATGCCCATTCCAGCCCCGCTCCGCTCCTCTATGCCCGTTCCAGCCCCGCTCCTCCGTATCCCGCTCCAGCCCCCGCTCCGCTCCACTTCAGCCTCCGCTCCTGCATGCCTAATCCAGCCTCCGCTCCGTGGTGCCTGCTCCGTTTCGCTCCAGCTCTCCAGCCCCCGCTCTGCTCCTACACCATTCGGTGCTCGTGTCTTTGGCTAAGTTAGCAGATGTTCGGTACATCTGCAATGTGTTCTTCACTGTGTTCTTTCACTGTGTTCTTCACTTAAATGATCATCTGTTCACTGTGTTCACTGCTTTAATTGTATTCTTCGCTGTTCTTCACTGTCTTTTCTTTATTAAATGCTTGATCTCGAGCAGGGTAAATACTCATCCAAGCAACGAGCCTTTCCGAGTATGCTAATACTCGAACGAGCATCAAGCTTGGACGAGTATACTCGCTCATCTCTAGTTACCATCCGTTTGGCTGGTTTTTAAGTGTTTTAATTTACTGCTGTAAGTGTAGACAGCTATGAAAATCTTAACAGAGCTGCTTACACTTCCAGCAATGAAGAAAAACATTTTCAAACCAGCCAAACACACAGTAACATGTAAAAACACATTTGTGTCTGCAGTGCGTTAAAAAACCCATCACAAATGCCACTGGTGATCGCACCACTAGTGTGATATGTAGTATGTTCTTTTTACTCCAACTTTTGTAACACATGTAATGCCCTTCGGCTTCTCACAGTTGTGTAACAAGACAGTAATGTCCCCTTGTTGGGAAGTCGACAGCTGATCTTGTACTTGTGATTCATTCCCACAGGCCACAACAGTTGCGGAGCAGAGCTGCTTCTAGGACAACTGAAGATTATATGGCTGCAAGATTAATATCGTACAAGTGTTTCAAATGTATGTGGCATGTAAATCCCACACAGCAATTATATCCATCCTGTGCGATCAAGAGCATTTCTGAGATATTTAAATGGGCCTGTCATGTTTTACAGCATATGGTTTAATGATAGAAAAAATATATAAAATGATGTAGTTCTCTCGTACCCATGAGCTAGTGGCCAAGCGTTATTGCCAAGATCGCGGAGAGCTGCGCTGTTCTATCTCTGTCAGTTCCATGGAGATGAACGGAGCAGCCGGCACATGCCCTCCTATGGATAGGGCCTAACTTTCTATGACCGGAGAACCCCTTTAATGTTAATAATTTGTTAATATATAATTGGTAAGAAATTATTTGTTGTTTCTCCTTCCACTCAAAGGAGCCCCACTGCAATTTGTAGTTGGTTATTGTTTGTACTTTAAATACTTGGTGTATGTCATACATAGGTGCCACTATTGTGCCATGGGTTGCCTTGTATTATAGGTGATTGGGGCTGCACAGCAGCTTAATGTTTTCATTATACTAGCTCCCTGATTGCTAGCTGCAGCATCGATCCTGTCCACAATATAAGTTTAACGGGCATCTACCACCAGCATGGCCTTAGTATGGCCACTAAGACACTAGTCTATAATTTTCTAGCATGAACTATTTGCAGATGTGTAACTTATAGCTCAGGTTGTGATGCAAAATCCCAGACCTCCTTCCCCCATCTACAATTTGCCCTATTTATGTGGCAGTGAAGACCTGCACTAATACTATAGGGCTGGGTGCTATTGCTACTTGTGCACCCAATACACATTTTATAACATTTTATAGCATCAAGCTATACATTCACCACAAGGTGGCTTCTATATACATAGAACTATCTGACTTTAGAATGAAATACATCTCATCAGGATTATGCCAGTGGCAACATTCCTGAGGATTCCCGGCCAAGAAAAGTATTGAGCAAACACACAGTCACCTGACTTACTTTGCTGGCCTCCTTCTTCCACTCCTTGGGACAGTATTTATAAAGCTTCTGGGACAGTTCCATGTATATATGTTCATTGTCTGTCATGGGAGAAAGCAGGAGCAGGAAAAAGTTTAGTAAATAGTAGAAAATAAAACATACAATATTAACATTAAATAACAAGTATCTACCATATGTTTAGTGATGGTAGATGTGTCCTAGTAAGGACAACGTTCCTCAGGACTTCTTTTATTAAAATCTATATCCTGAAAACTAACCTGGGGCGCTCAGCCTACATCAACTTGAAGCGCTTGCGTGACGCAGCCTGAGCACCCAAGGGTAATTTGCATAACTTTTATAACTATATTTACAAAATCTCGGGATATAGAGCTATAATAAAAGAAGCAAGCTTCTTGCTAGGACACATCTACCATCACTAAACTGATGTCCTTTAAACAGAGGGAAAACATACATTTTACCCAATAATTGCTTCTATACATATATATTTATATATATTGTTGATATATATAAAAAAATACAAATTTTACCACATTTGTAATTTTGTTTCTGCTTCCCAGTATATGGCAGGGAATATAAAGTACTAGGAAGTACAATTTGTTATGCAGAAAACATGCACTAATTCACTCTATACTCCGAAAAAAAATGTTATGGATTTTTAAAGAAGGCAAGCAAAAAATGGAAAGGCAAAAACAAGAAAAGCAATGGGCGGGAATGTTAAGAAGCTTAGTTCTGTCATTTGACACAGTTTATTTGCCCTGATACCTAAAGATTTTAAAGTGCATTTGCAACACCTCTGCCAATGCATAGGCAGGCGGATAGTTGCAAATAGTGCCCTCCTCAGGTCAGGAGCCGTTAGGGAAATCAATCACCTCTCTAGGAAGGTTCTGGAATCTGAGAATGATGTCATTGCAGCTGTAGATACTGCCTGGAAAGGCAACAGTTAAATTGGTGTAAGTAATTAACCAATGATGTGGCTGTATAGTTAGTTGAAGTGTGATTGGAGAGGTGCTACCACCTGACCAGGGGGAGTATAAAAACCTCTGCTGGGTGAGAGCTCATGGTCAGAGCTGAGAGTCTTACCACATGGTCTAATCCCAAGGAGGGAGAGCCATTGTGTGCAGCACACCTTCAGTGCTGCCACATATTCTAATCACAGGAGCTTCTAGTGCCTCAGGCCTACTGAGTCAGGAGACTCTAGCCTAGAGCTGCAGCTTCCACAATTTGGACACGGCTCCACCTCATCTATCCCAGCCTGCATCTACTATCAGGCTGGTGCACCATTCCTGCGGACCACTCTCCGTGACCACTCCAGTAATCTGAATTTGCTGTTTGATCGTTTTTGGCCCGTTGCCTGCTGTCTTCTGTTCAATAAAGAACTGGATTTACACAACTTTGCCTCCATCTGTTCCCTGGATACGGCTGCTTACCACCACGGGCTTACCCATCCATTACCAAGGGATTCATCCTACAGACACTCAGGGGTTGCCCCAGGGAGAAAGCATTACATCAGCCTCTCCCTCCTTATTTCGTGCACACACCACTGACTGGAAACCTGCCAGGCTGTAGCACAGCTCGCTGGCCCCCATACCCAGCACCGTGACCACAGCGTGCCCAAGGTCGCAATAGCCAGTCACTCCAGTATTGTGGACCCTGGCTGCCTCCAGGCCACCAAGAAAAGGCAAGGCCCCAGTGGGGGATATTGCACATTTAATAGAAATGAGAGTTCTAGTTGTTGGCTTTTGATGTTCGCTCTTGTTCAGGAATGTGAAGGCTGAGGAATGTGAGTCCCGCAGGAGAGAAGGCATCTATCAGGGCCTGTCTCAGCTGTCCCCATTCATCACACTAAACTCCACGTGCTAAGCTGTAACTTTAAATCAACACGCTGCCATTCAGAGGAAATAACAGAAGAAAAGTGAAAGCGGGGAACGGCATCGGAGCATGGATATTATAATATGAGTATCATTCATTATCAATGCTCCCACGACAAATGGCAACATTATTCTTTAGATTGTCTTGTGCCTCTAAGATCTTTAAGACAATAAAGATACTTTATACTTTAAAAAGTATCATACAGACAAAAGTAAATAGCCCTGAGATTTTTCTTAGCACACTGTAAGACGATAATGTGTATTAAATGGACTCTAGGAGTACATTATAGTGTTCCAGGGATTAGCTCTCCTAACATGATACATTGGGGATCATTTAGTAAGGGTTGTTTTGTCGCACTGTGCACCTTTTTTGGGGCTAAAACGGCTTACACAGGTATTTAATAAGAGTGTGCGCTGGGATTGTGGCACAGCTGCGAGGGCTTCCATGCGACACAAATAAGGGGCGCATGTTGTCCTTATAGTGAGGATCTATTCCTCTCTTGATACATCCCATAATTTGAATTATTAGTTGCCGCCTGGCTCTGGTCTCTAAAATTAGGTTTACCATCCACCAATGCCCTCTAGTCGTTTTCAGCATTATTTTTGACTGTTTCGTTATACTGAGGGGAACTGAAACCAGTGGTGTCCAGTAGTGACTTTAACCACATAGGTCATATACCCCTCAGGTAACTCCCCTGAGGTAGCTCCGCTTATAGATTGGGTCTACGACCAGCAAATGTATTAGGGAGGATAGTGCCTCTTTCCTGTATTGCTGAAGAAGCTGTTCAATGTCTTATTAATTTCCTGGGTCAGGCACCTGGAATTTCTCTGTTTCATAATGTATGAACTTTGTAGATGTGCATGTGCTTCTTATTAACTTAAAGCAATGAGCCACAATATCGGGATGTTGACCTATTGCTTCTCTATATACATTGATCCCTATGGACAATGTGTGGGCTGAAATTCATTTATAAGCAATAGATATGAAACAATCCATTCCCTCTGACCCCAGAGACGTGCCTTTTATATTACAGCCCCCCAGTGATGATCTGCTTAACCCCACTCCCCTGCATAAGCTGTTTGTACCAGGCAGCAGACAGGTGAGAAGTAAAGATGCCATCACTTAAGTATATGAACTTGTCAGCCGGAGCAATGATAAGAAGGAGCTTGTATAACTGAGATACAAGACATGTTCAGACTGGAAAACATTGACATACGTGATAGAAAAAGGCATAGAAATACAGTTGCAATTAACGTAAAGGAGTTTTCCCCATAAACAAAAGTTAGGCCATATGCTCTGGAAAGGGCCTAACTTGCTGATCAGTGGGGGTCTCAGTTTTGAGACCCCCACAGATCACGAAAACGAGGGGTCCATCAGACTAATGGAGCAGACGGCCGCGCATGACCATTCTGCTCCATTAATCTCTATGGAGCTGATGGAAATCGGTGACTGCAGCACTCAGCAATTTCTGTCAGCTCCATAGAGATCAATGGAGCAGAACGGTAATGCACGGCGTCTGCTCCTTTAGTCTGGCGGAGGTACATGGGACTCATTGGACCCCTTGTTTTCCTAATCTGTGGGGGTCTCAGCACTGACACCACCACTGATCAGCATGTTAGGGTCTATCCCATGGATAGGGCCTAACTTTTGTTCATGGAAAAACCCTTTTAAGGGAGTTAATAAGTTTTCTTGAGTTTTACATACTTTTCTATGATCATCCAATAGCAATACAGATATCTGTCACTTACTCTGAATAACACTGAGCCCAAAGAGATGACAATCTTTCAACCGTAGGAGATCACAGACCTGGTCCAGTAACTCCTGACAAAGTGCTTTAACCTGGAAAAAACAATGCAATATTCACTATAAAAAGCCACAGTACCCATAACCCCCCCCCCCTATTGTCATCATTAGCAGGGTACTTACATTAATGATGATATTCAGAGTGTCATCGTTTGGTAGGAAGACACACACACTCCGCCGATCCTGCATGACTCTGTTATTGTGGAAGCCAAGCTTGCTCATTTTGTTTCACCCTTTCTTAGGGGTCACTGTGCAGCGCCAAGGCCCCTGCGACCTATGAAGTGTCCAGCATTGACCAATCGCCAAGAGTCCATCATCATCATCATAATTGGCAAACTCTTCTTAACTCAAGGAATCATCGCTGTAAAAAGTTATAGAGAAGCTAAATGTTAATTACGTTATCTAGGTGTATGTGAGTCATTTATCAATACCAAACATCTAGAAAATAACTCAAATGTAGGTAGGTCCTTGATCCATTTTCTTCGTTTCAGTTTCTTGGAAACAACCAAAATGGTAAAGCTGTCCTTTTATAACACCAACATGGAGCAGAGCATGTTATTTCACTACTTTGTAGATGTAAAGGAATCTGTGAAAGTTGGGTCACAAGTGGAATGGCACTTTTGGCTGATACTCAGCTTTTTTCATGAAACAAATACCACTTTACTTGTCATGTTTATTTTGGAAAAAGATGCTTTTCCGAAGGGTAGAAGCCAGTATAAAAAGCCTCATCCTTGTGCTCTGTTACTGTAGATGCTGCAAAGGCATCTCCATCTCTGGAGCAACAACATGTAATGGAATATATCCCCTATAGTGGCCACTTGAGATTTCCTCAGAAAAATCAACTCATCTCTAAGGTCTGTTCTTGAATAACCGACCGTGCACTGAACAGATTTCACGGATCAACCATGGTGAAACCATCTGCATATCATAGTGATATAGTAGTCCTTGCTTCCACGGTTATCATGATTACAGTGTCTACAGTGCCGCAGCACAGTCTGATTATTACTAACCATAAAGAACAAAAGAAAAAAGTATTAAAAGTATGCTCCTTACCACTGGCTGTGTCCCTGGCTGTCTGTACTATAGAAGGAGAGGACATTTTTAAATTAAATAATTTATTTGTATCTCCTCCAGGGCCAGACTACTACCACTGAGTGTATGTCATAAAATTTTGAAGTTAGAGCACAGGGGTAAATAGTTTATGGGAGCAGTGGGAAGGGGTTAACATTGTATATGGTTGGTCTGTAGTCTATAGAAGTGGGGACAAAGGGGGCCAACATTTGGAAAAGTGGAAGAGGGTTATACTACATGGGTAGAAGACACAGGTGATAATAGTTTATTTAAGTGGGTGGGCACAAGTTTTAATACAAGGGAGTGGGGCACAGAGGGTAATATTATATAGGCATGGATGTACAGGGAAGGTCAAAGTGTATGGGAGGTCAATGCATGGGTCACAGTATATTAAAGTGAGGGCAAAGTTTAAGGTTTATTGCCTATGGCAGCATGAGCTATGGTTGCAAACCTGCACACAAGGTAAATAATTCCTGTAAAAATCTAAGACTAGAGACATGATTACATGGCTTCTTTAGGACCGTATGTAATACCTAAAGTGTGCAGAATATTGTATGTGACATAAAGGGATGCAGGGTGCCTACAGCTAAATACAGAATTACTTTGTGTACATGTATACAGATAGATAATGTTATAAGGTTTCATGAAGTTTTCACCAAAATTTACTCTAGCAGAGATATGATGAGCCCCACTAACAATAAGGTCCATGTGTCTCTCATCTCTGATCTCCATGGTGACCTCCATGGGCCTCATTGCAGCTGTAGTGGATGCTTCTATAATATATACAATACAGCCTTGGTTTTATCCCCTCCTTCTCCTACAGGAAGAACATACTTCAGCATATTATCTCTGTGTGTTTTTCTTTCTTTTTATACAAACATACGAAGCCACCACAGACCAGGAGCAGATGACTTCTTGATGAACCCATTTTCAGAAGTTGCCTTCCTTCTGTCTGTATTTTATTAATTTCTTACTAACTAAGTGATATTTTGTCCTCTGACATAGCAGGACATCTTTTCTGCACATGAATATGTCCAGAATTCAATGCTTTATTAAAGTGCTTGGAATATTCATGATCATAAGTTCAAAGAAAGACAGTGGTGAGATCACTAGTCATGTCCAATAATATTATGCACATTAAGTTTCACTTGTTTCTTATAAATATTTCACGCAATGCTCTAAGGATTTGAGGTCTACCCTGAAAATACATTATGGCTATAGGCTGTAGAGCAGACAGTTTGGTTGTTTGTTAAACTTGCATCACTCAATCCTGGGCTCAATTACATCCAAGTGATCCATATTTATGTAGTCTTCCTCCTAACCACAAGTAACTTATAAATTAATTGAATTAATATTGGTCTTAATAATTTGACTGTCTGTGGAGCTGGGACTAAAAGGGGTATTCTCCTGCTTAATATTTAGAACATTTCCACAGGATATGTTATAATTACATTATAGACACTACTGACCCCGTCCTAGCACTGGGCTGAACAGAGACTTTGCAACGCATGCACAGCCACTCTCCATTCAGGTCTAAGGGAGCGCTGAAAATAGAAAAGTCAGAGAGATACATTATGCCAGGTGCATAACTACCAGGTGTACCAGTTGTGTTGAGAATCTACCCACCAAAGGGGGCCACAGCTAAAACCTATTTGATCATACACTTCTCGTGTTCTGCAGTAACTTGCTGTAGATGATGGAATGGGCTTTATAGTTACGTATTAGAGGTTTTGGATATTCCACTGGTAGTAATAGTGTATCCCCCGCCATCTTATATCTCTGTTACAATGCATCACTTTGCAGACCACGTACCATCCGGTTTATCCCCAAAATGGGACCATCATCCATCTCCAAGTCATTTTATTTAGATATATACTCTTTGCTTTTAACTTACTTACTAACTTTTTATGTATAAGCTAACATGTAAGTAGAGATGTAACATGGAGTAAGCGATTAGGCTTTGAAGCAGTAACTAAACCAGGTTGTTTCCATTTATCAAATACAGTTTTTAGTATTTGTGTCTTGTAAAATAGCAGGAAAGTCCCTCAAGTACCAATGTCACCAACTACAGCTACACCGCTGCAGGTAATAATACATATTTCATATTGATGTAGACTCCAAAAGACTATAATCTCCGTTATTTGGGATCTTGGTTGTACTCTCACATCACCCAAGGACATAATATTTTTCATCCAAAACTATGTCACCCTTTAAAGTTTCAGGTAGACACAATCTCCTTAAAGGACATCTACCATCAGATAACCTGCAAAAATTAATGATCGGTGGAGCCATGACCTGACATGAGACTTCTAGGCTAGCATCATCAATGGTAGTTTTGTCAGACCTTCTCATTCTCTACTGTAGTACTGAAAAGCCTCTCTACATTCTCACCACATTACTGTGAGACATATTTGTTCTCCTGCCCTGTATTGTGAGATCCCTTTATCTTCTACCATTGGACTGTAAAACCCCTTCATCCTCTACTCCAGTACTATAGAAATACTACATCACCTTCATTTTTCCTGTAAAACCTTCTCTTCCTGAATCCTTATACTGTGAGACTTTATTGTTATCTACCATCATAGTACAAAACCTTGGCATCCTTTGCCCCATTCTGTGAAAGCTCTTCATCATTTACTGCTCTACTGTCGTATCATCACCTTCATCTTCGTCTAGTGTAACACTAAGTTTTTGCTCATACTTCATCCTCTGTCCCCATACCCAAATACACACTTTTTGTAAAGCATTTTCCTACTGAGCCACATCATTTATACCCTCCCCATTCTCTCCTCTTAGGCTACATTCACACTGCTGTTGCCCGCCGTACTGTAGCACGGCAGCGCAGCTCACTCCTGCCCCTCTCCATTGGAACATATGGCGCATGGCGCCATACTACGGAGAAAGATAGGACATGTCCTATCTTTTTCCGGGGTACAGAGCGGTACGGTGCCACACGTGTGTACCGCTCCCGTTGGGCGCCGTGCGCCCATTGCCGTCTATGGGGGACGTATATCGGCTGTATATACGTCCCCCATACGGCAGTGTGAATGTAGCCTTAAAGTGTAAATTATTCCCATAATTCCCGTAAATTATTTTAAAGTTTCTACATTTTATCTCACTCTAAAAATTCATTCTATTCGCATACTAAAAAACTTCCGTAGATAAAACCACCACATCCTTAACTTACAGTACATTCTCTAAATTATTGTAAAATGGTCTTCTCATTCTTCTTGCTAAAAAAAACATTGTACATGTACAGTATCCATTTAGGAATAGATGACTCCTCCCATACCTTCCAAGCCACGTTGACCTATTCTTTGCCAGGCTACTTAGTCATCGTTCCTTGTGGCTTATGCTGAAAGTTTTCAATCCCCGTAATCATCAACACTTGGATTCCCACACAAGTGGAACATCTGTTGGTCACACCCAACCTCCAGCGAGTACACTGCTCCAATCGTCATCACTGGTGCCAGAACATGTGGCTAGAAAGTAACTCTCCTACATTACATAATGTTCCTTATGTTCATTGTCCACAGCCAAGGAGAAACCTTTCCAGTAACAGCAAAATCCATTATACACACATCCAAACACCATTTTATATGTGAAGTCAGAACAGGGTTGGAGAAAGCACTGGGAAAACCAGATGCCATCTGAACCATGGTTATTTTCGTGACATGATCTTTGCCTCTAATGGCATGGAGCTCAATCTGACAAACACTGTTTAGCCCAGATACACCAAGAGACAGCTCTGAGCAGAAATATAGTAGTGCCACTAGAGAAAACACAATACACTTTGTAATGGGCAGATTGAGCGGAAGTGGCAACTACCATTATAAGATATAACCACTACTTTGCAGCTCCTTTTCAAGCAATGACACCCGACACAAAAGGGCATTGGTTGTGTATACTTAGGATATGCCACGGATATCTCCCCCGAGCTAACCACTCTAATGATGGCACGACAACCTCTAGTGCTCAGGGTTTTAACTTAGGCCTTAATGCTCTTTTGTAGTAATTTTTCTCCAATGCCTTGCTGCTAACAACACCTTCTGACATTACACTTGCTATAAAAACGTCTTTAAATAATGTATTAAAAATCTCACTCTGCAGACAGATCTCAGCGAGCTGCAAGCGGAGTGAGAATTTTACCTTGCATCTGACTGCCAGACTGACATTTTTGTACCAAACTGTGAATAATCAGATGTTATTAGTTCGATATATGTCGAGTATAAATCTCAAAGGTTTTTTGTTCCATTCCACTGCTGCTTGCAATCGGAAGACATGTCAGATATAGCGAGTAAGCGCGAAAGTTTCTCTCATTTGTGATGCGTCAAGCAGAATTTTCCCAGAAAAAAAAGTGCTAGTGCAAGGAATTTGTTATACAAAGACATTAGTCTGGATTGATCACTGGAACATTTAAATTACTGTGTTTATGGGCCATTCGAAACATCACAGCTGCCAACATGACCTTTATACACTGACCCTATTATTCTCTATACATTGATACTACACCTACCAACATGACCACTGTACATGATCATAATACAATCCTATTATACTGTATACATAGATACTACATCTCCCAACATGACCTGACCACTGGACATGACTATAATACAATCCTATTATACTATATACATATATACTACACCTCCCAACATGGCCTGACCACTGGACATGCCCATAATACAATCCTATTATACTGTATACATAGATACTACATCTCCCAACATGACCTGACCACTGGACATGACTATAATACAATCCTATTATACTCTATATATAGATACTACACCTCCCAACATGGCCTGACCACTGGACATGACCATAATACAATCCTATTATACTATATACATAGATACTACACCTCCCAACATGACCTGACCACTGGACATGACCATAATACAATCCTATTATACTATATACATATATACTACACCTCCCAACATGATCTGACCACTGGACATGACCATAATACAATCCTATTATACTATATACATAGATACTACATCTCCCAACATGACCTGACCACTGGACATGACCATAATACAATCCTATTATACTATATACATATATACTACATCTCCCAACATGACCTGACCACTGGACATGGCCATAATACAATCCTATTATACTATGTACATAGATACTACACCTCCCAACATGATATAATAATACAAACCTATTATACTCTATACATGGACAATACACCTCCCAAAATGAGCTCAGGAAGTAGTATACACATTACAGCCCATGGAAGCAGGTACACTTTCCCTTTGAAGGGTGACTGTACTGGCAGCCAAATGCGGTTCTAAGCTATTTTCCAAAAGCAACACACTTAATGTTCAGCTCTCAGGAAACAGATTTCTCTTCATCTATTATATGATAAATTAAATGCCGGCACATCATTTAATTTTATTCTATTTATTTTTAGACAGTATTTTCTGACTACCGTAACTGGATGAGGCCAAAACCCTTACTGTCTTACTATAAGATGTTCCTATGGGGTCAATACCAGTTTGCTAGAGACCCTTAATCACTCTATATAAGAATGCAGTAACATTGCTTACAGGTTCTTGTCTGTTCTGCGTTCAGGAGACAGACAAGGCTACTATATGACCATATTATATTGTGTTTTTTAATAGTTCCCTTCCCCCACGCTACAAAAACATTCCAAATAATGCTTAACATGCAGAAGGAGAGCTCACAGGGCAGGTAGTAGATGTTATCAACGCAACAAGTCCCAACAAAGCGAACACAGGAGGAACAAATTGCCTCGGCCATCATAAGATTAGGACGGCCAACTTTACAAGTTACTAATAACTTCTGACACCGGAGTGACTGCAGGGACTGTATTACAGCCCTATGTCACACTGCCCTTCAATTATCCATTAATCTGCGGGAGAGCTGCACGCAACTTGTCCCCATGTCTGTAAATGAGTCAGGAGCATTTCTACCTGAGGATGTGATGAAGAACATGACTTGATAATTACGTTAACATCTCATACTAAGTAACCTGATCTGACTCAGTCCCTCACAGCCCTAAGAGAATAGTCCTCGTATCTTCCCAGTCTAGTCAAGTTGTGGTGACTTATTAATGGAGGTCAAGCTCAGGGCGCTCCATTAGAAGGAGTTGATATGTAATATGAAGGGGCTTCACCAATGACCAGTGATTGAGAAAATATGACTCCCAGTATCCTCTCACAGTCTGAGATTTTTTTTACAATTAGTCGCCACTTCCATCATCCATCATCGATTGCTCTATTATAGATCTATGATGATGCACTCCCCTTCTGAAATGTTTCTGGCCCAAGTTACACTTTACCTTATAAGGATCTTACTGGTTGTATTCCAACATGAAACCAATAATTATTCATAATTTTGAATGTATTTCCCATGTAACTAACTAAATTACAGAATTTTTTGACTTGCTGTTTTCATTCATCGATTTTTCATCATTGGCTCTGGCAGCTCAGTAATGACTCTCATTCATTAAAACACGTCTTATGTTGGCTAGAAAATAGCATCCATATTGTTACTCAGCAAAGCATGTGAACACGCCAGGCTTCATAATTATAGAGAGACTAACAATCGACTGTGCGGCTCTGGAAAACCTCTAGAAGACGAGCTTTACCAGATTTGTCACTTCATATAGTCATGTACTGGAAGTGCTGCCTTCCCTCTGCTTATGCTGATGGTAACATCCCAAGTACCATGTTCTGCCCATGTACCAACTCACATACAAAGCTAGCGAGTGCCCTGGGTAGACTCCTCTGCCACAACACGAGGAGCTACTGACTTCTCTGCATGCCCTAAATGCACATAACTTGTGCCCCTATGATTAGTCAGCCGAGCGGCAGCCACCCGACTCGCCGTACCGTGACTGGGTGCCATAGACGTCTATGGAGGGCATGATGCAGCCATGATGCACCCCCCTATCACCAGACCCCATATGTTTGTCAGCCTTACTTTGTTTCTATTTACTTTTATTAAAGAGTTTGCACCCATTTTCTGTCTGAATTTGCACTACATTTGATAAATGTGGCCAATTTTATATAGTATAATGCTATGTTTGTGGCATGTTGTACAATGTATAATATCACTGACTTTTAAGGAATCTTGTCCTTTAGTTAAAAGAAGCAGCCTCTTGACTAAACTAGCTAGAAAAAACCATAAGCTTTCTAACAAAGCTTAAAGGGAGTCTACCAGCAGTTTTGGCCATAGGTATTAGTTAGCAGTCCAGGAGATCAGTGACATTATACCTTTCTGTGTGATGTTAGTGGTTCTAGGATTATAAAAATTGGATTTATATTCTGGGATTGTGGCTGGACTTGATCACATGTCAATAAGCTCTTTCAAGTAGTCGCAATAAACCATTGAGTGCGATGTCCAGCTTGTTTGCAGCTCCATTCCATTGAATGGGGCAAAGCATAGCCACTGTACCATAAACAGCAGTGTTCCCTGACCACCAGTCCGTGGCTCAAGACCGGGCCGTGGAACACCTGGTTCCAGGAAACGCTGGACCTCTGTAAAAACAAACAAAAGAAATTATACTCACCTTCCCCGTTCCCCTGCAGTAGTCTTCTTTCCCTTTACTTAATTTCCATGTTAATGCAATGTTCTATTGACGGTGAGCGAAGAGAAGACTGCTGCAGGGGAACAGGTAAGGTGAGTATTTTATTTTTTGAGTTCAGCTGGAAAAGTAGAGGGTGGGGGGGGGCTTCTTCAGGAAATTGGACAATATAAGCTAGGCACACAGGGAGTTATGTGGGGCATACAAACATACATTTTTGGCTATGAAACTGACACCAGACTGCAGCCCCCCCACCTACTGAAAAAATGTATGTTTACAGTCGGTCCCTGGACAATAAAAGGTTGGGGACCACTGATTATACAGCACAGTTCTTGGCAGACTCTATTCATTGAGATGTTTTGTAAAATTCCAGGAAGAATAACAGAAGGATAACACGCCACGTAGTTCCACAACAGATGTCCAAGAGTTCTTATCTCCAGGAAAATACAAGCATTAGCTAAAAGAGACACTTTATAACATTATGAGAAAATCTCCCATAGACCACACTGAAACCAGTGGACCAAACATTGACACCATAGCAACCACAGTGACCAGCCTGTCCCTGCTGACATTACAGCCGCAAGTCATTATGAAAGATAAACAAACTTAATTAGCCTGTCATTTATCCCAATTAATATAGTGTATGTGCTACCCACAAAGAGAAATTTACCAAACGATATTTAGTATAGAGGGACCATTCAGTAACAAAGATACATTTCCTGGAAAACCCTATACATGATTGTGCTACATCCTTAATCAATGAGTCATTGAAAAGTTAACATATAATCTATATAGATCTTCCATAAAATGCGGACATTCATCATACACCAGCCTCCTGATGTATCCGATGGGGTGGAAGCATCGGCGTACAATTATGTGCCAGGTCCTGCAACACAACCTGCAAAATTTCACTCCTGAGAGTTTGTGCATGTGCAATCCGCAGTGCAGTCTACTCCGCTGCCAGCCGTGCCCCCCATCACACGGCATAAAGGGGGAAATAATTGCAATTACTTGTGGTCCGCTAGTAATTGTGACTATTTCAGGGCTTGAACACCAGAAGACTGCCATGCACTTCTTTATAAATACCTCCAAATATGTATATCGATGTTCCTGCTTGATTTATCTCTCCGATATTTATATTACATCACAAGGAAAGCACATTGTCGCCGTTACCTCTATTGTCACGCAGTGTTAGCTTTTACACAGATTTCCAGTTCCCACAGTCGCTCGAACGAAAGAAATTTTACAAAGTGCTGATAAGTGTTTTATTTTTTTCACTGATTGAACAGATTTTCATCATTTGTAATTGTTTGTTACACACAAAGACAGTTATAAGACACACTCCAACGGTTGTCACATCTGCTGGAAAATTGCCTGGCAATAGAAAGAAACTGCAGAAACTTTAGACCATTATACAAATTATAGTGAATATCAGCTTCAACATTTTACATTATTCATATTGTATACCCTCAGGGGGGCTCTTAGAATTGTATCTATTACACAAAGTTAAAATAGCTGCGTGCTACAAGAAATCGAATCTGCTATCTAATATCATTTCTCTTAAAATGTGT
Organism: Engystomops pustulosus; assembly: GCF_040894005.1. Taxonomy (NCBI): domain Eukaryota; kingdom Metazoa; phylum Chordata; class Amphibia; order Anura; family Leptodactylidae; genus Engystomops; species Engystomops pustulosus. Next base: position 59,940,930 of record NC_092417.1, on the reverse strand, counting down.
TATTCTTAGGCAAGAAAAACGGTTTATATTTGTGGTAGCTATGTAAAATGAAGTAGTTATATCCGTTTGTATTGAAAGTTTTTTTTATGACTACCCTGCTCCTCGTTTTGTTGCTTTAAGTTTTGGGTCCTGCTCCTGATCACAGGTTTCAGGGGTTACCACAACTAAATCAGTGACCTCCTTTATTCATGGGGCAACACAAGAAGCCCCCTGGAAAACAGAAGAGACCTCCTGTATCCAAGGAGATGATTCATTGGATGAAGCAGGTTCCATGATCTCCTAGAATTTGGGTGCAGAGCACCAAACAGGAAGTACCGGAGCAACTCAAGAACTACAAGTTGGAGAGGTTTATTCGTACCCTGGCCCTCTTGGGGGTTTTCCAAGTTAATGGAACTTTACTTTATCTCCAATGTATGTATCCCCTCTATGTAGAACAAACATTATCAATCGATCCACATACAAAAAAGATGTACAGTAGTAACATTTGTCTTCCTTCAGACAGAGGTTCTATGAGAACATTAACAGACCATTATCAAAATTTCAGAAGACTCTTACACTTAGCGAACATAAACTAAACTAAAATTAAACTGTTTTAAGAATCTTTAAGACCTCCTAATAAGTATTAGACCTCATTCCCATGGTGTGCTTAGCCGGACCGGATCCAGGGGCGAGCACAGGGCCCCTCCTTCCCCTATAAGCAGACGAGCTGGCACACCTCAAATTTGCCAAAGTATAGGACAAGTCCTATACTTTGCGGCACAGCTGCTCAACTCGGTCACAGTGCAGTGATGCTCAGTGTGCTAACCGCGCCGTGATCGGGAGCCATCGGGGATATAACATTTCTAATCCAAGTGTGGACAAACACAGTCCATGGTAGTTCAACCTCTACCATGCTTAAAGGGCATCTACCACCACGATGAAAGACTGTATGCAAATGAGCCTGAGGGGCTCCAGGCTCTAATAGCACATAGGAAGCCTGGAGCCCCTCAGGCTCATTTGCATACATCTTTCATCATGGTGCTCTTTAAATGACTCTGATCATTCTAGGTTAATATGTAAAATATGTCACCAACGCCCATAATTAAAACGGCTGAACCCAGTAAGGACAAAAGATGAAAAAACACAAAACAAGCTGGAAATAAAACCTTTGGAATGTGCAGATTTGGTAACCACAGATAGATGTCTGCATTTCCCATCTGGGGTCCCAGCATCAACAGAAAACCAGCTGAGATCATCCGAATGTAAAAGTCAATGACAACTCCGCATCTGTTACACATTAAGGATAATTCACATTTGGCTTCACATTCATTTTTCCAGCTTGTGCTGGATACACTACATGTCTACAGGACAAATAAATAAAAACACCATATTCATTCACAGGAAGTCTATGTGCTGTGTAAGGCTCCATGAACATCACCGTCGGGGGGGCGTATGTACGGCCGTAAGCTTGCTATAGACGGCAATGGCTGCACGGAGCGATACAGTGCCAAATGATTCGATTTGGACCCGAACCAAATCTTTTTAAAAGTTCAATGAAACTTTAGCAAATTGAATCTTGAATGATTGATCTCTAGGCTGAATTCTCTGTATATTTCCTTTGGACACAATCTTCCCACCCCCTAAAGGAATAGTCAAAATGCCTGGTTACGACATACTTCTTTGGCCAAGGGAACCCCTACTATGTATCTTGTCCCACTGTAAAGGTGACAGCTGTTGATGTTGCAATCTTTCAGGAATCCCTAATTAGGTCCTAATAGAAACCTATAGTGCTAGTTGTGGAACACTGGAGGCTGATTAGTAGGTTGTCCTCCTCTCCATTAATATTCTATGCTGCACAAAAGGCCTTTATATAGAATAGCTAATTGCACCATACATCTAACATCACAACCGGTTGATGAAAAAGCCATAATATGATGAGGTGATAAGATCTTAATGAAGAAGAAGACAAGCACTGACACATGAACAATGGTGACAAGACTTTCATGCTGGACAGTTCTTTGTTTTCCACTGGTCTGATGCCCTGAAGACATATATCTAACCATAGGCTTGTACTCAGCACAATAGGGTAGGATTTCCAGACTTCCTTCCTTTATTCTGTAAGTCTCTTGTGGTTGTGAACATGTCTAACCTGTCCTCTAAAGCTGGCCATACACTTTAGAAAGCGGTCAGAAAAATGTTCGTTCAGCTTTTGCATACACATACATGCTTTGCATGGAGTGTACTGAGGTCTGAGTGGAAGAAAGTCAATACAAGACACTTCAAGCAATGGAGGTCCAATTAATAAATCCTCTTCTTCTGGGTACACAAAGGAACATCAAGGCTGTTCCTGAGCCATACAATCTTGGGTCATTGATGTGTCTCAAGTTAAAACCTATGGAATTCTGAGCTCGGTAGACACTTACAGTAATATCTAGGTGTATTCTTGCTAGGGCTTTTATGCTGAAGAAGGCCATAATAGGGTAGATCAACTCAGAGGAGAGGACAGAGAGAAAACTTGAGACTTAATTATTATCACTTTTGACTAACTCTTCCTAGTCTTAAAAAGATTAGTCACAGACAGGTCAGTTAGTTCAACACTGCAGACCATGAGCTCAGATGTCCATATTTGCAGGACATGGTCTCAATATGGTACAATTGATATAACATTAAATGAAGTAGTTGCCAGCGTTGGGTGCCTGCACTTTGCAGGTATGATTAGTACTGCAGCATGACATTGTTTGTTACTTCATAAGGGGCTACATGGTACACATGTATTTAAGTTTTGTTGTCCCCTTGGAATTTAACAGAATATATCCCATTATTTTTGGGATGTTTATTGGAATGCTTTCAAGGGTTTCCATGTATTTGGACCTTTCAAGGAAAAAAAGCAGCAAAGATATACAAGTTTCATTATTACATAGATACTAATGGGGTTATCATGACTGATAGTTCAGTTGTATCCTGAGCCAAAATCTATTCACCTTATATAGATAGATTATACAAAATGTATTAACTAGTGGAATTAGATTAGAACCCACAACTCATGATCAATCCATAATCCACGCTGCTTCCCTTAAGATTTCACTTGTTTGAAAACGTTCCCATTAACCCTTTACTGGTACAACATCTATAATATTCTCCAAATGTTGATTTTTCATGAACAAGTCATAAAGTTGAGTGAGCTTGTAAGAGCATTTTTAATATCCCAGATGTACATTCGGTTTAGATTTAACATATTGAGGCAGCAGAGTCTGAAGAGGAAATGACTGACATTCTTACTATGCGAGACGGTCGCCTCAGCACTTAGTAATCCAGTAAGAATCGCCCTGTAGCTATACAACTGTCCATGCAACAAACATCCCAGGGGGTACAGAACGCAGCAAATGCCAACTCAGCCGTTTCCATAGAGGAAACGCAAATTATGAAATGAAAACAAATATATGGAATGTTTTTTTTACAATTTCCTTTCAAAACCTAAAAAACATAGATTTGTTTGAATGTATGATACAAAATTAAGAGAATCTTGGAAAAATCCTTAACATACAATGAAATTCCTGTTATATGTCATATGGTAATCCTAAACCGATTCCTGTTATTAAGGGTAACTTCACATGTGGGTATAAGATGCATGTTTTCATTACTAAAGAATTCCTTGTAATAATTTACACAGTGTAATGTTAAAGGGGTTGTACCAACAGGATAGGTGATAACTATCCAGTCAGTGGAGGTCCTACAGCTTAGACCCCCACAATTACTTGAACAGGTACTGCAGTTTGCATAAATGGGGGTCCTACCTTTCTCACTAATTCTATGAAGCAATGAAGGGATGAAAAAAAAGGTCTGTAATGCACTGCTCGGTAGACATAATATTTTATTCAAAATTCATATACAAGGTGGAATACGCATTTCGGGAACGGACTGTTCCCTTCATCAGGTTCAATGGTATATTCCTCAATGAGAAAACGTTCCGGGTGATATGCAGTTCTGTCCCAGGAGATAGTAACATGGAAGGGTCTAGTCCTGAGAGGACCCTACGTCGTTTGGGAGTATAGGTGGCGTATATAATGAGGAAACAGCACGAGATGGATTGAGGCACGCACCGCGGATCAGCTGGAACGCTGAATGTGAATTATGAAATATGAATTTTGAATAAAATATTGTGTCTACCAACCAGCGCATTACAGACCTTTTTTTCATCTCTTTATTGAATCTACCAATCCGTCACCTGCCAGTTTTGGATACCAGGTCTCTTGAAGCAGCACTGTGACGACACCCCCCCCCCCCTTTTTTATTTCGCTGTATTCTAAGTATTAATCAATTAACTATTTTACTACATCTATTGCATGCGCTGTGTTATCTTTTTCTCTTTTTTGTGCTAATTGTATGAAGGTCGCTTTGAGCATGCGTCCTGCCACTTCATTCAACTCTACAGGAGTGCCGGCAATGCTTGGCTTTCTCCGCACCACCATTTACTGTCTATAAGAATTCCAGAGATAGTTGAGCACTTTGCTTGGCAGTTTCCGACACTCGCCTAGTGTTGGAATGAAGCTGCATACAGTTAGTGAGTATGGGACCCCTTTTCTCGTTTACCATGGGAGTCAGGTGGGGGTCCCAGCAGTTGAATCCCCACTGATCAGATTATTAACTGAGTTATTTTCTGTATTCATTTGTTTTTCTGTAGTACTAACTCCTTCCAAAAGATACAACTATGAAGGATATACCCTAAGCCCAAGTCTCAATCTCTTGTCAACTGGAGTAAGTTGCACCAAATCTATTAGGAGGCACAACCTTGTTTGTACTCCATTTGCCAGATGCCAGACTGGAGCTTCAATTATTTCACCCCAGTTTTGCCATAAATTATAGTAGAAGAGGTGGAAGAAGAGTAAGAAAGGTGCAAGAAAGTAAATTTGGCTGCGGATTCTGATCAGGACAGTATGCAGCAAACAATGGCTGATTTCTGCTGCGGCTTCTAGATGCAATTTTGCTGCGGCTGGGGGCAGATTAGAACTCAGTTTAGCTGCTAATGGTTCAGGACGGTAAATCTGTGACACATGCAAAGAATATTATCACAATAACTAAGTAACTATTTGTGTTTCTACTTTTTACAAATGGATCAAAATACAAATCCAAACTTTGTGCAGTCATTTCTGTAGTTTCAAATACACGTCAACTGCACAGTCTGAATGCACCCATACCTTAGATGTATATTGAGTTATATTTCCTTTACCCAAGAGTCCCTCCTACCAACATGCATTGACAATTTGTGCTAATTAAGTTAATTGGGACCAGCAACATAGCTGGGGGCACTTCATGCCTTGGCATACAAAAAGCTAGTAGAACAGAGGGGGAGGGTAATATGAGACTCTTAAATTGTTGGTAAACTACAAGTCCCAGGATGTTTCTTAAACTTCAGCCGCATGTTTCCCAAGCCATAAAGGCCATTGATACACACAGCCCCATACAACAGCCTTAAAGGGACAATATTGAAAGAAGAAAGGATGGAGGAATTAAGAGAGAATAAATCTTGCAGAGGACAATTCCAAGGACCTATAACAACTCCCATCCTCCACTTGGCATGTGTGATGTTATATAAGGGGCACCAAACCAGAAAATGATGTCCTCAGTTTGACCTGGACAGGCGGAGCTCTAAAGTAGATCAATGACTTCCAGAAATGAAATCAGGATGCAAAACTAAATGCATTAGAGTCACTTTTGAGGAATGTCAGTCCAATGCAGAAAAAACATGCCCTTCCCCCACCCTGACTGTGTCACTTTCCCAATCGCTTCACTCTTCAGCCTCCATTATCAGCAGGAAACCACCTGAGCTAAATCTGTATGTATTATAATAATGTAATACTTGGCTGTACTCCTACCTGTAATGATGAATTACTGTGACAATCAAAACAGGATCGCCAACCTTCTGTTCCTTCATAGATGGGGCTGGGGCAAAGCCCATGTTACTTACACTATATGGTGCTATTGGAAACCCTAAGTTATATGCACCTAGAGTCAGACTTACCCACCAGAAATCCTCTGATGAAATCTAATACTTTATAATGGGCCCCAAAGATCCAGCAGAAGACAACCCTGTTTGGAAGGGAAAGAAGCAACTACTCAACCCTGTGATCTGTTTCTTATAGTTTGATTCACAAATATAAAGGATTATTAGATCTTATTGATGGTACATCCTACATAAGGGATTTTATGGTCAGAGGGTGAGCCATCAAGATCATCCATCATTCACCAGCATGACATTGCACCTATACAAGTATCAGTTGCCAGTAGAAAGTATTGTACCAAATTCTGGTAAAATAAGCTCACTACATTGATTAGATATACTGCTGTACCATACAATGTATATAATATACTAGTATGAATAGTAATATTGACAATGTCTCCAGCTAAAGAACAAGGGTAGGGAAAGGACTGTTTGTTTACATACAACTGCTCCATAGACAAGGTGCGTGTCCATAGGGAGCTGTGTAAGTAGGGATCATGTTCAGATGGATAATTGTATATAAACTATCCCACTCCAGTCACAGCTGCATTTCCAAGATCTGTGTTTACATATGGCACTAGAACAGTACTTAGGCATTTTACCCGTTATTTATATAATATAGATTCTGTCAAAGGGAGAATCCGGACATAACTCAAACAGGAATGGCTAATGCAGACTCAACAGACCCCAGTGTCGTACCCCCATCAAGTCCTCACATACACATTATAGAATATCAAGTAATAACTAGGACAATGGGGCACTCCAGGAAAAACCAGGACAGAAGAGGTGTTATCTTGTTTGTTAATACATATCATTTTAATTAACACACTTTAGTATCCCTAACATTGAGAATGAATATACCATTTTTCATAGCATAATACTTCAATGTAAAATTTTGGGCAAATAAGATTCCTTTATAAATTCTTGCTCTTGCTCATCTGCCATTTCACATATCTGCAATGGTGCTGGCTTCGTATACCAACTGTAAGTCCAGCTTCACTCCAAGGCTCGCTCCATCTCTCCCCTCATTTCTATAAGTTGAAACAGTCGCATACTGCAACAATAACAAGCCAATCCTATAATTACCAGGAAGGAAAACGTACAAGCTCAGCTCCAGTATAACTACCAGAAACCACTGGATATTAACCGCTTTGGGCAGTCAGACATTTCCCATGTGCTAACTTCATATCCTTGATAAGTCATATCCTTTAAAGCCCAGAAAATTCTAACTGATTTGGACTCATTTGGGGAAAAAAATCCCGTAAAGCGGCATTCTTCCTCATCTGTGGCTCAGTGAATGATGGGAGTTGTAGTTTTGCAACAGCTGGAAAACCATAGGCTGGAGACAAAAATCCTATGTCATACCATAGAGACAGAACATAATGCTCATTATACACAAGGGACACAAAGGATCATATACACTGCTTTGGGCATTCTCTTTTGTTAACAGTGTCCCTCAATGATCACAGGTCATCCAGGTGGTGGGACTTCTAGCTATCATCTGTGATCTTGAGGGAACCTTCCAAGAAGTCTTTGCAGCGCCACCACGGGGGAAATGAAGAATTACAGTGATCCATTGAAATGTTTAGATGAGTTAGGTCCAGAGCACGTGAATCTCTACTATTTTTAATGTTGGCTAACTCCCAATAAATAACCCACTTATTTCCCTAATGGCAAATATAAGTAACATATACCCCCGTGTTGTAACACATCGGCACAATACTTGGCTGGATGCCATATCCAGCTTAATCTGTCTCTCGTTGGCATTTAACATGATGTAAAACTAATTTATTTAAGATTTCCAGCACTTTTTCATTCAGTAAAGTAGAAAAAAGATGATAGGCAGCAGGTCCTGCCTATCATCTGTTAATCGCTGAGCTATGTTGCCCAGCTGGCATGTGCTGTTTTGATGAATATGGTGCTCTACTACACAACAGTCCCATAATGGCCTCTGCAGTATGGGATATATCTATTGTGTTATCAAATCATATATGGTAAAGACTAAGTCACACATAACCCAACAGCTAATAACAAATATCAGTCTGGAAGTACAGGGTATAACAGTGATTTTAAAGGGTAGTAACATTAGATGCCAGATAATGCCCACAAGCAGGCGTCACAGTGGCACATGACACAGATTATTGCTTCCTTCATAGATGCCGGATGTCTCCAAGTGCTCTTTTATATCAGATGTTTAGCAGCTAACTATATATAGCGGAGCCCCATAAAACTTGGGCATCTTATTACAGCTAACACTAAAAGCGTATAACATTTATGATTTTTCTAGCCAAATAAAGACAATTCTGTAGACGCTATATAAATAAAGGAATTATTATTATTAATTCTATTAGCAACCCATATTACTAGATCCAACACATTGCATACATTTACATCAATGGATATTGACATAGATTATTGGTCAAAATCTTGGACTGGAGAACATAGGTAATGGCAAAGTAATTCAACCACCCAGTGTGTATTATGGGCTCACATTGGGTACAGCCTTGTAAAATGGAGAAAACAAGACCTGACACTATGTCATAGTTCATCAATGGGTCACAAAAAATAATGTGCACGCAGAAGACTGCTGGTGACTGCTAAAAATTTATAGATATTTCAAATCGGGTCTGACACAACTTTCCACAATACATAACATGGTATTTTGAGAGTATTGGGTTCAGGAGATAAATGACAGATCTAGTTCTGCTATAAGTGTATATTCCGCTTTTATACAATGTAATATGTAGATTAAAAAAGTAACCTGATGAAAACCCTGGTTACTCTAGAATATAAGTAAGTTTTTCATTGGGATATTACAATTTCCTGCTTATATACACTGTAGTTCTGTGGGCAGCCTTACTGCACTATGGGAGAACAGGCGCAAAGAGTTAATGACAGATACAGCTCTGCCACATTTCCATATCCAGATTCTAACACTGTGTAATTATTTATGCTGATAATGAAGGAGAGTAGGAGGCATGGGCCACAGGTAATGGCTTAAAAACACGCACCACGGGGGCACATAGACTAATCCACACAACATGCCGCCATGTAATATGGTTATATGTGGAGTTTGTCAGTAAAATGACACTGCACTATTACTGCACTGTACCCACCAGGATAATGAAGGGGGTATAAAAAAGCATTAATCTACACAACATGATGCTGCCTTGTGAAATGCCAGGGTTAGATGCTGCAAAGCTGAATTTGTCACTTGGTACAGCTGATATGTAAAGAGTTAAACAACAACTCCATCTATATATACAGATCAAACACAGTATAATAAAGTATATAGTGAATTAAAAGTCTGAGGGATACAAGTAAAATGAAGCAGAATGTATCACAGGAGCGCACCGACTAATGCACACTACACACCGCCTTGTTACATGCAGAGTTACTGTACAACAAGAGATGCTCATTCACTTACTGTAATCCTCGCTACAAGCTGGACTGGCTGCATGTCCAAGTCCTGGGATAATCCTTAATACAGCCAGCCGAGGTTTACATGGGAAATTGCGGAAAATATAAAAGTTCAGCTCAGTCCTGTAGTGAGCCAGTTCCTGTGTCTCCCAGATCTGCTGCCTAAACCAGTGTGAGCACTTCCACACTCCCCAGATCCTATTGAAACACCCCCTCCCTCCCTCTCCCATATCCTCCCTCCCAGCACTCAGCTCAGCTCTGGAATGAAAGCATTGCTGACTACTTTTTTCTACTCCCTTTTTTTGTACTTGCTTTATTGTAAGGTGACACCGAACAGTACAAAAAAAACCTTTTTTCTTGCGAAAAATAACAGGGTATCCCCCAAAATCAAATGAAATAGGTTCCATAACTTAGATTTTTCTTATGCTGCCTTAAACATGGAGGTAAAAAAAGTTAAGTAAGCTAATGACATAACTACAATTTAAGGGATGCTCTAAAGCATCTTGAATTAAAAGTAATAGTTTTCATTAAAAATCCAGGTACTGATTTATGTATATAACTTGCACACAGATCCAGGGGCATAACTATAGTGGTAGCAGCCATAGCAGCTGCTATGGGGCCCACAGTATCATGGGGGCACCGGCATCTGGGATATTTGGTGTGAATATGCTGTATGTGTGTATTTGTGATGTGTATATGCTCTAAATGTGAATGTGTATGCGATGTGTATATGCTGTATGTCTGTGTATATGGTGTTTATACACTGTTTGTATATTTTTTACAAATTATTCAGAAGTTCGCTATGGGACCCTACCTCTCCTAGTTACTCCACTGCACAGATCCATCTGCCTCACTAGACTGTAAGTCCTGCGTGTTGTTAGAATCTTCAGGTCAAAATATAACACCAGACTGCAGGATCAGACTACACAGGAGTTTTTGTAGTCTGTAACCATGAACCGATTTGACATGCTTTGTGCAGTGCTGCGTAATCTGTGTCCGCTATATAAATAAAAAATTATAATTATTTATTTTTTATTATGGAGATTTTCTAACTTACAAATGAATTTTTACATTTTGTTTTAATTGCATTGTTCACAACATTGGCAGATACATTGAACCAAGATGGCAATGGGTGGAAAACCTGTATGTACTCTTTAAATTAAAAAATTCAGGCCAATCTTTGAGGCTGGTGTCACATACAGTCCTTTCGTGGCAGCGTTTTTGAGCACACTTTAGGAGTGTATCCACAAAGATATAATGAATAACATATAAATAACAGACTGATTCATCTTCTCTGTTTTATACCTGCTTCTGGCGTGATTCGATTTCTTCTTGCTGAACCTATGATAGGTTTCTGCCAATAGACACAACAACCAAACTGTTATGGCAAATATAACACTACAAAATGTGCATAAAGTCCATACCCATGTGCATCTACCCTAAGACTATAAGCAACCTTCTGCTTTTCAAATTGATCCTCTATAGGATTAGAACTCATCCAATTTTGACCTTGAAGACAAGGAGCCCCCCACCACATCAATATATTCCACCTATATGAAATGTGAGTCCAAGCTAGCTCAAATATATATATATATATATATATATATATGTGTGTGTGTGTGTGTGTGTGTGTGTGTGTATACAGATCTAACCTAGTTTCTAGAACTCAGAATTCAGATGTCAAAGTCGTTGTTTCAACAGATGAACCAGAGGGATCTAGCATTTGTTTATCTCTGAGGCATCAGACGTATGGCTGACATTGGGCTTTAGTCGTTCTGCAAAAACCAATAATCTACAGTATATTGTCATATAGTTATGTAAGTATATTAGGTGAAAATAGTTAAGGGGACCTGCACATGGTCAGCATTTTCATGTAGAAAATTTATATATTCGTTATATTTCCTTCTAGTAATTGATTTAATGAAAATCCGGGTCATATTTGTCACAGAAACTTGACATGCTCCAAAATGTCAATGACATAAATGGTACTGTATTCCACAGTAATATTATGCAGGTTTGTTTTATGTTGTAGTTTTGCAATACCATTATTATGTTCTTTAATAATAATACCCCTTTAAAGGATTACATGTCAAAGAGCTCTTTCCCTCATTTGAGTCATGTGACACTTAGTGACAGCAGATTTCAGCTGTGGTTCTTTAACAACTAGTTGAGACCCCCTCCCTCATAGAAATACTTGGATAATTCCATACATGCCTGTAATTCTTATCAGCTGCATGGGCGATGTGACCCTCAGTGGTGAAGCTCATTCCTTCCCTATGCGCTAAGCAACGGTAACTATAACAAGTGTTCCTAAAGAAGGGGTTATTCTTATCGACTTTGAGTATTTGGGGGGGCATCTGCAGTTAGTGCCCAGTATCCAAGATCAGATTCACAACCTGAATGAACTGGGCTGGTGCTTCCTTCCAGCATGCTAATAATTGACACATTACCTGTCACTATGCCTGTCACCTGCAATATGTGACATCCAGTGACTTGAACATATGGCATAACACCTATAGACCAAGTACCGTATATACTCGCGTATAAGCCGACCCGAGTATAAGCCGAGACCCCTAATTTTACCACCGAAAACTGGGAAAACTTATTGACTCGAGTATAAGCCGAGGGTGTAGTATACAGCCAGCCCCCATGTAGTATACAGCCAGCCAGCCCCCGGTAGTATACAGCTTGCCCCCCGTAGTATACAGCTTGCCCCCCGTAGTATACAGCTTGCCCCCAGTAGTATACAGCTTGCCCCCAGTAGTATACAGCCTGCCCCCAGTAGTATAAAGCTTGCCCCCAGTAGTATACAGCTTGCCCCCAGTAGTATACAGCCTGCCCCCAGTAGTATACAGCCTGCCCCCAGTAGTATACAGCCTGCCCCCAGTAGTATACAGCACAGCCCCCAGTAGTATACAGCTTGTCCCCAGTAGTATACAGCCTGCCCCCATCAGTATACAGTCTGCCCTCAGTAGTATACAGCAGCCCCTATATAGATAAAGAAATAAAGTTAATACTCACCCTCCGTTGTCCCGATGTTCGTCGCGGCTCCCGGCGGCTTCCGATCCCCATCGCGGCTCCCGACGGCTTGCTCACTCTTCTCTGGCCGGGAGATCGCGCTGGCCGTCGCACACTGTGATGCCGCGCTGTCGCCGCTGATGACGTCATCCGCGGCGACAGCGTCACATCACAGTGTGCGACGGCCAGCGCGATCTCCCGGACATGTGAAGAGTGAAGAAGCCGCCGTGACAGGGATCGGGAGCCGCCGGGAACCGCAAGGAACATCGGGGACACTGGAGGGTGAGTATTAATGTATTTATTTTTATCATTGACTCGTGTATAAGCCGAGGCGAGGTTTTTCAGCACATTTTTTGTGCTGAAAATCTCGGCTTATACACGAGTATATACGGTATTTAACAAAAAAAACTGGTTAGGTCCAAGAACTTGCAAATCTAATATAAAATAAACCAAATACTCCAAAAAGAATCCTGTTTCTTATAGGGTTGACCCATTACCTGGTCCAGATATCTCCTCTCTTCTAGCCAGAATTCCAGAGTGTCTATCAGCCATATCCTCCTTCTTCTCTTCCCGTTTTCTAAAACTAACATGGATAAAACGGAACTCATAATCTTTCCATAAGCTAACACATCCCTCCCACCAGACCTAACCATCACAATTCATGGCTCCACGTTCTCCCCAGTCCATAAAGTCTTTGACTCAAGAACCTCTCTCGCATCCGACCCTTCCTCAATCCAGAGTCTACAAAATTGCTAGTCCTTGCCCTCAGAGTCACCCCTTGAACTACTGGAACATTTTTCTCTGTAGTCTCCCAGCTAACTCTCTAACACCCCCCTAATCCATCAGCCAATACCATCCCATGCGTAATCTCCGTTCTTCACAGGACCTTCAGCTTCACTTTATTACCATCTGCTCTTCTCATAACTGTTCACATGAAGGAAAACTGGCAGGCACTATCTTCCATCAGAGCAGTATCCCCACTCGACACACATAAAGCCACAGACCAATCCTGGAACTAGAGATCGCGGTACAGGACCATGCGGTGGTCTTCTCATAACTGCATTCAGGACTTCTCCCGTGCTTCCCCCATACTCTGGAACTCACTACCAAAATGTGTCAGATTGTCCCCCACCTTCCAATCCTTCAAATGTAATCTGAAAACCCACCTGTTCAAGAACGCCTACAACACACAATAACTGCACTGCTCTGCTCTCTCACCTTGTGTTTCCATCTACCCTCCCATATAGATTGGGGGTAGGGTCACTTGTTTCCTGATCTTTTTAATCTTATACTTGTACTTGCAATTGTTCTTGTCTTAATATAATGTATGTGAATCCCCTCACTTGTACAGCACCGTGGGATTGATAGCGCTCTTTAAATAAGTAATGACACATGTCACATATAAGAGCCAACACTGTACAGTACCAGCATAACGGAAGAGATTGCACCAAATGTTATCCATATGCTGCAGTAATATCAGAGCCATACTGCAAGTTTTCAATGGAAAGGGTTGATAGCAGTCATATACCTGCTTTGATTCCCTCTATAATGTGATTTAGATTTTGTCACATATGCAAGTGCCAGTCAGAAATTGTTCACAGCACAAGTTGGGCAGTTGGAGATGTGGAATCACAGGTGAGGCAGCATGTCCCATCCGTACTTTCATTGAGCAGATGAGGGAACGTTTGGAAAATTTATTGTATTCACCTTATCTGGTGGAACTAATAATGTCTATTCGCTATCTCCAGACCCAAACAAACGCAAAGTCTCTTCATCTTCGTCCTTTCATGCCCCACAGAAAACACTGAAACTTTTCATTTGTCTTGCAAATTTACATAGTGTTGATACTGAGCTCAGATTTATGTTAATAACGTTGCTCAGAGAAAAAAACTAAGAGACGTGGCACATGTGAGGTGAAGTACAAATATGTACAATATGGTGTGGGGAGAGTTGAGACACAACTCCTGTAGACATTCGGGCTAAGTGATGTATGGTAGTTCTTTGGCTGCTGTTGCACCCTTCTGGACTTCCAAAATGAGTTGAATTAATAAATTAGAAAGTCTGGGAAACCTGGGTGTTCAAAGTGGCGCAACAACACAATTCAACATCAGAGTGATATCTTCCACAGGTCAAGAGTCATTATAATGGAAGCTGCATAGTAGTTCATTGATAAGGAAAAGGATATCCATTCTCCTAATTGATGAAGAACTACTATTTGAAATGTGTTGTCATCTTGTTCTTTTAATAGACTCTACTGAGACAACAAATTGTAGGGTAATTGTCCTTTTTTTTACCAAGGCAGTTCCACTCTTAACACTTCTCCAGACAGGACTAATCAACCTGAGCTGGATGACTCATGCACAGCAGCTAGGGGATGGTGCAGCAATTGATTGCTTCTGCCTGTCAGAGCAATGCATAATTAGGGTAAGAGGTGACATGAGTGACAGAGCCTCATTATCATAATTTAATTTTTTTTTTTCAGCAAAACCACAATATGCAGATATGTTTCTGCATGTGTAGCTACAGCATTCTCATGATATGTTTGGTTCATAATGGTAGATTTTCCTAGACAATGTGAGCAAAACACAACAGCTGCAGAAATGTCTACAATGAGGACTGCAATAATGGGGCAAATCTATTTAATATTCCCCTCACCTGCTGCGGAAAAAAAAAAAAAAAAAAAAAATATATATATATATATATATATATATATATTTATATACGGTATACATAAATGGATTAATTTCGCTGGGCCAGGCTGTTCCCACTCTCCTTGCATACTTTTAAAAGTGGTGTGGAAGTGGTGAAAGATGGAAAAATGTTTCATTTCCTGTTCCTCTGCCTGAAATTGTAATTTTTTGATGCCAGTACGCCAGAGAACTCACTGTATCATTATAGAGAACAGGCTGTGGTGGCTTAGCTCACAGATCATTGCCTAGACTGGAGACAATTGTATCAACTTCCCAACTGTCTGCAATGTCTGGCTGCATAGGGTATAAGAAAAGAAAAATAAAAGTTTTTTTGTGCATTAAAGGAATTTTTATTGTTTTACATGTGATATAAGATTTTATATATTAATTGGCAGCCATATGATAATGTTTACTCTTTTGATAGATCTATGTATATGATGTTCATTCTGATTGTATTGCATTTTGTGTAACTTTTTATATTTAACAAAGTTTTTTGCAAAATAAATAAAGAACACCAGGACTCCGAATAACAACCTCAGAACAGAGACCCTAAATAATTACCTGAGTGAAGTTGGCCCCCCCACCTTGTTCAAATCAAACAAAATTGGTGTCAAACATTTGTGCTACGTTTGTGCTGGTTTGTGCAGCAGAAATTTTTGTTTGTGCCGCTATCGTTTTCGAGATTTTAATGAAAGTTTCCAGAGGTCATCAGAGGTCAACCAGCCCCCCCCCACATTGCCCAAATCAAACAAAACTGGTGCCGAACAATTCTGCTACGTTTGTGCTGCGCAAATTTTTGTTTGTGCTGCTTTTGTTTTGAATATATGAACAAAAAATGAAAGTTCAAAAGTTCAAGCAGCCCCCCCACATTAACGGAATCAAACAAAACTGGTGTCAAACATTAGTGCTACGTTTGTGCTGGTTTGTGCAGCTATAATTTTTAAGGTATGTTCAGGTGTTTGAGGTGTTTAGGATGAACTGGTAAAAAACAAACCTAGTGACACTTCCCTGGTTTGATCACCAGGGGGAGCTAGCAAACACATTGTACTTAGGAAGAAATGAACTCTGATGACCTCTGCAAAAAAGTATGAATATATTAAAAATGATAGCGGCACAAACGAAAATTTTTGCTGCACAAACCAGCACAAACATAGCACTAACGTTTGACACCAGTTTTGTTTGATTCCGTTAATGTGGGGGGGGCTGCTTGAACTTTTGAACTTTAATTTTTTGTTCATAAATTCAAAACAAAAGCAGCACAAACAAAAATTTGCGCAGCACAAACCAGCACAAACGTAGCAGAATTGTTCGGCACCAGTTTTGTTTGATTTGGGCAATGTGGGGGGGCTGGTTGACCTCTGATGACCTCTGGAAACTTTCATTAAAATCTTAAAAACGATAGCGGCACAAACGAAAATTTCTGCTGCACAAACCAGCACAAACGTAGCACAAACGTTTGACACCAATTTTGTTTGATTTCAACAAGGTGGGGGGGCCAACTTCACTTAGGTTAAATAATTGTATACTCCACGTCCACTAAATACCTTTTCAAATCCAGAAGTCAATTCAATGAAAAATTAATAGAAGTAAAGTGCCCTGTAAGAGAGGAACAAGGAGAGTACACTATCTGTGACACCGCATCCAGGGGTCTTAAAGATGCATGATGGAATTTCTTTATTGATTACCTGTCCTTACACTCAGTATACCACTGGTCTACTGTATCATGTATGATGGGGTTTTTCAGTGACATCCACTTCTTATTTCCAGACCTTTGATGTCACATTTATTGGTCACATGTCCTGTTTGCAGCTCAGTCCCAGTATGAATGAGGCTGAGCTGCACTACCAAGTGCTGCTACTATACAGTAAAGGGTATGCTTAGTAATCAGTGACGTGAGGTGTGTGCTGGTGTCAAACCTGAAAGAGGCTTCAATGTCATCCTTACTGTTCTGCCCATTTCTCCAATGTATTATATGGTGGAATTACATTTTTAAGACCATTTAGTTGCTCATTAGACTTAGACTTGGTGGAAGACATAGTCATTAATATGGATGGATAATTACCTGTGTTGTGGCAGGTACTTTGTAAAAACTGCTGAACACCCAACAAACAAATGGCAGCGCAGCACTTGATAAACATCTCACCCTCATGTGTTTAAATTGTATACTCTAAAAACAATTGCTACATTAGCTGACAGATGGTAAGAATACAATTTTATTTATAAATTATTAAAAATAAAATACATGGCACAATCCACAAAAAAGAACACAGACTGGATATGACCCCTACAATTCAATCACATACTGTATATGCAACATCCCACACCGGGGCCTAGCCTTTCTCTGACTTGGGGGCAGCCAGATCCTTCGGTACCTGAGTGGCTGGCAGAGCACAGCCTAGCGCTCGTCTGCAGTCACGGTGCTGGGTACCAGGGGCAAAGGCTTTGTCCACAGCGCGGCAGCTCTCCGACAGGTGGAAGCACAAGACAGGAGGGAGAGGCTAAAAATGTAGAATTTTCCCCCTGGGGCAGCCAAAATGTAGATGTAGGGATCCCTGGTGGTGGTAATTGGGACACCCTTGGTGGTATCAGCCTTACACAGGAATCCCTCGGAAACAGTGGATGTCAATCATTCAACCCACAGTTTGTTTATTCAAGAACTCAGCAATGGCCAAGACAGCAAGAACAATCAACTGGGTTCAGATTGCTGGTTGGCTTGTGTTCCACAGGAGTTGCTCACAGCCTGGTATAAAAATGATAATCTTTATTTATATAGTTCCATCATATTCCGTAGCGCTTTACAAATCATAGGGGACATATCCGAATAAAATAAAACATGACAGAGTACAAACCGTCATATGAAACAATAGGAGTAAGGGACCTGCTCGCAAGAGCTTACAGTCTATGAGGGCGACACAAAATGGGGCGACGCAAAAGGTAAAAGCTTATATAATGGTCCAGCCGTTCTTCATAAAGGAATAGAACAAAATATAATATAATAAATAGAGGTGCTGCTGCTTGACCCAGTCATCAGCCGCCATCTTATATACAAAGTCCAAGGGGAATGGGAAAGCAGAGAAGCCTGGAGCTTGGTGTCTGGTGGTTGCTTGATAACAGATGGGAGGAGGACACAGGATAGTTTAGTAACAAGAGTTAAAACTTCATGCAGTAAACGAATGTTGTAGGCTTGCCTAAAGACATAGGTTTTAAGAGCATGTTTAAAGCTTTGGAAGTTGGGTGTTAGGCTGGTGTTAGGCCGGGGATACGTACAGTGGCACCGTTCTGCTCTGTGTCATACATTAGCCCCCCATATGGTCGTGTGAACGCGGCCTAACCAATGTTTGTCAGTTTTTTGTTTAATTTGTGGCAGCATTCTGGCATATTTTATATCTGATATTCTAATCTACTACAGACAGTCCCCGGGTTACATGCAAGATAGGGTCTGTAGGTTTGTTCTTAAGTTGAATTTGTATGTAAGTCGGAACTGTATGTTTTATCATTGCAATCCCAGTCAGAACTTTTTTGGTCTCTGTGACAATTGGATTTTAAAAATGTTGGGTTGTCATAAGAACCAGGATTAACACTAAAGCTTCATTACAGACACCTGTGATAACTGTTACAGCTGATCATTGTAGCCTTGGATTAAAGTACAGTAAATTACCAATATCCAGAGGTCCGTTTGTAACTAGGGGTCGTATGTTCTTAAGTAGGGGACCGCCTGTATAGTTAGAATTGGGGCATATATACTGTCTTAGCAATCAATACAGCTATAGAAGGGACCAGGGGTATGTGCAAGGGTTCTTTGCCATCAATGCCAGCCAATAAACTAAATAAAACTTTGTGCTGGGATTTTTAGATACATAGTAAATGTTTTTAGGGGTTCAGTTTCCGGATGTAATACAAAGAGTGTTCCCATTTACAGACAACATATAAACAACAAGTTTACGTTGATCACACTTGATCAGCCTGTGATTGTTGTGGCTGTGTCTGCGGGTGAATGATCTGAACCAAACTCCACAGGAATGTGCTGTCCATCTAATCCCTGTTTAGCTTGGATAGATGAAAGTTATGTACAATGTTTGCCAAACCATATTGTCCTTGAAGAGGAGAATGACAGCCACAGCACGGATGCCAACTAATTTGTGTAGACTGGTTTGTATTTGAAGGGACAACTCCACTATCTTTATTACTTTTTCAGGTTCCATATGGATAGTTTAAGTGAAAAAAGTATATTTTATGAGGAGCTTTATGAGTAATTGTGTTCTATGTCCATGGGTAAAATATTATTTCTACATTGGTTACAATGTACTATCGACATGAGCCATAGTTACAGTTATGTTCACTACTGAACTGTGAATTCTGTTCATAATGGAAGACAAATCACATTGCTTGATCTATTACAAAGTGGACACCAACAAAGTCGGATTGGACCCTATTAATTTGTCATGGAGCCTGTCAGGTTCCACACAGGTAACCGAAAAGAGAAATTTTTTTATCTCCATGAGAAACAATGTAGTATTCTTAAGGCCTCATGCACATGTACAAATGCAAACAGTCCGTTTCTGCCTGTGGACACTATTGGGTACTGGCTGGCCATGCTGATGCCCATTTAGAATGCCCAGCTGTACCACAAAAGAAGTAGGAATAGGATGTTCCCGGTGCAGTGAGGTATGTCATGCACCCTGCCTCACTACACTGTGCCTCTGCACAATACAAAGATAGGGAGTCCATGACCTCCTGGCCACTATTGTGTGCCTGAGGACTAAGAGTAACGGAGTTATATCAGATGCATTATATTTTTACCATGCCTTATGTACATGAGCAATTAACTTGTCACTTGAGGTGTATGATAACCCAATGCCAAGAGGGACACATATCAGTAATGCACTTAGGGAAGCAAATGTTTCTGCCCATCAATCTGGCTTATGTTGCCATTTCCAAACAATTTGAAGCCAATTATTTCACACCGAGGAAGATCATTCACAAGTAGAAAACATTCTAGACAGTTGGCAAGGAGTAAATGTCCCAACAAATATACTCCAAGGTCATATCAT
This sequence comes from Engystomops pustulosus, assembly GCF_040894005.1. Taxonomy (NCBI): domain Eukaryota; kingdom Metazoa; phylum Chordata; class Amphibia; order Anura; family Leptodactylidae; genus Engystomops; species Engystomops pustulosus. The sequence continues at coordinate 59,920,774 of NC_092417.1, read as the reverse complement.
AAGATGCTCAAAGAAATTGCTACAAACTCAAGTGCTACATCTTATCTTCTTCAATCCTCAGTTAGCTTGTTGAATGTTCAAGTTCAGGACAGTATTGTGACGGTCATATAGACTTTTACTTTCTAAAAAAAGAACATGGCAGAGATTGACCTAATAAACCATCAGTAGTTTCATTACTTCATTTAACCAATTTACATCTCACTTCAAAGTTGATTTTTTTAGATTATGCCATCACACTGGGCCATGTGAGATACAAAACTAGCAGGTATTACACAGTTTGACAATATACTGGCAGTGGTTTGTTATGCCAATTGCTGATGACAGGTTCCCTTTAAGTTTGCAAAATTATTTTGATGATTTTTTTTGGACAGTTAAGATCAATGTGGAGATGTTGGCACCTTGATTTGCAAAATCAAACATAGCATATCAGCAAAAACATGTAGGACCTGGGCTTCTTAAAGTTGACCATAAACTCTTCTGTATTTTAGAGTCAAATGTCAGAACATCTACCCAATAGTTAAAACTTTGATGCCAATGATTAAACAACGGAACATCTGAAAATCTTCAACTGAATAGTTATGTTTGTTCTGGTACTGTATCTATGTAGGAAGCTTTACACTATAACCATTTCTATAAAGCTATGTTTAATGTGATACTGTATCTGTTAATTTTACTTGTAGTATGTTTGATTCTGATGGTGAATATATGTAGTCATTATGATTCTAGTCCTGTATGTGCAATATGACTGCTGTAGTCCCCGGAAAATCCAATTCCAATATACTGTATGTATTGCTGTCCACCTTGACTAGTGGTTATAGAGATAACAAATATTTACTGATATATTCATAAGGACTTCACAGAAAGCTATTAATTATATGTCAAATAGTTCATTATATTTTGTGTGTGGTATATTGGGGAAGACTATATTCTGTGATGGCGAAAATGTATGACACCTGCGTGGGAACTTGTAGCTACAAATTTGAATCCCTCCGCTGCCTGCACCTGTAAAAGCATAACTCTAGAAAGTCCAAACACTAGTTGTAACATAATGGGGCACATTAGAGTTCCCGAAAGTGCATTGCCCAATAGAGATGAGCGAGCACTAAAATGCTCGGGTACTCGTTATTCGAGACGAACTTTTCCCGATGCTCGAGTGCTCGTTTCGAGTAACGAGCCGCATTGAAGTCAATGGGAGACTCGAGCATTTTTCAAGGGGACCAAGGCTCTGCACAGGGAAGCTTGGCCAAACACCTGGGAACCTCAGAAAATGGACAGGAAACAGCAGGGGCAGCATGCATGGATGCCTCTGAGGCTGCTTAATCGCACCATTATGCCAAAATTATGGGCAACAGCATGGCCATGACAGAGTGACAGAATGAAGCTAGATAGCATGTAAAACATCCAATAATTGACCCTGACATTATAGGGGACGGCATGCAGAGGCAGCGGCAGCAGCGGCAGGCTAGAGAGTGGCATGGCGACATACCCTAAATGGACTCAGGCTTCAAACCAATGGGTGGCAGAGAGGAACCAAAGGAGGTGAGCAAGAAGCGCTCAAATAATATCGGTACATTATAAAAGTTTGCCAGTATATTTTGTGGATTACACAGCAGGGTGGCGACAAAGTTAACATGGAAGCCATGAAAACAACCCAAAATTCTGCCTGACACAGCTCGTTTGATAAGGGGACCATGTATGGAGGCAGTGAACTAGTAGTAGATTAAAGGTGCTGCAGTTCAAACTATGTTAGTTGGATCTTGGAATGGAGCTGGCGCTCCGCTGCCAGGCGAGCTTTCGCCAATCCAAGCCCCTGTCTCTAGGCTACTCCCCAAACAGCACTTCTAAGAACCTTTTGTATAAGATCAAGTGTAGTAGCGTTCTTATAAGTTTGGGATATGGCGGGTGAGGGGAATGTAAACATCTGCGCAAGAAGCGCTGAAATAATATCCGTAAATGAAAAAAGTTTTCCAGTATATTTTGTGGCTTACACAGCACGGTGGCGACAAAGTTAACAAGTTTGATGTGGAATGCCCTGTAATAGCTCTTGGGCGGTGTGCCTTTTATCACCTAGGCTCAGCAGTTTGAGCACCGCCTGCTGTCGCTTAGCGACGGCACTGCTGCTGTGCCTAGAGCTACCGACTGATGGCGCCATGCCCACGGATGGTAATTCGGAGGAGGAGGAGGTGGAGGAGGGGTGGGAGGAGGAGGAGGCATAGTAGGCCTGAAACACCTGGACCGAGGTAGGCCCCGCAATCCTCTGCGTCGGCAGTATATGACCAGCCCCAGGGTCAGACTCGGTCCCAGCCTGCACCAAGTTAAGTGTAGTAGCGTTCTTATAAGTTTGGAATATGGCGGGTGAGGGGAATGTAAACAGATGCGCAAGAAGCGCTGAAATAATATCCGTAAATGGTAAAAGTTTGCCAGTATATTTTGAGGATTACACAGCAGGTTGGCGACAAAGTTAACAAGTTTGTTGTGGAAGCCATGAAAACAACCCAAAATTCTGCCTGACACAGCACGTTTGATAAGGCGGCCATGTATGGAGGCAGTGAACTAGTAGTAGATTAAAGGTGCTGCAGTTAAAACTATGTTAGTTGGTTCTTGGCATGGAGCTGGCGCTCCGCTGCCAGGCGAGCTTTCGCCAATCCAAGCCCCTGTCTCTAGGCTACTCCCCAAACAGCACTTCTAAGAACCTTTTGTATAAGATCAAGTGTAGTGGCGTTCTTATAAGTTTAGGATATGGCGGGTGAGGGGAATGTAAACATCTGCGCAAGAAGCGCTGAAATAATATCCGTAAATGGTAAAAGTTTGCCAGTGTATTTTGTGGATAACACAGCAGGGTGGCGACAAAGTTAACAACTTTGATGTGGAATCCATGAAAACAACCCAAATTTCGGCCTGACACACCTCGTTTGATAAAGGGATGATGTATGGAGGCAGCTATATGGACGACTTTTGGAGGTAGCAATGGAGACAACGTGTGGAGGCTGCTATGGAGACAATTCAATTTGGATAGTGCCTGTATGTGGCAGTCCAAAAAATTTTTCAAACCAGAGGAGCAGGTAGGTGGCCCTCCATAAAAATGGAATAGATTGAGTGCCTGTATGTGGCAGTCCAAAAAAGTTTTCAAACCAGAGGAGCAGGTAGGTGGCCCTCCATAAAAATGGAATAGATTGAGTGCCTGTATGTGGCAGTCCAAAAAAGTTTTCAAACCAGAGGAGCAGGTAGGTGGCCCTCCATAAAAATGGAATAGATTGAGTGCCTGTATGTGGCAGTCCAAAAAAGTTTTCAAACCAGAGGAGCAGGTAGGTGGCCCTCCAGAAAAATTGAATAGATTGAGTGCCTGTATGTGGCACTCCCAAAAATTGTTTAAAACAGAGGACCGGGTCGGTGGCCCTCCAGAAAAATTAAATGCATAAAGTACTATAGCTAGAGCCAGTGGGCCCTGTCAAAAAATAGCCAGTTTCCTCTGCTTTACTGTACAAAGAGGAGGAGAAGGAGGAAAATGAGGAGGAGGAGGAGTGGATAAATTATTCAGGTTGAGCTTCCTTCACCTGGTGGAGATTGGAAATTAGGAGAAATCCAGGCTTTATTCATCTTGATAAGCGTCAGCCTGTCAGCGCTGTCAGTCGACAGGCGTGTACGCTTATCGGTGATGATGCCACCAGCTGCACTGAAAACCCGCTCGGACAAGACGCTAGCGGCAGGGCAGGCAAGAACCTCCAAGGCGTACAGCGCCAGTTCGTGCCACATGTCCAGCTTTGAAACCCAGTAGTTGTAGGGAGCTGTGTGATCATTTAGGACGATGGTATGGTCAGCTACGTACTCCCTCACCATCTTTCTGTAAAGATCAGCCCTACTCTGCCGAGACTGGGGACAGGTGACAGTGTCTTGCTGGGGTGACATAAAGCTGGCAAAAGCCTTGTAAAGCGTACCCTTGCCAGTGCTGGACAAGCTGCCTGCTCGCCTACTCTCCCTCGCTACTTGTCCCGCAGAACTACGCACTCTGCCGCTAGCGCTGTCAGAAGGGAAATACTGTTTCAGCTTGTGCACCAGGGCCTGCTGGTATTCATGCATTCTCACACTCCTTTCCTCTCCAGGGATGAGAGTGGAAAGATTTTGCTTGTACCGTGGGTCCAGGAGAGTGAACACCCAGTAATCGGTGCTGGAATAAATTCTTTGAACGCGAGGGTCACGGGATAGGCAGCCTAGCATAAAATCTGCCATATGCGCCAGAGTACCAACGCGTAAGAATTCACTCCCCTCACTGGCCTGACTGTCCATTTCCTCCTCCTCCAACTCCTCCAACTCCTCTTCTTCTGCCCATACACGCTCAACAGTGAAGGACTCAACAATGGTCCCCTCTTGTGTCTCGCCAACATTCTCCTCCTCTTCCTCCTCATCCTCCTCCACCTCCTCCGATATGCGCTGAGAAACAGACCTAAGGGTGCTTTGGCTATCAACAAGGGAATCTTCTTCCCCCGTCTCTTGTGAGGAGCGCAAAGCTTCCGACTTCATTCTGACCAGAGAGTTTTTCAACAGGCCAAGCAGCGGGATGGTGAGGCTGATGATGGCGGCATCGCCACTGACCATCTGTGTTGACTCCTCAAAGTTACTCAGCACCTGACAGATATCAGACATCCACGTCCACTCCTCATTGTAGACTTGAGGAAGCTGACTGACCTGACTACCAGTTCTGGTGGAAGTTGACATCTGGCAGTCTACAATCGCTCGGCGCTGCTGGTAAACTCTGGATAACATGGTCAGTGTTGAATTCCACCTCGTGGGCACGTCGCACAACAGTCGGTGAGCGGGCAGTTGGAGGCGGCGCTGCGCTGCCCTGAGAGTGGCAGCATCTGTGCTCGACTTCCTGAAATGCGCACAGATGCGGCGCACCTTCATGAGCAAATCAGACAGATTGGGGTATGTCTTGAGGAAACGCTGAACTATCATATTTAACACATGGGCCAGGCATGGCACATGTGTCAGTCTGCCGAGTTGCAGAGCCGCCACCAGGTTACGGCCGTTGTCACACACAACCATGCCTGGCTTCAGGTTCAGCGGTGCCAGCCACAGATCAGTCTGCGCCGTGATGCCCTGTAATAGTTCTTGGGCGGTGTGCCTTTTATCGCCTAGGCTCAGCAGTTTCAGCACCGCCTGCTGTCGCTTAGCGACTGCACTGCTGCTGTGCCTAGAGCTACCGACTGATGGCGCCATGCCCACGGATGGTCGTTCGGAGGAGGAGGTGGAGGAGGGGTGGGAGGAGGAGGAGGCATAGTAGGCCTGAAACACCTGGACCGAGGTAGGCCCCGCAATCCTCGGCGTCGGCAGTATATGACCAGCCGCAGGGTCAGACTCGGTCCCAGCCTTCACTAAGTTAACCCAATGTGCCGTCAGCGATATATAGTGGCCCTGCCCGGCAGCACTCGTCCACGTGTCCGTGGTCAGGTGGACCTTGTCAGAAACGGCGTTGGTCAGGGCTCGGATGATGTTGTCTGACACGTGCTGGTGCAGGGCTGGGACGGCACATCGGGAAAAGTAGTGGCGGCTGGGGACCGAATACCGAGGGGCGGCCGCCGCCATGAGGCTGCGAAAGGCCTCGGTCTCTACTAGCCTATAGGGCAGCATCTCCAGGCTTAGCAATCTGGACATGTGCACATTAAGGGCTTGGGCGTGCGGGTGGGTTGCACTATATTTGCGTTTCCGCTCCAGCGACTTTGGTATGGAGAGCTGAACGCTGGTGGATGCTGTGGAGGATCGTGGAGGCGACGATGGGGTTTTTGTGCCAGGGTCCTGGGCAGGGGGCTGACTAGCAGCTGACACAGGGGAAGGAGCAGTGGTGTGCACGGCCGGAGGTGAACGCGCTTGTTGCCACTGAGTGGGGTGTTTAGCATTCATATGCCTGCGCATACTGGTGGTAGTTAAGCTAGTAGTGGTGGAACCCCTGCTGATCCTGGTTTGGCAAATGTGGCACACCACAGTCCGTCGGTCATCCGGTGTTTCCTTAAAGAACCTCCAGACTTCTGAAAATCTAGCCCTCGCCGCAGGAGCCCTCGCCACGGGAGCTTCACTAGTTGACACATTTGGCGCTGATGCACCAGCTCTGGCCCTGCCTCTCCGTCTGGCCCCACCACTGCCTCTTCCAACCTGTTCTGGTCGAGGACTCTCCTCCGTCTCAGAAGCACTGTGTTCACCCGGCCTCTCAACCCAGCTTGGGTCTGTCACCTCATCATCCTCCGATCCCTCAGTCTGCTCCCCCCTCGGACTTCCTGCCCTGACAACAACTTCCCCACTGTCTGACAACCGTGTCTCCTCATCGTCGGACACCTCTTTACACACTTCTTCCACTACGTCAAGAAGGTCATCATCACCCACAGACTGCGACTGGTGGAAAACCTGGGCATCGGAAAATTGCTCATCAGCAACCGGACAAGTGGTTTGTGACTGTGGGAAGGGTCCAGAAAACAGTTCCTCAGAGTATGCCGGTTCAAATGGCAAATTTTGCTGGGAGGGGGCAGACTGGGGGGGAGGAGGCTGAGGTGCAGGAGCTGGAGGAGTGCCGATTTCGGTGACATGGGTGGACTGCGTGGAAGACTGACTGGTGGACAAATTGCTCAAAGCATTGTCGGCAATCCACGACATCACCTGTTCGCACTGTTCTGGCCTCAACAGTGCTCTACCACGAGTCCCAGTAACTTCAGACATGAACCTAGGGAGTGTAGCTCTGCGGCGTTCCCCTGCTCCCTCATCAGCAGGTGGTGTCTCACCCCGCCCAGGACCACGGCCTCTGACCCCTGCAGTAGTTGGACGCCCACGTCCCCGCCCTCGTCCTCTACCCCTAGCCCTCGGGTTAAACATTTTGAAAATGAGAGTTATAACTTTAATTTTTTTTTTACCTTTTTTTTGTGTTTTTTTTTTTTGTGTGTTTTTTAGTTTTTAAAACCAAACGATGCTATCCTATTGCTATGGCTATTTTCTAGCCAAGTATGAAAGCACACTACTATGCCAGATGAGATGACGCTGAGTTATGAAAAAAATAAACGTAAAATAAAAAAGGAAATGGCAGACTGTGCCTAATTGAAATCCAACCCCGGGCCCTAATAAATTTTCCCACTTCGGTCTTTGCGATGGATATGTGCGTCACTAAGCGCAAAACACAGTGGTCGCAAGTCTCACTCCAAATTGCTCACAATTTGCTAGTAGATGCACTGCAACAACTACAGCCACCAGCAGATCAACCAGAAATCAAATATATATAACGCTACTGTAGGCGTAAGTAAGCCGTTTGGATTCTCCTATGGCTATTTTCTAGCCAAGTATTAAAGCACACTACTATGCCAGATGAGATGACGCTGAGTTATGAAAAAAATAAACGTAAAATAAAAAAGGAAATGGCAGACTGTGCCTAATTGAAATCTAACCCCGGGCCCTAATAAATTTTCCCACTTCGGTCTTTGCGATGGATATGTGCGTCACTAAGCGCAAAACACAGTGGTCGCAAGTCTCACTCCAAATTGCTCACAATTTGCTAGTAGATGCACTGCAACAACTACAGCCACCAGCAGATCAACCAGAAATCAAATATATATAACGCTACTGTAGGCGTAAGTAAGCCGTTTGGATTCTCCTATGGCTATTTTCTAGCCAAGTATTAAAGCACACTACTATGCCAGATGAGATGACGCTGAGTTATGAAAAAAATAAACGTAAAATAAAAAAGGAAATGGCAGACTGTGCCTAATTGAAATCCAAATCCGGGCCCTAATAAATTTTCCCACTTCGGTCTTTGCGATGGATATTTGCGTCACTAAGCGCAAAACACAGTGGTCGCAAGTCTCACTCCAAATTGCTCACAATTTGCTAGTAGATGCACTGCAACAACTACAGCCACCAGCAGATCAACCAGAAATCAAATATATATAACGCTACTGTAGGCGTAAGTAAGCCGTTTGGATTCTCCTATGGCTATTTTCTAGCCAAGTATTAAAGCACACTACTATGCCAGATGAGATGACGCTGAGTTATGAAAAAAATAAACGTAAAATAAAAAAGGAAATGGCAGACTGTGCCTAATTGAAATCAAACCCCTAATAAATTTTCCCACTTTGGTGTTTGAGGTGGATATGTGTGTCACTAAGAGCTAAACACAACGGTAGCAAGTCCCCCTGCTAATTCCTCACAATATGGTACTACTACCACACTACTAGTGCCAGCAAGCCCAGCCACAAGCAAATAAAAAAAAAAGGATAACGTTATTGTAGCCCTAAGAAGGGCTGTTGTAGAATCACTCCTGCCTAACAGTAAGCTAATAGAACACCCTAACGCTTTCCCTGACCAGCAGCAGCTCTCTCCCTAGCGGCATCCAGACAGAGAATGATCCGAGCAGCGCGGGCAGCGGCTAGTCTATCCCAGGGTCACCTGATCTGGCCAGCCAACCACTGCTATCGACGTGTAAGGGTACCACGTCATGCTGGGTGGAGTGCAGAGTCTCCTGGCTTGTGATTGGCTCTGTTTCTGGCCGCCAAAAAGCAAAACGGCGGGAGCTGCCATTTTCTCGAGCGGGCGAAATACTCGTCCGAGCAACGAGCAGTTACGAGTACGCTAATGCTCGAACGAGCATCAAGCTCGGACGAGTATGTTCGCTCATCTCTATTGCCCAATGAAAATGCCCTGTGCCGCGATTCACTAAGATTGTGCCCCCCGATTTCCTGCATGTGTCGCTTCCCCCGCTCAGGTTCTACGGAGTTCACCTTCTTCTCCCCGGTGCATGTAAGTGCATTGGATGCGACACAATTTTAATCTTAAATCCCGCTTCGATCCGAATCAATCGGATCATCCGACTGCCGGCCCCACCAAATTCTGTCGCATGAAAGCCGGCGCTGCTAAGCCAAAATCTGATCGCATGCGACACAATCCCCTGCTAAATCCCTGTCACAGCCATGCAAAACCCAAAAATGTCGTGAAGTCCAACGGAAATGCAATCCGGGAACCCTTAGTAAATAAGCCCCAATGTGCCAGAAATGTAACACATACATACAGCATATATAAACTTATACCGCATTCTAATCAGAAACACATGAGTACATCTTCCTCACTTACAGTAAGTATTATGATATAAAAAACCCCTTATGCAAAACCTGTAGCAGCCCTACACATGATTTGCCTTTCACAATACTGATATTATCTTATGTAGTAGAGGGATTTTACTTCACAAATAACCCGTACACCACTTATCTGCAAGTACTTTTCACAGAGCTGCATATCTTCTCCTACATCATTCATTGGCAACTAATAAGTATATGCCCAGAACTCAACTTTGAATGCCCGTGGGTGAATTTTGGCAGCAGAAGCTGCTATTTAAGTCTTTGCTCATTTGCATAACTCCAGCAGGACTAGCATTACCACAATGCAATTCAAGTGGCACTAGGGAAAAAATTCAATGAAAATGGGTTCTTTGTTTTATAGTTTACAGAGGTCAAATACCATCCCAAAATAACGTGCCATGGGATTTTCCACTGTCTACATCAGTGTAATCATACATTGCATACATGGCGGCGGTGGCAGCATTGTATAACTATTATAGGGCTTTATTCTTCAATTGTGGCTCTGTTCCCTACAGCAACCAATTACATCTAAGCTTACATTTAATATGCTCTGGAAAAGAAATCTGTAAACTGTGCTGTGTGGTTTCTATGGGTAACATTTAGTCCATTTATTTGGACTAAAAAGCCAGAAAAACTTAATTTTTAGCTTCATTATAGGTAAAATTGCAACAAGCTCTGTGTCTGTAAAGGAAGTGGTAACATGGCATGAAGCTTCCATTTTTATACTTACTCTGTTGTCCTTTTTGTATTATGTATGTATATATGACACTGGCTTAGCCTCAGGTCTTTGAGAATATTTAAAAACAGAGATTTCTCTACAAAATTGAAAAGTTTCAATTATGGCATTTCTTATTAGAAGCTACATCTTCAGAGCATGCACACCTTTAGGCTACATTCATATGGCCGTGTGCTTGCCTTGACTGGATCCCAGTGGCCGCACTGCAAATCTGCCCAAATATAGGAGATGTCCTATATTTTGTGGTGTGTTCACCCAGCTCCGTCATGGTACTGTGAGACACAGTGTTCCCTGCACCGTGAACGGGTGCCATAGTCCTCAGTGGGGGCTGTGATCTGGCCTCAAATTGTGTGGCCAGATCGTGGCCCCCATTGCGGTCTTGTGAATGAGGCCTCCACCTCACTTCTGGAGAAACCTACTAATCTTTTTTTCTACCATGAGGAATTTACTATCCCGAAGAAGATTCCTGCTGCCTGCCTCTGACCTAATCTGTAAATTAATAATCTTCGAACCTAACCTAACTTGTAAAGTGGCCGGGCACTGGGCAGGAGGAACCTACCATCAGATCTACTTTTGATAGGAGATTTCTCATGGTAGGTTTACTTTAAAATTCTTTATATACCATACAAAGATTCATAAAAAGTCAGATGTCTTTTAGATATATATTATCACAACCGTATTTATTTTCCCTTTTTCCCTTCCCCTCCCCAAACTTTATTCAAAACTTACCATACAAAACATCATATATTCATCATAGTTACAAAACTTTATTAATATCTCTTAATTCCAATACCCTAAACCCATCACTCGCCAAACCCAACCTGAAAGAGGAGGTGAGAGATTCGGCTACACTGGATGACACCCAGAGAGAGAAGTAGGTTGTTATTTGATTTTTAATTTTTTTTTCTCTAACATCATAACTCCCAGAGATATCTGTTTTCATTTCCTCTATGATACCCAAGTACAAAGGCAGCCTTATCTTTGTAACCAGATTTCTCCATTCAGTAATAGAAGGATCCTATATTTTATTCCAAATTTTAACAGGAATCATTCTTCCCAAAAACAACAACTTGGAAATTAATTTACCTTTGAGAAAAGGTTGAGTCTACCTACTAATCTATGATACAATCAATCTAAAGTTACAGCGTTTGTAGAGGTGAAGAATTTTGATCAAACGTGAATCTGTTGAACTCGTTATAAAAATAGGTAGGGCGGCACGGTGGCTGAATGAGTAGCACTTCTGCCTTGCAGCGCTGGGGACCTGGGTTCGAATCCCACTCAGGTCAACATCTGCAAAAGAGTTTGTATGTTCTCTCTGTGTTTGCGTGGGTTTCCTCCGGGTACTCTGGTTTCCTCCCACACTCCAAAACATACTGTTAGGTTGTTTAGATTGTGAGCCCCATGGGGACAGGGACCAATTTGACATGCTTGTGCAGCGCTGCGTAATCTGTGTGCGCTATATAAATAAAGAATTATTATTATTATTATTATTAGGTTTATATTACACCCTGAGGCACACAACAGAGGATTCTGGAAGATGAGATCTACAGGTGAGTTCATCAAATGTGACAGAAGAATCCATAAAAATATTATAAATAGTTCTGCTTATGGAAGTGATGAGAATTTGCTAATGAAAGTAAATTTAACAAAATTACTGAAGTTTTCATTATACATTAGACTTGGCATCAGATGTACATCCTATGTCTACGATTATATTGAAATCAAGGCTGTTCATGGCTCATTGTTGTTTCACAAGAAGTGTATTTCTTTATCTAATTGGATATAAGACCAGTCATGTAGCTTTCCATTACTCAGGGGTGTAGGTATAAGAGTATCAGAGGGTAGAAGTTAAGTCTGGACCCTGGTACATGATTGAAGCCTCTCCGCCACATAGGAGGACGCCAGTGTTATAAAATGGTAGATGGGAGCTTTGTTACAGATTTTCCTAGTCTCTAATGAATTACCAAATCTTTTGCTTTTCTTGTAGCTGTGGCTGAGTAAAATGAGCAATTGTTGAGGCTGAAGTTGTGTGAATGTCCATTCCTGCAGCTCTTATCAGTGGAGAACTCAATACCCATCATACAGAAGGGTGTAAAAGTTTTTTTCCCGTGCAACTGTCTAATAAAGTATGTGGAATACAGGAGTTTCTCACGGCTTGCTGTCTGCTGTGAGAAGTGATAACACACACAGTCCTATTCTTAGTCACAGATCCTTTGCAACTGGCCAATAATCGCCAATAAAACCAGTAGATCTGCGCTACAACCCACCCAGTGCATGGAGATGACTGCTCATTGATGTGATTGTCACTATTCTCAGCAGTACATCCGCTGGTTACATGGGGTGGCACACGTCCAACAGCAATTATCTTTTGTCCTGCATAAAAATATGTGTACAGATAGTACTAGCCAATCCTTTAGTCCTTTAAATGGCCACTCCTCTCATTAACCAATGTAATAATATGTTAAAGTCTTATGTAGGATCCATATAACAAGTTGGGAAAAACATCTTTGGTTATTCCACATGTACTAAGACTGAAGTTGCTGTAAATGTTCATGTAATTCAGATGCACACTATAGATGCACAAACATTTTCTCCCAAAACATTTTTAATACTAATTCCCAATCTGCTTTTATAGTTAATGTGACACGCAAGGCCAATTAGCTATTGATTTTCACGAACACTGCCTAAACACACAGGTTCCTGGAGGCCTGAGAGTTGTCCATACAAACTCTGGTGTGGCACAACACCCGCCCCGAACCCTGAACAGCCAACAGTTCCCTTTTACTCGCATCAGTGAAACAAAGCCCTGTCAGCGCGGTAGACTGCAACCAAATCTTGTTAGATATAAGCAAAGTCCGTAACGTGATTATATCAGACCAGAAGTCAACTCAGATGGCTTAAATAATTGAGACATGGAAGTGGGAATTTCTGGATTAAAAAAAAATGGTTAAATTTATACATATATATAATTCCAACAAAGACAAAAATACAGCATTGCACAGATACAATTCCAACCTGTTTCTATCAGTTCTGATGTATACAATTTCAGGTGCACCCAGATCAGACTGTATATCAGAAGTCTAGGGTTGGGCAGGACATATGTTTCTCCTGTCTGCAGTGAGATCCTCTCTTCATTGCCCCTCCCCCCTGCATTCCAAGATGAGCTCACACACATACACAGACTTCCTGCTAACAAACAGCAGCGTGCGGAGAGTAAATCTACGAGCTACAGGAAGATAAGATTTTTATCCAGGGAAGGGAGACACAGCAGAGCGGACAGTGTATGTTATGGCTGAGATGTGGTAAAGCTGGAAATGTCATTGTGTGTAATATCTTTTAAAAGTGAGTGGAACAAGTAATTGGGAATTATATTTTAAAAGTCAATGGGAACCAGTCCTGATGTTAGAATCCCTTTAATGTAATGTAAACCTGCATTATACACCATTTCTGCAGTTGCATTGCTGGTGTGATTACATTTGACTCGTAGCTTCATACGTCTGAGGAGTCAACAAAGTGACATTGAGGGCCTATACACATTTCTTGCTTTCAGTGTCTCCCTTATAGATACTTTCTTTTTGAAGAATTGTGAGTGCAGGCCTGGAGTATATTAGAGTCTTTAAAATGGTTTTCAGGGAAATAAAACTATGCATCAAAGGGATCTGCTGGTAAGTTTCGCCCTGGGTTCAAGGACATATGCCCTAAATGCTCTGAGACCTCAGGAACCTTCTTCCATCTATTATGGGCCTGCCCTGTGGTTCTAGGGTTCTGGGAATTTGTAAACTTATGTTTGACAAAATGGGAGTGGCTGTCCCTGACGACCCTAAGCTCTGTCTCCTTTTGGTAGACCCTGAACTGTTCCAATCCACAGTAGAACGAGCTTTCGTTACTGAGACTCTGTACTATGCCAGGAAGACAGTAGCCAGATTCTGGATGGCTGCCCATCCCCCCTCTCTCAGCGACTGGATCAAGGCAGTGAACAACACACTCCCACTCAAAAAGTGGTATTCATCCATAGAAAAAGGATAGGAGGTTCCATGCCATCTGGTACAAATGGCTTGATTTTCCCTTTACTGCAGTCCTCCAAACTCCATCCTAGACACACTCTCTCTGACGTAGGGGTCTCTCTTGCCCTAATCTTTACGTACCATTAGAGGCGGTCCTGGGGCAGGAATATGGTGCAGGTGCATGGTTAGGTGCTTTGTGTTTCAAATTTGACTATTATAAGGGCATGTGCGACGCTTCATTTGAACCCATTATTGTACGGCATACTCTGCACATGTATGACTATAACCATACTGGATGTCTCTATATGTTGTTTTCCTTTTTCTTTACCATGGAGATGATCCATTTAAAGTAGCAGACTAAGTATGCATACAGTATAATTGTACGCTGTTTCTGGCTTTATTTTCTTCTCCTCTATGCGGGGTCCTGCAAGACTACCATCTATGTGTTGTGTCCATTGTTTCTCCAAATGTCCCTTAATATAGTTTTATTGTTGTTTAAGAAAAGGGCTCTGCTGGTAAAATGTTACTTGTCACTCCCCACCATTCAAGTAGTGCCGCTCCTGAGTATCCCCTCTGCACAGCCCTTACTGTGTGTCCTGACACCATAGGAAAAACTAAGTACACAAAAAACAATTGCACCAAGCCGCTTATGCTTATGGACATAAAAAAATAAGACACTCATATTATAAAGGCATCAGATTTTTTATCACCTTTGGTGCCCTCTAAGGGTATCTTATAGGGGACAAGATTAATTATTTGAGGTATATCACCGATTTTTTAGGACCTCGACAATTTGACTGTATGAGGCAAAGCAACTTTGAATGAAGTCTTGCAGGGCTGGGGCGAGGGATAGGCAAGGGTAGGCATGCCGAAGATGTCAGCCCGGAACCAAAATGAGGGATGACAGCAGGTGCACCTGGAGGGAGCTACTATGTAACAAGGAGATCAGGCAGGTAATGGCATTGTAAGGAGGATGGGTCATGAGGGTGGTGTTGTGTGCTGTGGAAAAGGAAATATTGGTGATTCTGTGAGTGGTAGAAGAGGACTTGGAGGTGGTGGCTATGTGAGTAGGAGGGGTTCCTGGGAGGACTTGTGTGAGAAGGACATTAGGGTGCTGGCTTTATGTGAAGGCAGGGGACATTTGGGTGCTGTCTGTGGAAGAAGAAAGTAAAGGACATGCAGTGTAGGCCTACAAAATATGTACTAAATAGAGGCACCCTGCTCCAGTGTCTGCCTGCTACCAGAACCTGTAGTTCTTTCATGAAAAGCACTGAAGCTGGAAGAGGTGAGTATCTACTTAGCAATATGCTATGAACTCAAAATATGGCCTTAACCCCGTAGTGAAAAACCACTAGTGATGACAACCTGCCAGGTCCCAGCTGTTTCTCTGACAGACTACTTGTATTTCATTCTGCCAGTGTTTATAGCACATTAAAGAATCTGTGAGATCAGTTTAACCACTTCTATCCCAATAATACTCTCATTATTAACTTATTTTTTGAATGGTGAAGGGAGGCTCTGTTTTTCTTGCGTACCCAGTGTACCAATATGTCGTATCCCAGCCCTGATGTCTGCTCCATAAATGATAACAACCAAAGGAATGACAATACCATCACTGAATAATATGGCAACTTGGAAATTTGTTACTGGAGCCTCGTTGAATGTTTAGGATTCATGTAACTACAGTGAAGACATTAGTGCATATGGGACGCGGGAAGACCACACGAGGCAGTAAATATTTACTAGTAATGTCTCTTCCTCTGTATCTTACAATGGGTGGAAGTCTCTTGTATTTCCTGCCAAACAGAAGCTGCATGTGGATTCTGCTTCACAAATGAAATGACTGTCATAGGTCAAGTAACTTCATGTACAGGGAACTCTTCACCAGAATCAGATCATATAACTGCTGTGTCACTATAGCATGTATGATCCTCTGCAAATTTATCACACCTTAACAGCTTAGCTACCCCAATGCAGTATCACACATAATGGGGGATATTTATCAGAGCCTCTGTGCCACGTCAGTGGTGTAGAAGCCCTGAAATAATCGCACATGCTAGTTGGGTGTGAGCCGGCGCATGGCGTTACTGTCCCCACGCCTGCGCACTCCCTGGAGACAGAAAATTTTCACATGTGAAAAGTGGCCGGCTAGATTTATTTCTACGCAAAGCAGGTGATAGCACAAGTGCCGGCGTATGATAACTATAAATATACTTCCACCTCATATTGCACATTATGCGCTTAGATAGACCAACATTGAATTACACATAATGAGCATACATGCAAAAACGTACTGCAAACTGCCAAAGGAAATACAATAATATAATTAGCAGACAGTGATACATCATGATGGTAGATGCTTACTACTCACCTCCCCATCCCCAGTAAACTTCTTTTAGTATGTTTTAGAGACACCGCATTTTGAAGAAAATAAAAAATGCAAATGAGCTTGAGGTGCTCTGCTGAGTTCCACTTGGCTCCACTGTTATGTCATTTATTCATGCCAACGGCCGACTGGCACAACTGCACAGTGTTCAGAGAGCCAGTGTGTTATATATGACCAATGATGAGTGTGCCCATTAAATTTGGGTCGTCGCTACCAATGACGTCATTGTGGAAACGATGATACTCATGTCAATGTTCTCAGTTCAGCAGACAGCCTCATACTTCTGCTGAAGTCTGGGGTCCGATCTGGGAGAAGCAAACCCGCAAAGTTTACATATGTTCAGCAGGCCGCTGCACACTCTGCTTCAGCAGATGGTAATAACTCCATGGGTTAAATACATAGTTCACTGGGCAGTGTCACACATGAAGCAGTGCAGTATGTCATCATTTAGCTTTAGTTACACAATTCTGATCTGGATCGTCTCTGATTTTGGGGTCTTTTACCCAGTCCCATTGTGCAGGGAAAGATGTGCAATTGAATTATCTGGCAAAGCAGGGAGTCTTTAGATCCCGCTACACAATTTTCCCTGAGAACCATTGCTCCCCAATGATGTCACACCTTTACATGCTTTGCTGGTGTTTCAATGCCGCTGCCATCTTTGCCTGGTGGCATTCAAAGAGTTAGCCCCCCCCCCATGATCAGTGTCACCACCAATTGCAGATGTTAATGGTGTGAACGAAACTCGGCGATCCTGAACCCCACTGGATCCGCTTGTCCCTACTGTTGGGTGCAGGCCTAGCTGCTGTGCTCACTGACCTCTTTTACCTGCTTACAGCTTCTATTTCACCTGACACATCTATGAGATTCTGTTTGTTCTGCTAGCAAAATGGAATTCTGCAGAGATCTTATAGCAAAAAGTATTTTATGAAAGCAAAAGAGAGTATAGGAGTCGATATAACTGGAGAAGTATACATCTTGCTTTGATATGATAAATTACAAAGTTTCTTGTAGTCACTTGCACTATTGATTTATGCAAAGCATATCCAAAATATTGTGACTCTTGAAGCAGACCATATCACACACTATAGGCTCCAAACACTTCAGATTATTTTTTTTCATTGAATAATCCTACAATCCACAAAATTACATGAAGAACAAAAGCAAATAAAATGATTCCACAGAATTTTTATTCTTGGATTCACAAAGTCAAACATTTAATAGAAAGTCGTAACTTCTCTGAATTAATTAGGTCTGGCAGATCTAATTGTCATATTTACTTCCAGGATCTCATTACACTCATAATACTGTAGCACAAACGATGGCCCCATATGTTCAGCAATTTATGAGTAAATACAATGTAATGGGGCCAGGTGGCTGCGTTGTGTACAACTGCAGATGTCAGGTGGCAGGACCTGCCTGCTTTGGGTAAGAGGTCTTTATCAATCTGTTGTTTTAAAGTTTTTTTTTTAATTCTTTGATGATCACTGCCTGGTGTGTATAAAAGGCTGTGAATTTTCTGTTTCCCGCATAACATCATGTCTGACGAAGAGAACTAGTATTCTTGAAAACTCAGAATCAAATATACTCAGTTAGCCTCAAAAAGGTATCTCCTTATATATCTCCTTTCATCAACATGGGGAATGAATGTCTGCTTACTGAGGGTCTATTTGGATCTCGAGATGGGGGCCGCCTATCATCTATATGAATGGATTAGTTGTACAGTACATAAGCATGGCCTCTTCTCCATTATGATTACTGTATTCAGCTACCTTCTTAGTCCCATAGAAGAGAATGAAGTCATTGTACTAAATCCTGGCACATCTATAAATGTATCTGTATGTTTTTTATTTATCTATTCTGTCATCTAAATGTATGTACTTACAAATAGTCTGCTTGAATATTTCATAGCATGTTGGTGAAATGAGTTGCCTCTTCGTTTGCCTCCCGAACAAGAAGTAAGGAAGAGGCGTCCTCAGAGCTCCAGCATTTGGAATTCTCATTGAACATAGTCAGTGTAGGTGTGAAATATTTATTACTGCTATGTTATTAGAGTAAGATTATTTGTGTCTCCTTCCTTCAAATCCAGAATCTGAAATGAAATAGCTCAAGGATAGATCCTTTCAACAGTGTTTTTACGCTGGCTCCGAGCAGACTTTTTGTAATCATAACATATATAGTTCCTGAAATGTTTCACTCGGCTTCTGAAGACAAGCCAAGTGTGCTCAAAAAGGAGAGACATCAGCGGCTTTGGAAAATATGTATTATACCACAGTGAATCATAGGGGCCGCAGGCAGCCAGAGCTACACTCCAATAATTGACTGGTGTCCAAACCCTCAAAAATTAGTATATATGATGGCTTAAAGGTGAAACGTACAGTAAATAAAGCTTTACAGAGGATATATTGGCTTTCTTGACAAGTATTTGCATCCCCTGTTTTATAATGGTATTAGATGCAGCTGATTTATACAAATAAGGAAGAAAGGCAGGGGAAAAAGAAGGCTTATAAACCAATCACCTAGCCTAAAAAAGGAAAAGTTTAATGTTTTTTGTGAAATTAGAAGAAAACATGCCATTACTTTTTATTACCATCATTACCTATAGTGAGTATCTGGTGCTTCAGTATTCACTGTAACATTGCTGAACAGTTTTGTAACTTGAAACTTCTGAGCCCAAATGCCCAATCTCAAAACACCCCCCCTAACTATAATGCATCATTTATTGTACCAGTCTCCTCATATGGAGAACAGACAACTTATAGCAACTCTGATGGGCCTAGGTGCAGTCACGCTTTTTACATCCTCTCAAGTTGTGCCCCTCACCAATGCCATGCACTGCACTTTGCGCAACACAAGGGTATCATTTTCATCTGGAGAGTACCTTGAACTGCAGAACAATTTGGGTCAAACTGAGTCTATTTTGCCTTTTTATTTCATTAAAATATTTGACTATAGTAAATAAAAAGTTTTTCACAGATAGTTAAAGGGATCCAGTGGTGCCCAGTGCTGCATCAATGCTGATCTGCCTGGGCATTTACAGCACGCGTTGATGTTTTTCTTGACAGTGACGTTCATTTTTTTTCTCTCTAAGCCATCCAGCACACAGTCACCTCTTTATTTAGTATGTTTGCATCACTCTTTATATCTCACCCCAGTGACTCACTAAAATAAACTGAACCTGCGCTAAATATATCCGCCGGCCAGAGAGAAATTCTCTTTCATTCTGTCTTGTTTAAACACTTTTTCTAAGAAGGGTTTTCACTAGAGATGAGCGAACATGCTCGTCCGAGCTTGATGCTCGGTCGAGCATTAGGGTACTCGAGACGGCTCGTTGCTCGGACGAGTAGTTCCCCTGCTCGAGATCGAGCATTTAATTAAAAAAACACAGTGAAGAACAATGAAGAATAGAATAAAAACAGTGAACACAGTGAACACAGGATCATTTAAGTGAAAAACACAGTGAAGAACACAGTGAAGAATAGATTACAGATGTTCGGCACATCTGCTTACTTGTCGGAAGATACGCGCGGAACGGTGCGAACAAAATAGTATGTGAAGAACAATATATATGTGTGAAGAACACATTGAAGAACACGGTGAGCAGGACGGAGACACCAGGGAGCAGCACAGAGACACCGGGGAGCAGCTAGGAGACACCGGGGCAGCGGCAGCACGGAGACATGGGGCAGCGGCAGCACGGAGAGCAGCGGCAGCGGCAGCACGGAGACATGGGGCACGGAGACATGGGGCACGGAGACATGGGGCACAGAGACATCGGGGCACGGAGACATCGGGGCACGGAGACATCGGGGCACGGAGAGCAGCGGCAGCACGGAGAGCAGCGGCAGCACGGAGAGCAGCGGCAGCGGCAGCACGGAGACATGGGGCACGGAGACATGGGGCACGGAGACATGGGGCACAGAGACATCGGGGCACGGAGACATGGGGCACGGAGACATGGGGCACGGAGACATCGGGGCACGGAGACATCGGGGCACGGAGAGCAGCGGCAGCACGGAGAGCAGCGGCAGCGGCAGCACGGAGACATGGGGCACGGAGACATGGGGCACGGAGACATGGGGCACAGAGACATCGGGGCACGGAGACATGGGGCACAGAGACATCGGGGCACGGAGACATCGGGGCACGGAGACATCGGGGCACGGAGAGCAGCGGCAGCACGGAGAGCAGCGGCAGCACGGAGACATGGGGCACGGAGACATGGGGCACGGAGACATGGGGCACGGAGACATCGGGGCACGGAGACATCGGGGCACGGAGAGCAGCGGGGCACGGAGAGCAGCGGGGCACGGAGAGCAGCGGGGCACGGAGAGCAGCGGATCCCGGGACAGCGTATCTCCCGACAAGTAAGCAGATGTGCAGAACATCTGCAATCTATTCTTCACTGTGTTTTTCACTTAAATGATCATGTGTTCACTGTTTTTATTCTATTCTTCACTGTTCTTCACATCTGTTAACTTGTCGGGAGATAATATACGCGCGGAACAGTGAAGAATAGATTGCAGATGTTTGCATACATCTGCTAACTTATCAGAAGACATTCTTTTTCAATTAATTAACACATTTTATTCCCGAACCATGGTCCCTTTGAAAAATGCTCGAGTCTCCCATTGACTTCAATGGGGCTCGTTACTCGAAACGAGCACTCGAACATCTGGAAATGTTCGGCTCGAGTAACGAGCACCCGAGCATTTTAGTGCTCGCTCATCTCTAGTTTTCACACCTTGGATGTGGAACAAAGGTCTTTGCTCCTGGAAAGAGAGTCCCTCACTCTTATAATGGATCACGTGTATTGAGCACTATCAATAGTGATTGTGAAATATAAGAATTGTACAAAATTAGTAAAACATTGTCTAAAGAAAGGAGTTGGGCTGTGTTTGAAAGAATATTTTTCTAAAAATATACAACCCCTTTAGAAGTGCATCAAAAATGTCAGTGTTTTTTATCCTAATTTGTCTCACATAACAGCGCTGTTTATCTACAGACTACCATAGAAGGAATGGTACCCCATTATATGACTCAGCAAAAGCTTTTTTGGCCAACAGCTATCAACTCCCTTTTACATATGGACATACAGCTACTCCCAGACTCCTTCGGCAGAAGCTAAATGTTTGGCTGAACCAATACTCATGTGTTGTTTAAGGCCACCTTTAGCTTTGGAACATTTTCTTGATAGATGCACCAGTCCTTTAGAATAAATCAGCCTCTGTTATTCTCCATATGTAGATGTAAACTTCTCATGTTTTTAATTCTCCTGTATACAGATCAGCCCCCTAGTGGCAGCAAAAGGCAGAAGAGATTTATCAACAATTCTGCAGTGACAAAACTGGATGTGAACTATGCTGTTTTATTGCATCCTATAGCTTCCAATTTGTTTTAAGCTGCAAAGACTTGTACAATGGGGAACATGTATCATACAGTATTGTGAAGGTTTTACCCCTCTGGTGCCACTGACCTCATGATGTATCTGGTAGCTCGGCTGTGCAGTGTACCATTCAAAGTCAGGCCCTTCTTGGCGTCGATATCCAGGCGCCATGTACATCCACATAAATCAACTTTATGTTATATTACCTGGGGTTAAAGGGGGCGTGCCCTGCTTGGTCAACCCCTCCCATCTACTCTTGCCCATGACCCACACCGCTTCTCAGCCTGTCATGTGATCATGGTAATGTCATCTAAGGTCCTGTTACATTTTGCAACATATACCCCATGTATCAACAAAACCAATATGTTACAGACAACAATCAATACATGTTGGATATCACATACATGTCTGTATGATTCCTTGACCTTCCTCTAATAAAACACATGAACCCCCCTTACCCCCAAAAAGAGGAACCATAGGTCATTATAAAAATAGAATTTTATTGATTACCAATAAAAAACCATGTTACATTATTTAAAAAATGTTATATATAGTGTGACTCCAACAAATTGTTGTGTGTTTAAATTACATCTACTACATATACCTTCATGATACATCAGGGCCTATAAATTCATGAAAATTTTACATTTGCATCAATATTGAGGGACATGAGTAAAAGGCGTGTTTCTCTGTTTTTGCCATCAAAAATGTACCTGGATATAGTGTCCACAGCAACAATTACTAGTCCTCCCATTAAACAACAAATATCTTATAAGTCAAAAGAAATTACAAACATACCCATGATGATTCCTATCAGGGAGAGTAGTAGATGACCCTAACACACATTTCTCATTTCCAAAACTTCCAAAGGGGGCTATTTATTTTTTTGGGGGGTTCCATCTACCCCATGTATATCCAATCACATGAAATCAAAAAAATTCATACCTCCATGGATTTCTACTCTTCCCCATCCTCCATGGAGACTGCTGTGATTTCATGTGATCAGATATATAGATGGGATGGATGTTGCAAATGTAACAGGACCTTAGATGACATCAGTCTGATCACATGACATCAAGTACCCAATGATGTAACAGAACGATCTCTCAATGATCCACACAACAGTGAGACCTGTCAATCAAGAACATGGAGGCAGGGCAGTGAACTGAACTCTATTCAGGTGATTTGCATATACGTTTACAAACTGATTTTTCAACACTGCAGCCGTGGAATGGGGCACATTTGGACAATTGGGCACATTTACTTATGCGGTCCTGCGCGTTCCCTGATCCAGATTGTCCGCCGAGAGTGCACTGTGCCGCGATTCACTTACATCATGGATGTGTCGCTCCTCGCTCAGGTCAAGTCACGAATGCCAGGGGAATGCCTAAGCTTTTCAGCCAGTAGCTCCACAGTTATTGCATAGAGTAGAGGTAAAGGGGGCAGCCCTGGCGATTACCCCTAGCCAACTGAAACCGGCTGGAAGGGAACACAATAACCACAACAAAAACCACAGGGGAGTTGTATATAAAGGCGGACCTCAGGGAATCCAAATATCTCCAGCACCAGGCACAAATAGGGCCACTCCACTGACTTGAAGGCCATGATGAAGACCCTCGACCCAGCATTCTCAAGTTGTGGACTTTCTAGGCTTAACGCCATTGTAGTCTAAATCAATAATGGACAGGATTACGGAATTTACTCTACAAGCTAAGGCCTTTTCCAGAATCTTCACATCGACTTGAAGCAAAGAGATGGGTCTATAGGATTCACAGAGTCTGGGGTCCTTTCCCGGTTGGGGGATAATTATAATTCATGCCTCAGCCATTGAAGTAGGCAGTCGTCCAGCCTCAAACGCTTCACTATATAGTTTACCCAGGATAGGGGCCAGAACTGTTTGCTGTTTATAAAATTCAGGTTGTCCGTACCAGAGGATTTGCTTAATCATAGGTTTTAATGAACTATTTATTTTGGGTGGGTTAATTTTTCTGGCAGTTTCTCTTTAATTCAGAATTTACATCAGTTACTTTTATTCAGTTTTCCCTCAGAAGGAGAAACTGTGTGAAACTGAAGGGGAATTTAGTTTCCTACAAGAAGAGAAAGCACTTGTGTTTTAAAAAATTTTTTTAACCCCTTAACGACTTGGCCTTTTTTAGTTTTTTCACTTCCATTTTTCACTCACCAACTTCAAAAATCTATAACTTTTTTATTTTTCCACATAAAGAGCTGTGTTATGGCTTATTTTCTGCGTAACAAATTGCACTTCATAGTGACAGTATTTAATATTCTATGGTGTGTACTGGGAAGCGGGAAAAAAATTCCAAATGCAGTGAAAATGGTGAAAAACCACATTTGTGACGTTTTCTTGTGGGCTTGGATTTTACAGCTTTCACTTTGCGCCCCAAATGACAGGTCTACTTTATTCTTTGGGTCGGTACAATCACGTGGATACCAAATTTGTATAGGTTTTATAATGTTTTCATACATTTAAAAAAATTAAAACCTCCTGTACAAAATATTTTTTTTTTATTTTGCCATCTTCTGGGGCCAATAACTTTTTCATACTTTGGTGTACGGAGCTGTGGATAGTGTCATTTTTTGCAAATTTTGATGCCGTTTTCATTACTATAATTTTTGGGACTGTGCGACCTTTTGATCACTTTTTATTAATTTTTTTATATTTTTCAAAATAGCAAAAAAATGCCATTTTTGACTTTGGACGCTATTTTCCGTTACGGGGTTAAACATAGTGAAAAAACATTATCATATTTTGATAGATCGGGCATTTTTGGACGCGGCGATACCTAATGTGTTTATGATTTTTACTGTTTATTTATTTTTATATCAGTTCTAGGGAAAGGGGGGTGATTTGAATTTTTAGTTTTTTTTATTATAATTTTTTTTTTTTAACTTTTTTTTATTTTTACTTTTACTATTTTTCAGACTCCCTAGGGTACTCTAACCCTAGGTAGTCTGATCGATCCTATCATATACTGCCATACTACAGTATGGCAGTATATGTGGATTTTACTCCCCATGCATTACAATGTGCAATTAGCACATTGTAATGCATGGGTTAAAGCGAAGTAGCCTCGGGTGTTCGGAACACCCGAGGTTACCATGGCGACGGATCACCGCTCCCCGTGACGTCATCGAGGAGCAGCGATCCACGACAAGATGGCGGCGCCCATGCGGCGCCATCTCTTTGAAGCCACCGATCGCGGGTGTTACCGGTAAGCCTTTGCTGCAATATGCAGCAAAGACTTACCGGCTATGGAGAGGGCTCGGCCCGCGAGCCCTCTCCATGCACCGGGACCCGGCGCGCGCCGTACTAGTACGGCGCGTGTCGGGAAGGGGTTAAACCACCCGTTTACACTCCCTACTACAACAACCCTAGAACAACAACCACCCTTCCTATCCTTTAGGCATCAGCATGGTACTGTGCACCCAAACTGTGTGCCCCATTGGGGACAGGGACTGATTTGGCAAGCTCTGTGCAGCGCTGCGTAATCTGAGCACGCTATATAAATAAAGGAATTATTATTACAGGCAGTCCCCGGGTTACATATTAGATAGGGTCTATAGGTTTGTTCTTAAGTTGAGTTTGTATGTAAGTCGGAACTGTATATTTTATCATTGTAATCCCAGCCAGAACTTTTTTGGTCTCTGTGACAATTGCATTTTAAAAATGTTGGGTTGTCATAAGAATCAATATTAACTGAAGCTTCATTACAGACACCTCTGATAACTGTTATAGCTTATCATTGTAGCCTAGGACTAAAGTACAATAAATTACCAATATCCAGAGGTCCGTTTGTAACTAGGGGTCGTATGTAAGTCGAGTGTTCTTAAGTAGGGGACCGCCTGTATTATTTATATATTGTATATCTATATGTGAATATGTATGTAACACAGCACAGTATAGAATGCTAATTCAATAGCACACAGTGGCCATATGGCTCCACATTATAGCTTCCATATTTCACTAAAGTGTCCTATGCTCATACTCTTACATATGCTTAGAATAGTATTTGAAAATAGACACCCAAACTATCACATGTTCAGTTATAATAAGGCAGGATGCTAACAAGCCAGGAATATTGAGGACGCCAGTTCTAAGCAGCAATATTAGCGCAGATAAATAACGCATTCCATAGCCTGCGCTGGAGAGAATTCTCACATCCTGAAGACATTGTGGGCAGTTTACTATATGATTTTACAGTGCTGACCTCATTAACTGCATTTCTCATAACATGTAATTGCTGACGATACTGAAAGATTTAATTAAAAGTAATTGCGGCTTAAAAGATTAGTGCTTACTCCAAGCTCCAAGCCGAGGCCCAGTCCTAGCGGAGACACATAGCTGTCCACCACATTAAACATGTTACCCAGAAATTAATTTAACTATCAATCTTCACACTCGTACTGGTTTTTAATATTATTATTTTTATTATTTATTTATTTAGAACCATTAATTTCATGGTGCTGTACACTTGTTCACATACCACATATAGAAACAAGTACAAATAACTACAAAAAACTAGACTGAACTGGTACACGTGAAAGGACGCCGCATGTGAGGGTTCACAATTTATATTCTCCTATAAAAAATAATCTATATTTTCCGCATTATATTTGTGGCATTATTTTTCCCTTCTTATGCATTTTTCAAATAATAGATTTTGTAAAAAGTAAGTTCGAATGGCAATTAGCTGCCCTTATTGCTCTCATTAATAATAGATTGAAGCAAGACTTGTCACACACACACAGTTGTCAGGTGTTGAAACCTACTTAACAAATTTGACTGGGCTGCTCCAATCATCTTGGTTCCCTGGTTTTAACCTTTCAACCACCACATTGGCATCAGTTCTTCGCTGCAAGTGACCACTAGGTCACTAGTTTTAGTCTCTGTGCAATGGCAATCAACCCAAGTAGGTCAAAGAGACACCAATCTATGAAAGGAAAATGGACAGGCAAAGAACATGGTCTGCAAACAAGCTGAGGTCAGGCCAGGTAGACCAAACAGTAAACCAGAGGTCAGGGTAGGGGGAAACAAGATCATAAACATTTAAAGGTAACCCATCAGATAAACTAACCCACAACAACTAAACATATCTTTGAAAACTGCTATTATACAGCAGTACAACTATCCCTATTTTATTTCTCACCATAGTTGTAAAGTTCCATAGTCTGCTCACAAAGTTAACTCATTATCTATGAATATTTATGTTCTTCTAGTTCTGTCACACCTCCAGCTTCCTAATTTAAAAGGGGTCTGCTTGCTCTTCATATAATCTCTTCATTCACCCCTCCCCCAGGAATTCTCTATTGCACACACACAGCCCGCATCTCCCTCATTTCTGAGGGAGGAGGAATGAGCTGGAGGCACAGGTGAGCTGGAAGAAAATGAATATGCTAGACTCTGCTTATAAGAAAGACGATGATTGGGCTCACATGGGGTCATTTGCATAGATGTTGAATCAACTTAATGAACAGAACTTTACAGATATGGGGAAGAACAATATTGGGATAGTTGTAAATATATATATTTAGTTAATGTGAATTAGTTTAACTGACAGATTCCCTTTAACCCCTTAGCCACCATGACGTTCACCATGAGCTTCTGTTTCGACCACCATGATGTTTACTAACATCAGTATGGCAGTGTATTCATTTGAACAAGTGATCAGATCACTTGTACAAGTGTAAAAAAAAAAGTTAAAAAAAAAACAAAAAACTTAAAACAAAATAAAAGTCCCCTAAATGCCCCATATAGCATAAAACTCCCAAACACTATCACCACACAAACAGCACATATTGGGTATCGCCACATCCGTTACAACCTGTACAATAAAATAAAAGCATTACTGAACCTGTATGGTGAACACCTTAAAATTATGATTTTTGAGAATTCAACCAAACAGAACCAAACACCATAAAAAGTGATCAAAAAGTCAGCTTTATGATGACCATAAAAATGTACAACACGTCTCACAAAAAATAAGCTCTAAAACAGTTTCATCAACAAAATAATAAATATGTAATGCCACCTTTTAACCCCTACGGGACGCAGCCTCTTTTGGCCTAAAGGACGCGGCCCCATTTTTCAAATCTGGCCTGTGTCACTATAAGTGGTTATAGCGTGGGAACGCTATGAGATATCCAGGGGATTTTGAGATTGTTTTCTCGTGACACATAGTACTTCAAATTAGTTTAAAAATTTGGATGAAATCTTTTGCGTTTAGTTATGAAAAAAAACAAAATTTGGCAAAAATTTGGAAAAATTCTTTATTTTCAACGTTCTAAATTCTCTACTTTTGATGCAGATAGTCAAAGCACCCAAATAAATTCATAACTTACATTTCCCAAATGTCTGCTTTATGTTGGCATGGTTTTTTAAGATTCCACATATTTTACTAGAATGTTATGAGGCTCAGAATTTAGGTGCCATTTTTCACATTTTTTGTAAAATCACCAAAACCTGTATTTAGATGGACCTGCTCAACTTTTAATTGACACTGAGAGGCCTATATAATAGCTAGACTCATAAATTATCCCATTGTGGAAACTACACCCCTCAACGTATGAAAAACCACTTTTAAGAAGTTTGTTAACCCTTTACGTGTTTTATAGGGGTTAAAACAAAATGGAGGTGCAGTCTGCAAATTGCAATATTTTTTCACAATACACTCATTTTGGGTGGAAAATTAAACATTTACAATGGATTAAATGAAAAAAGGCTCCACAAAGTTTGTTACCCAATCTCTCCCGAGTACACGGATACCCCATATGTGGTGGTAACCTGCTGTATGGGCGCACGGCCGGGCATAGAAGGGAAGGAGGCGCCATCCAGGTCAGATTTGCTATGTCACATTGTACATGCTATAATTTTTTTCTTTTTTTTATTGTGGACCTATAGGGGCTTATTTCTTTTGCCACATGAGATGCACTTTTCTGGTACGTAATTTTGGGGCATCTATAGCTAATTGGTGAGATTTAATTAACTCTTTGTTGGTGGAGGAAATGAAAATCATCAATTTTTAGGAAAATTTTTATGTGTTTTTTTTTTGGCCGTTAACCATACCATAAAAACAGTTTTCTATTTTTATTCTATGGGTCGCCACGATTACGAAAATACTTAATTTATATATATTTTTTATTTTTTCCCATTTGTACTGAATAAAAAGTAATTTGGCGAAATTGTTTTAAATTTTAGCATCACCGACTTTCATATGCATAACTTTTTTATTTTTCACCTCACAAATTGGTTTAAGGGCTTATTTTTTGCGAGAAGGATGGTTCTTTTTAGTGGTCTTATTTTAGATTGCGTAACTTTTTAAAATCACTTTTTAGAGCATTTTTAAAGGGCATTAATAAAAAATCATCTTTTTTTCAGAGAGAGTTTTTTGAGGTTGTTTTTTACGGGGTTCACTTTGCGGATCTAATAACGATTCTGTTTTATTATGCAGATTGTTACGGACGCAGGGATACCAAATATGTGGGGGTTTTGTGTATTTTATTCAATTGTACTGAATAAAAACTAATGTGGAGAAAATCTTATTCATTTTAGCATCACCATCTTTTCATATGCATAACTTTTTTATTTTTTGGCTGACAAATCTGGTTAGGGGCTTATTTTTTGCGAGAACAGTTGTTCTTTTTAGTGGGCTTATTTTAGGGTGCATAAAACTTTTTAAATCACTTTTTAGAGCATTTTTTATAGGGTATTAATTAAAAATTATCTTTTTTCGGACCGTTTTTTGCGGTTATTTCCTCCGGCGTTTACCGTACGGGTCCAGTTTTGATTCTGTTTTATTATGCAGATTGTTACGGACGCGGCAATATCAAATATGCGGGGGTTTTTTGTGTTTTTATGGTTTTTATACTTTATTAAGTGTTTTTATGGGAAAGTGACATTTTAGGGGCTTATATTTTTATGTATTTATTTTTTATTTATTATAATGTGTAGTGTTAAGTGTTTTTGCATATTTTTACTTTTACATACTTGAACTTAAACCAGCGATGCTCTGATCACTGGTTTAAGTCCAATACACTGCTCTACAATACTATTTTATTGTAGAGCAGTGTAAACTGTCTGAGCAAGCTTGCGCATGCTCAGACAGTTTGCAGTCAGACCCGGAAGGGGTCTGGCTGCCATGGCAACCGGGCAGCTCCGGGGCACAAGCCAGTCCTCGGAGCTGCCCAGAAGTGGATCGGATCCCCCGGTAAGCGGCACGGGGGATCCGATCCATAGGGGGAAGACCCTTACACGCCGCGGTCATGCTTGACCGCGGCGTGTAAGGGGTTAACACCCGCGATCGGAGTCGGCTCCGATCGCGGGTGTTAGCGCAGGCTGTCAGCTGTACTAGACAGCTGACAGCCGCTGCTTCTGGTACCGGCTCCGTTCGTGAGCCGGTGCCAGAATCAGGACGTTATACTACGTCCCGGTGCGCTAAGCATGTAGCACCGAGGACGTAGTATAACGTCGTGGTGCGCCTAGGGGTTAATAATAATAATCTTTATTTATATTTTGCCATCATATTCTGTAGAGCTTTAAAAATCATAGGGGACATATACAAATATAATATTACATTACAGTGTACAGTCATATGGAACAATAGTGACATCAGTGACAATTAACCAGATTCTTTAGCTGTAGTAGCAATAACAATTTCTATGGGGTCCTGTGGCTAAAAGACTCAGGTAAGGCTTGGTTCACATCACCTTAACATATACAGTGCAGGTGGCAGACGGAGGCCACTATGTGGTAGACCACTATACGTTAGTTCTGCCGAAAAATGCAGCTGATGTAGCAAATATACTGTATATACTCGAGTATAAGCCGATACGAGTATAAGCCGAGGCCCCTAATTTTACCACCAAAAACTGGGAAAACCTATTGACTCGAGTATAAGCCGAGGGTGGGAAATGCATTGGTCACAGACCCCACCAGTATATAGCCAACCAGCCCCCTATAGTATACAGCCTGCCCCCAGTAGTATACAGCCTGCCCCCAGTAGTATACAGCGCAGCCCATCTTGCCCCCAGTAGTATACAGCCAGCCCATCTTGCCCCCAGTAGTATACAGCCCAGCCCAGCTTGTCCCCAGTAGTATACAGTCAGCCCAGCTTGCCCCCAGTAGTATACAGCCAGCCCAGCTTGCCCCCAGTAGTATACAGCCTGTCCCCAGTAGTATACAGCCTGCCCCCAGTAGTATACAGCCTGCCCCCAGTAGTATACAGCCAGCCTGCCCCCATGTAGTATGCAGCCAGCCCCATGTAGTATACAGCATGCCCCCAGTAGTATACAGCTTGCCCCCAGTAGTATACAGCCAGTCCCCAGTAGTATACAGCCACCTCAGCCTGCCCCCAGTAGTATACAGCTTGCCCTCAGTAGTATACAGCTTGCCCCCAGTAGTATATAGCTTGCCCCCAGTAGTATACAGCTTGCGCCCAGTATTATACAGCACCCCAGCCTTCCCAGTGTAGTATACAGCCCAGCCTGCCCCCAGTAGTATACAGCCTGCCCCGTGTAGTATACAGCCACCCCAGCATAAAAAAAAAAAAAAAACTTATATACTCACCCTCCGGTGGCCCCGATGCGCAGCACTGCTCCCCCGATGTCCACGCGGCTCGTCTTCAGGCTTCTGTGCCTGTCTTCCTTCTTCTGCCGGGCGCCGCCATTGCTCTCTCCCGGGCCGGCGCCTAGTATGACGCGCCGCTGCTGACGTCATGCTAGGCGCCGCCCACGAGAAAAACAATGGCGGCGCCGAGCAGAACAAAGAAGACGGGCACAGAAGCCTGAAGATGAGCTGCGCGGATATCGGGGGAGCAGTGCTGCGCATCGGGGCCACCGGAGGGTGAGTATATAAGTTTATTTATTTTTTTAAAGTAATTTTTATTGACTGACTGCTGTATTGACTCGTGTATAAGCCGAGGGGACGTTTTTGCCACTACTTATTAAATTTGTTAATAGACAGACTTTTTATAGCCAGCATACCCCTGCCAGCTCATTCACTTGTTTCTGTGTAGTTCTACAAATGTTAAGAACATGGGAGCTTTCAATTTGCGGTATACGCCCGACTGTATATGAAGGGTGCACCTCGACTGGTGGAGGCAGTTAGTGGCGGAAGGGGTTAACTTGAGGCCTTGTACTTTGAGAGGAGGAGATTTGCTGCAGTGCACTTTCCTCCTCCCCTTGTTCCTGTTTATAAAGGGGAGCGAGTCTCCTCCTCTCCCTCGCTGCGGCACTCACCGGAAGCCATCCCTCCCTAATTTATTGTTTGTTCTACTGTTTTGAGTATCTGTATTTTATAGTTCTGAAGTCACAGCTGGCAGTGAAAAATGGAGATGAGAGAATGCTGCTTTGCTCGTCTGGCCGACTTGTCATCTGGGAGTCCAGATGGGCATAAAGCAGTTCCAAGCAGTTTTTTCTTCGGATGGAAAGATCAAAAAAAGTGGCTACCATTTTAAGATTTACATGTTTTTGAGTATTGTTAAAGAAATATTATGTTAATAAATGCTGTGACCAGTTTTCCACCACCCAACACAAGCCTCAGGGTGTTTACTGTTATGCCTATTTAAGAAAGATGTTATGGGGATAACGTAGTTTTGTTGCCTATGAAAGTGCCGGGTTGGGTCATATCTCGGGGTAGGATAAGTTTTTCATTCCACCAGTCATACCATCTCTATTTGTGTAATGTACACTCACCGGCCACTTTATTAGGTACACCATGCTAGTAATGGGTTGGACCCCCTTTTGCCTTCAGAACTGCCTCAATTCTTCATGGCATAGATTCAACAAGGTGCTGGAAGCATTCCTCAGGGATTTTGGTCCATATTGACATGATGGCATCACACAGTTGCCGCAGATTTGTCGGCTGCACATCCATGATGCGAATCTCCCTTTCCACCACATCCCAAAGATGCTCTATTGGATTGAGATCTGGTGACTGTGGAGGCCATTTGAGTACAGTGAACTCATTGTCATGTTCAAGAAACCAGTCTGAGATGATTCCAGCTTTATGACATGGTGCATTATCCTGCTGAAAGTAGCCATCAGATGTTGGGTACATTGTGGTCATAAAGGGATGGACATGGTCAGCAACAATACTCAGGTAGGCTGTGGCGTTGCAATGATGCTCAATTGGTACCAAGGGGCCCAAAGAGTGCCAAGAAAATATTCCCCACACCATGACACCACCACCACCAGCCTGAACCGTTGATACAAGGTAGGATGGATCCATGCTTTCATGTTGTTGACGCCAAATTCTGACCCTACCATCCGAATGTCGCAACAGAAATCGAGACTCATCAGACCAGGCAACGTTTTTCCAATCTTCTACTGTCCAATTTCGATGAGCTTGTGCAAATTGTAGCCTCAGTTTCCTGTTCTTAGCTGAAAGGAGTGGCACCCGGTGTGGTCTTCTGCTGCTGTAGACCATCTGCCTCAAAGTTCGATGTACTGTGCGTTCAGAGATGCTCTTCTGCCTACCTTGGTTGTAACAGGTGGCGATTTGAGTCACTGTTGTCTTTCTATCAGCTCGAACCAGTCTGCCCATTATCCTCTGACTTCTGGCATCAACAAGGCATTTCCGCCCACAGAACTGCCGCTCACTGGATGTTTTTTCTTTTTCGGACCATTCTCTGTAAACCCTAGAGATGGTTGTGTGTGAAAATCCCAGTAGATCAGCAGTTTCTGAAATACTCAGACCAGCCCTTCTGGCACCAACAACCATGCCACGTTCAACGGCACTCAAATCACCTTTCTTCCCCATACTGATGCTCGGTTTGAACTGCACGAGATTGTCTTGACCATGTCTACATGCCTAAACGCACTGAGTTGCCGCCATGTGATTGGCTGATTAGAAATTAAGTGTTAACGAGCAGTTGGACAGGTGTACCTAATAAATTGGCCGGTGAGTGTATATTATAGTGGTCTCCATGCTATTGCTCTCAAACTAGGAACTAGAACTTTCATCATACCCTGACAGCTGAAGGCTCTCATGGCTTGCTGGGAGAGGTAGCTTCACAACAGCTGGTTGGAACCATACGTTGGAAACCTTCTTGGCTCTCATGAAACCAAATAGAAAAAATCTTCTTGATCTTCTCAGAAAACACTGCAGATTGTGCAAAGCTTTAATGACACGTATATGTTAGACTTGACAGCAGGGACATCTCCTTGAGCTATGACAATTGACATAGTGAAGAGCTTATCAAAGAGAACTTCACTCCTTTTGTGAAAATGTA
The DNA here is from genome assembly GCF_040894005.1 of Engystomops pustulosus. Taxonomy (NCBI): domain Eukaryota; kingdom Metazoa; phylum Chordata; class Amphibia; order Anura; family Leptodactylidae; genus Engystomops; species Engystomops pustulosus. The sequence goes on along the minus strand of NC_092417.1, from coordinate 59,886,913 downwards.
TGAAAACGGCTGCGGAGCACACGCAGATGTAAGGATAGCTCATCTTTGAAATGTGATCTGGTGCTTCACATGGTAAATCAAAGACATTAATATTTTATCTTGAGCAGGAAGCTTCAGTTTCCACATCAGTCACACAGACGCATGGCATATTAATATGAGGAATATAGTACAGCCACTGGTAACACCCACTGATCTTTAAAAAAGAAAGTTATTGTGCCAGAAAAGCGTTAATAATGTGGCTATGAAGACATTTAGTGCAAAGGGTCAGGTCATGTACTGTACAATGAGTACAGATGGTGACGGCTACAGATGGCACAGCACATTTCATCTACTGTGTAATCAACAGAGCCTAACACATAAAACACCCTTAAATTATAGCAAATCTTTACTTTTAACCCTATCTCATATTTAGACACAAAAGTCTGTATTGTTACATTTCTCAAGATATTTTAATAGAGGGCGGGGCTCCATTTTTTTGTTATATAGGTAGAGCATATACAGAGTTAAATCATCAAATATGTCAGTATTCAGCCACCACTAGACGGAGAATACGGTACACTATTATATTAATAAATATAGAGTTTATATTTTAACAGGCTGGACAGGAGGCCAATTAACTAATCTAATATAACTTTCATGAACTATGTCCAATTTACACCACCTCAAAATCTACCATGAAAATCAAACTTGATAAACAAGGGACACCTATTCATAGTCCCAGGCACTGTGACCATGGTAATCTTCTTATATTTGTTATCCATGGCCTCATTTGTGCTAAAATCAACAAATTAATCATCAACCAATTAATTGATCAACCTAATTGATAGGTAGATCCGTGGTGGTAGGTTTCCCCTTAAAGGGATATTTGAACCAAGCCACAATACTTAACAGTACAGGCGGTCCCCTACTTAAGGACACCCGACTTACAGACGGACCCCTCTGCCCCCTGTGACCTCTGGTGAAGCTCTCTGGATGCTTTACCATAGTCCCAGACTGCAATAATCAGCTTAAAAGTGTCTGTAATAAAGGTTTATTGATAATACTTTGTCCCATTACAGAAAAATATTTTGAAACTCCAATTGACAAAAATTTGTCTGGATCTACAATGATAAAATATACAGTTTCGACTTGCATACAAATTCAACTTAAGAACAAACCTTCGGACCCTATCTTGTACGTAACCCGGGGACTGCCTGTAGTAGGAAAAACACAGCTCAGATATACAGTATTGCAAGTGGACTTGTTCCAATACCAGATATTGGAAGGTACTGCCATGTCCCATCGGAGGAGGGATCTTGATAGTGGCTGGCCCTCTTGAAAGAAGTGTCGCCAAATTTAAAAGGTGAATATATCACAAATTTAATGCCATTAACTTGATTCTTTGGATGTGGTAACCCTGAATAATTATACAGTGAATGTGCATCTTCTAAACAGAAGAATGGGTTCTTAATGAATTCCTGAGGAGTGTGTTGTTCCTTACTGTGAAATAAAATCCTTTCCTGCTTTTCTCTTGTGTCTTGGCCTCCTCCAGATGTTTAGTCTGCATTTCCGAACCAGATACACTTCCCAGAGAAGAGAACAGACACCAGGAGGATAACAATCTAATCAGGGAAAGGCTGAGGATCCCGCCATATCTAGGCCTCTATGCGGCCCTTGATCAGTTCATGTGACATAACCCTGTCTCACCACTCACTGATAATGGAAACAAGAAATAAACATATACTTACCTTTTCTCACATCAATCTGTTATGTGACTGGTAGACAGGGTCAAAATAACGACGTTCTATTCCCACCAACATTTAAAGAACACACAGTTATACCAATATGTAACATAGGACACTCTTGTATGCTTCAAGAGTAGTAGTTAACGCAATGACCCACATTTATTATATTGTCTTCGCTGTTTTCTGGTGCAGTTTTCATATACCGTAAATACATGTACAAACTGCTTGCACATGTATAAATGAAGCGTTTCTGCCAGTATTGTGTCGCTGCAGCATATAGTGCTGTTTGCATCACTAATAGTAAATGTGATGGGACGGCACAGTGGCTTAGCGGTTAGTATTACAGCCTTGCAGCGCTGGGGTCCAGTCCTATAGCATGGGAAAGCGTTACAGCAGCTAGGTCTATAACCCACCAGATCAAAAAAAGAACTGCAAACTACAGATACAGACTGCAGTCATGAGAATTTGCTAGAAAAGGAATATATTACATAATACCCAGAAACGGTTTTATTACTCGTGTACATACAGTGAACTACTTCCATGTCTCACAGAGGCATCACACAGTTTTCTCAGACTTTTAAATGGAAAGAGGAGGACGTACCCACAGCTTTGGGGGCGGCCGGCATGACACGGTCCAGGGGGAAGGAGCCGTTGCTAGGGGGAGGAGTAATTTGTGCCGCGAGTAGTCAGGGGGAGTTACTAAAGGAGAGAAGAAGACTGAGGGGATCAGCCATTTTAGGTTAGAAATCAAAGGAGTAACAGCACCGAGTGACAGCTCCGATGGCAGAGGTGGCAGCGCTTCTCTCACAGCTTTGGGCGCTGGCAGCAGCAGGTGGTCCGGAAATGCGCCACCAAGTGTTGGAAGCGATGGAGCCAGGTGGAGGAACGCAAGCGGCTGATGGCAGCGGAGTAGGGACGGCAGCCCAGGAGACGGGAGGACAGGAAGGGGGAGTACGGCGCTCAAGAAGATCGCGACCGCCCGATCTCCTTAGTCCAGAGGCTACTCCCCGCACCCGCCGACGGGTTAGGAGCCCCTCCAGGGACCCTTCAGTGCGGAGCACGGGATCAGGAGCAGGAAACCGTCGCTCCCACGCTGAGAGGAATCCAGGTACCCGGGCGGGTGGCACGGACAATGTTCCACGGTCTGCTCAAAATCACAGGCCGGGAACAGGTGGTTCCGGACGACGTGGGATTTCGTTACTTGCGATCGCGGGGCCCCCTACTGGCGATGTTCCGGTCGGGGGGGGCGCCTGTTTGACAACGACTGCAGTGGTGGATCCTGGAGATACTCGTGGGCCCCGTTCGGGAGCTGCATGGTTGGCAATGGCGGTGGAAGGTGCTGGATGCAGAGGAGGAGAAGGTGACGCCGCTCCAGCGGTGGCAGCATCAGCAGTGGCCGGGTCCTCCAGTGCGGCTTGCCTGTCTTGCTGTGGTTGCTCAGGGGCCAGCAGCCATCTGTCAGCAGAAAGCAGCGAGAGGAGTGTGCAGCGTTTGGAGAACATCATGGCCGCTGGTGGGCACACAGCACCCACGCAGCATGGTCTCTGTGTCTGTTCAGTCGGGGGGTTTGGGGTCTCCGAGGAGTGGAGTGAGTGATGGGGGGACTGTGGAGGAGATCCGGTCATTGATGGGGAGCATGCGTGAGTTGTTAGCTAGGTGTGAAGGATCGATTGCAGGGGTGTCTCTAGTTACTGCATGGTTACCATGGTCGGGGCAGGGGACGGGGGGCGTTTGGCGAAGGGATTCGGGGGTGACGGTGTCAGTACAGACGGAGAAGGAGAAGGATGAGAGGGTTCGGCTGGACGACAGGGCAAAAGGGGAGGTGTATGTGTGTTTTGAAGGGCAGCTGGGGTCTCATTTAAAAAAAGAAGTAAAAGAGAAGATTTGGAGGGACGAATATGTGGAGATTTTCTCGCTTCTGCCGCTGTCTAAATTCAATTTGGACAAGGGTAAGAAGGAGGAGGAGGAGAAAAAACGCTGGCGAATGATTCCCCAGACTTTTCAGAACTGGTTTCAGGCGTATTGCATCCTAGCAAGTGTAATCGGGGAGAAGGCTCCGGAGAACTGTTCGGGGCTATTTTGTAATCAGAACGCGATTGGGGAGGCTTACAGGTCGTATGGGGGGCAGACGTGGCTCAGGTACGACGAGGATTTTAGGCAGAGGAAGGCTGTGCATCAGGTGGGATCAGAAGGATATCGGATTGTGGCTGCAGGTGATGGCACCGGTAAAATTTGGGCAGTCCTTTCGAGGGGGGAGAGAGGAGGCCGGAACTAGTAGTTCTAGTTCCTCGGACCAGCAGAAGGAAACCTCGAGCGGCATCAAGGGGGGGGGCTTGCTGGTAGTTCAATGATGGTTTGTGCAAATACGGGGCAAACTGTAAATTTAGACATGTGTGCTCCACTTGTGGAGGGTCGTCCGATGGGACAGCGAAATGTTTTAAAAAGAATAAAGGGCGTAGTGGAGGGAGCACTGGACATGGGGGTGACTCCTAGAGATCTAGCCTTATCTAAATAGATACCCGGAGGTGGAAAAGGTGGCGCTTTTGAAGGGAGGTTTTGGGGAGGGGTTCCGGATTCCGGCGCCAGGGCACGCAGTTCCGTTTACCACTAGGAATTTGAAGTCCGCCTATCAGTATCCTGGGGTAGTGCGTGAAAAATTGGCTAAAGAAGTGGAGTTAGGGAGGATTGCAGGTCCATTTGCAGATATACCGATTGAAGGGTTGATTGTGTCTCCGCTAGGGGTGGTTCCAAAGAAAGAGGCGAACAAATTTCGTTTAATTCACCATCTTTCTTATCCAAAGGGGTTGTCAGTTAATGATGGTATTTCACCAGAGGTTTGTACTGTGGCATATACATCATTTGATAAGGCGATGGAATGGGTGAGAAAGTATGGACGGCGGGCTTTACTAGCGAAGACGGATATCGAATCTGCATTTCGGTTATTGCCGGTGCATCGGGATAGTCTGCGGCTGCTCGGGTGTTTTTGGGAGTCAACTTTTTATGTCAACCGCTGCCTGCCAATGGGGTGTTCGGTGTCGTGTGCATACTTTGAGGCATTCAGCTCTTTTTTGGAATGGGTGGTAAAGCAGGAGGCAAGGGTAGACTCCCTAATTCACTATTTAGACGATTTTTTGTGTATTGGACCTGGGGATTCCAGGGTGTGTCACGCTCTATTAGCTACAATAGAGTGGGTGATGAGGAAGTTTGGAGTCCCACTAGCTCAGGAAAAGACAGAAGGTGCCGGTTCATGTCCCGGGAAATGAGAACTCCATTGCTGATGCGCTGTCTCGGTTACAGTGGGAGCGGTTTCGGCAGCTGTCTCCGGTCGCGGAAGACGAAGGGATTCCCTGCCCGCCGCATCTGTGGGAGATAGCCTTCGAACGGCAGAGGCGTTGATAAGAGCGTCTCTGGCTGAAGGCACGTGGTCGGCGTACAAGGAGGTATTGGGCAATTGGGACAGATTACTTGGTGAATTGGGAGGGGGAGAGACAGATGACGAATGATTGACGGCACTGTTGGTCTGGATTGGGAGAGCGGCTAGCTCGGGATGGTCCAGAGCGAAAGTAAACAGAGGGGTTGCCGCGTTGGCATTTGGATTTAATTTACAAGGCGTGACGGACATGACTAAGAATTTTTTGTTTAAGAAGGCATTGCGGGGTTTTAAGAAAGGGGTAGGGGTAAGTAAGGATGGGAGAATGCCGGTGTCTTTTGGTTTGTTGGAACGTTTGGGGGTTGAGCTGCAGTTGGGTTGTGAGTCAGCTTATGAAAGAAAATTGTTTCAGTTGGCTTTTTCATGGGCATTTTATGGGGCTATGAGAATTGGTGAGTTAGTGGTGCCAAGTAAAAAAGTAATGGGGGGAATTCTGAAGGAGGATGTGGTATTGGGAGCTGACTGGGTGGAGTTCGGCATACATAAGTCAAAAACTGACTTGTTTGGTATGGGTCGCAGAGTTACATTGTATAATGTACGGGAGACAGTGATGTGTCCTTGAGGGCGTTTGAGGGAATTCTTGGAGCCCCACGGAGACAAAACGGGCCCGTTGTTGTGTCACATGGATGGGTCGTTTCTGTCCCGTTTTCAGTTTACAGCGGTGTTCAGAAAATGTTTGGGTCAGCTGGGGTTGGATGCGAGCTTGTTTGCATCCCATTCGTTTAGAATCGGAGCAGCAACGGAGGCTGTAGGTAGGGGGCTAGGTCCCGAAGCAGTGAAGCATATTGGGAGATGGAGTTTGGGGAGCTATAAGTCTTATGTACGACCTCAGCTTCTTGATGAATAGGAGCACTGCATAGTTGGATCAAGTTCATTCAAGGCTGTTTTGTTGTTAATGTTGTTTTTATTTACAGGTAGCAGCCCTTTATTGATTTGGATTTTTGGACACTCTTACATGTATTGGGGGTCACAGAGGGCAGCCTGGCGACCTGAAGGGAGGCAGTTGGGTTTCGACCGGACGCAGGTAACAGTGCGCTGGCTGGGTTTTCGGGGGATGAAATGGGGGAGGGTACTATCGGAGTTCCGTAGATTTGTGGAATTGGATAAGTGTCCAGAGATAGTGGTTTTCCGTGTTGGGGGAAATGACTTGGGTGGACAACCGGTGAGGGAGCTGATTAGAGATATACAACATGATGTGTTAAAACTAATGGTGGAATTCCCGTCTTTGCTGATTGTATGGTCGGATGTGGTTTATAGACATGTTTGGAGACATGCGAGGTCTGTTAGCCGTTTGAACAGAGCTAGGGTGAAGCTGAATAGAGCAGTGGGCGGTTTTGTGGTAAGGAACGGGGGTTTGGCAAATTGCCACAAGGAATTGGAGGACAGCAGCGCTGGATATTGGCTAGCGGATGGTTTCACCTTAACGCGGTTGGCATTGACTTGTGGGCTCTCGGCATTCAAGGGGGAATGGAACAAGCACTGTCAATGGTGGGGGGCGCGCAGTCTTGAGATGGGTCAAGGCCTACTTGCTGTGGCAGGGGGAAGGAAAAAGTCCTTGGAGTTGGTAGAGCTACAAGGGGGAGCGGGGGAGAACAGGGCGGATAGTTTTCCCCTGAATGGTGGGCCATGCCTAGGGGTATGGCAGTATGGACTCCTGCTGGGTGGTGTCCCGGGGAGTGGAAAATTGGGAAAGCCATCTGAGAGATATGGTGCCCTTGAACCAGAGGTGGCGGTTGGGGGTAATAACGTAAAGAGCAGAATGGCATTTGTAATTTGGAGCTCCAAGGACCTTTCTCCTTATTAGGATCAGGATTATGAGGGGGGGAGAAATGTTTATTGATGTTGCAATATTTGTTGTATGTTATAATAAAATTGGCTGCTGTGGCCAGATTATTCCAAAAAAGGCGGTGTCCGAGTGTTTCTTTAGGTATAAAGTCGGGATCTGGTTGCAGTGGAAGAAGAAAACGGCGAACAGGACTCCCCAGTGCTGTGTCATGTGAATACAGTTACTGTATATACTTGAGTATAATCCAAAATTTTCTGCGCAATTTTTGTGCTGAAAAAGTCCCACTGGGCTTACACTCGAGTATATATAAAACCTGAACTCAACTACCGCATCCTCGTCTCTTCCGGCTTATCTTTTTCCCGCATCTTCCGACTTCCAGGCTGTGAGGACAGAGGCACGTCTATGCTGTCTGCCCTCATGCACACACTGTAAAGTGGTATGATGTCATCAGGCAGCGACACACTGCTCATGGTGTGTTTGCTCAGGCAGACAGCATAGACGTACCTCTGCCTTCATTGCTGGGAAGCCAGAGCTGCGTGGTGAAGACGAGCGGGGAAGAAGATTATGCCATGTGTGAGTGGTGGAGGTGAGTACTAAGTTTATTATTTTATCCTGAAAGGGTTTCTGTTGGACATTTTCTAAAAGGGGGGCACTGCTGGACATTTTTTTTGTAAAGGATGTATCTGCTGGACATTTCTTAAAAGGGGGCACTACTGAAAGGGGGCACTTTAAGTGAAGGACATTAATGGACATTCTGTGGGCCTATTTCTTCAAGATTGGTTCTCTTTAAGGACTTTAGAAAGCCTGGGTAATTTAGTTTACAGATGCTTTTTCCCGTCAGGTGAGGCTCTCTGGAGGTTGAGAAGTAGCTGAGTGGTTATCAGCTGCCGACTGTCTCCATATTTCAAATAATCAGACTTTCCTGTAACAATATCCAGTGTGCCCCCCAGATTAGCCGTCCAAACAAAAAATCGGAAATTATAACCAGCAACTCCTCTGTTCTTCTCTTCCCCTGATAGTTGAATGTGTCTAGAGACATAATATGATACAAGATTATCAGGCAGTGGTTGCGTTTGCTCTTCTTAGTTTCTGATAAATTCAACAATTGGTCAATGATATCTGCGGATGGTGACGTCCGTCCCCCGACTCATGTTGCTGGAATTCTGAGAACAATGCATGAAATACTGGTTATGGGCTAATAAAGGGACATTTTTATTTTATGGATATACATTATAGCTTTTGTAAGTGTTTTCAGGATCAGAGGGGTTGTATAGGATTTTTAAATAGCTATATATATATATATATATATATATATATCTGGGGGGAGGGCGGCTAAAAAATAAAAAACATTGAAATGTTACATTGAATGTAAAATTGAAACGTATACCCACAGAGATCGCAGGTGACAGAAGGTGCTACACTATGGAGTCTCATAGCCATGGATGCTCCACTAGGAGGAATCTGGGAAAATATGCAAAGTTTTCCAGGATGGGATAAGTAAACCAAGTCTCTATTAGCTACCTTGTAAGGCAGCTCCCTTGACATCAATCAGGACCTACAAGAGGCCTTATGACATGATGCGGGATTAAAACCAATCCAGCATATCTATTCCAGTAGGAACAAACTGTAGACAGTGCTGTTTTAACCTCATTGGGTCTCCTCAGAACAGTGTAGGGAACTGGATTGGCTGGGTGAGAGGCTTGTGACTAGGGTCGGGAAGTAAGAGTTCTCCTTACGGAGTACTTACAAGGTAGCTAAAAGAGGGGTGGTTTTCCTTAACCCATTTTGGAAAACTTTGCATATTTTCCAAGAATTCCCCTAGTGGAGGATCCATGGCCATAAGTCTCCACACGCCTTAAAGGTGGCCTTAATTGGCACAGTCTCCGTAAGGAGAACTCTTACTTCCCGCGACACTAGTCACAAGCCTCTCACCCAGCCAAACCAGTCCCCCACGCTGTATTGAGGAGACCCAATCAGGTTGAAACAGTGCTGTCTACAGTTGGGAGTCTGTTCCTTCTGAAAAAGATATGGTTTGGTTTTAATCCTGCATCAAAATGGTGTAAAATCAAAGCTTTTAAAAACAAGAAACAAAATACCCTGGGGAAAGTCACCCCACAATAAGATTATTTACCCCAAAAAGTTAGAGCCGCAGTCCCACACTGGCTGCCAGGGACTGCAGATTTTTTCATTTTAAGCAGAAAACATTCTTTGCTATAGAGGGAGAAGAGTGGAGAAACCACCGCTGAGGAAATGAAGAATGTCCCCTGAGAGGCTTGAAGAAAACAAATTGGAGGAATTTACTTTTTTTTTCTTTTTCAAAATTGCTGAGCTAAAGCAAGCACGCCTTCCAAGAAAAACAGCATATGCTTCGGGTTGGCCGCACTGAAGGAACAAGGAATGCTCCCAATTTTTTATATAAATAACTTTAAGTGCAAAACAAACCTGTTGATTTTTATTACCTTTCCTACAAAAATCTAAATACGCTCTTTTCACATAATGTTTTATTAAGTTTTTCTATATTAAGGACTTTAGAAACTTTCTATTACACTTTATATTTAGTCACTGAATAACTGTAAACCTGACCTCAATCCTTACTGCTCACACAACTAATAATGTATCAATTTAAGGGCTGCTATTTAGAGAATGTGGGCCCTATAGACAGCCTCACAATTCTTTAGTGACATGATGATGACATAAGGCGACACCTGGGAGCGTAGTTTAAGTGGTACCCGGACACGAGGTCATAACAGAAATCACTATAAATGCACAGGACATAGGGATCAGGCTTTTGCCAAGGCACGAGGCTCAAAGATCCGGCAGGGGACACAGGAAGGGGCTGGCAATTTATCAGGGCAGACGGCCGGCCAACGCCAATTATCGTCGCACTGGCCCTTTAAATCTTAATGAGCCAGTGCGCTCACGCGCTAGGAGACAGGGACGCACGCGCTGAAGCTCGGGGACCATTGTTTGAGCCAGGAAAGGTGTGTGAGGCTGCAGACTGGCTCTGGTGACACAATTGTGCCTGCGACCCGGGATTTCCCAGAGGCATTTGTTCCTAGATCCCATAGCATATACATTGTAACGTCAGCTGCATGTAAACATTTTCCGCAATGTGCTAGATAAATTGAGATTCGCTCATCATATTGTGAACTAACTTTATTTAAAGGGGTTTTCCTATCCAGAATGTATATGATAAATCCACAGGATATGGGACCACCACCATCTCGTGAACTGGGATCACACTATAGAAACGATGAAAACAAATGGGACTATAGGGGCCCATACTCTTGAATGCGCAGCACAATCTCCATTTAGCCTGGCTGCAGAAGGAGGTCAGCGGACCTCCGTTCCTGAGGTAAGTGCAGGTTCGTGTGTATCTGTGTATGTGCCATCAATGTCAATATCACCTTTACTAAACCTTTATTTCCTATAAGGTTTAGATGAAGATTTTTGAAGCTGTTAGTGGAGACACTTGGGGTTAAGATCTGCTTAGATGTGAAAGGCATATATACATAATTCTCAGACACCGAAAGACAACTAAGGACAATGACACACAGTTAGACCAGACATGATGGGAGACCAGAAATGATGAAACAAAACAGGTTAAAACTTGAAAACAAGGAAACAATTGATTGGACAAGGCAAACATGTTACTCTACATCTTCCATCTCAGGTAATTGCTATGAAGGTCTGCAAGGTATTGTGAAAATATGGAATTAAACTATTAATATCATTATTTAGCAGGACAGAGGTCCATGTAGACTGGATAGGGGGAGGGGGTCACGTAATGCTCTATGTCAGTGGTTCTCAACCTTTCTAATGCTGTGAGCCCGCAAACCCTATACGTATAGGTATGATTAACGACCCAACGGTCTGAAACGCGGCACCTTTTTTCAGTTTTTCCATGGAATCTCTGGTTTTTAACATGTCTTAAATAAAAGTTACGGTTTTTACCTTTCCTGCTTGCTGCCGATGGACCTTTTCTTCTGTTTTGCATTCTACTTTATGTCTCCGGGACCGGACCTCCGCCATAGTTGCACAGCATGAAATCCTTCCATTTGTGACCCGTGGGTGAGAGAACTCTTATTCTTTTTTTTTGCAATATCGATAACTACTATAATACTGCACCCTAGTTGTAGTTCCCACTCCCTCCTGCCCCCAGTTCTTGTCCCCCTCCCCTGCTTCCCCTAGTTCTAGCCCACCCATCTTGCCCCCAGTTCTAGTCGCGACCCACAGGTTGAGAACTGCTGCACTATGCATCAACTACATCAGTCAATGGTGGCTGAGTTACATGAAAATAATAGAAAATACGATTCACACCAAACTTAAGTTGGTCTTGTATCAAAACCTTTACTTTCCATTGAATTTTAATAATCAGAATCATTTGAAGCCTTTTAACAAAATGTGTATATTGCTTGTCATGGATTTTTCAGCAGTCAATTTGTTTCACCACCAGTAAAATGACCTTTATTATCTCCTAGGAAACAGTCCATGTTTCCCTCCTAATTGTGTTGTCTTCTGCTGGAACTATAGCCCGGGTATATTGGAAAATCCTCTGGTATTCTGGGGAGTCAGTTTGACACATGAATCAATTACACCAAGTCCTAATAAAAATTACTTCTACGGCCGGCGGCACACGTGGCGTTTTGAACCAGTTTTTGGGGCATTTTTAAGCAGTCCGTTAAAAAATGCATGCGTTTTTTGAAAGCGCATCTGTTTTTGACCGGTTTTACCAATTATCTCAATTAAAACGGGTCAAAAACGGATGTGTTTTCAAAAAATGCATGCATTTTTCAAAAAGCATGCTTTTTTTAACACATGCGTTTTTTTGACGGACTGCTTAAAAACGGCCCAAAAACAAGTTCAAAACGCCACGTGTGCCGCCGGCCTAAGGTATGCTAGATTGGTCCCTGGATATCAACTCTATCAGCATTCTGAATACAGTGAGCAGTCAGCTCTCTGCACTATCACCGAGCCGTCGCTGCTGTCTGTAGCATAGCCGGCAGGCAGAGTCATCCTGCCTGCCACCTTCAGGAGAATAGGAGAGCTGCTGGGTAGGAATGGGGAAAGGTAAATATCCAGTGTTCTTTATTGGAGGAGGGGGCACAGTATGAGGGGGAGCTAAGTGACACAGTATAAGAAGCAGCTGGGAGCACATATAAGGGGGAAGTTGGGGGAACATTTGAGGGGGAGCTTGGGGCACAGTATGAGGGGAAGCTTGTAGTACAGTGTGAGGGTTGCTGGAAGCACACTATGAGGGGGAGGTGGGAGCACAATATGGATGTCATATTATGTGAGGGAGCAGGGCACAATATGAGGGGCCCACAATGAGAAGAGGAGCTAGGGGGTTAAATATGAAGGGGAGCTGGAGCTCAGTATTTGGGGAAGCCAGGTACAATATGAGGGGTTGGGGGGAACAGTATGAAAGGGAGCTGGGAGAACTCTATAAGGGAGGGCTTAGAGCACAATATAATGTGGAGCTGGGGAACAGTATGAAGAGCGGCTGGGCACAATATGCGGGGAACAATATTAGGGGGAGTTTAGAACAATATGAGAGGGCCACAAAGTGAGGGTAGCTGGGAGCACAGTATGAGGTGGAGCTGGGCACAATACATGTCACAACGTGTAGGGGGACTGTCAGAGGCACAAAGTAAGGGCAGGAGGGGCCACAATGTTATAGGGAGCTGTGTGGGGCACTAAGGGGTGTAATTATACTGTATGTTGTGGGCGAAGCTGGGAGGTATGCTCATGTGTTGCATATAATGCCCAGGTGCAGACTGTTCTCTCTAACAGCAGTTTAGCAAAAACACTATAAGATGAATGCAGGATCAGACTACACTACACTATGTTTGCAGTCTGCAACCATGGAGACGGCTAAATCTGCTTAAGGTTATGTTCACATCTGTACTGTTATTTTCAAACATATCAACTACTAAATCTATCATATAATGGACGCTGAAAGTGGCAAACAGATTCGACGCACTATTGTATGGAATGTGTTATTTTACTGAAATCAGCATTTATGACAGAAAATGCTACTATATTGTTTGCCCAGGGACTCATTGCAAGTCCTTACCATCAGGGACAGGGACAGGACAGACTGGGCTGAACTTGGAATACCTGAGGATTAGTTTGTTACTTGTTATGTTCTTTAATCCTTCAATTTAACAACTGCTTTTAATAATTCAACCAAATCTTTCCCGAATGAGGCTAAGAAGTGATTTAAAGACGCGGGATCTCCCATCTGCTGACAGTACATTAACGTGTAATATATGGAGTGTAATTATTCTGTGCTGCTGAAGTGTGGACAGTCTGTACATTATTAACTCTGTCAGATAATGATCCTCTCGTTCAGCACAGCCAAGGGGCTCTCAAAGTGTAATATTCATGTTTGTTTGTGTATGCATAGAGACAGATATATAGAGACATGTGTAAATCACCTTTTATGCGTTGATATATACATACATATATATATATATATATATATATATATACACAGGCGGTCCCCTACTTAAGAACACTCAACTTACATAGGACCCCTAGTTACAAACGGACCTCTGGATATTGGTAATTTATTGTACTTCATTACAGACACCGGTGATAACTGATGAAGCATTATTGTTAATCCTGATTCCTATGACAACCTAACATTTTTAAAATCCAATTGTCACAGAGACCAAAAAAGTTCTGGCTGGGATTACAATGATAAAATATACAGTTCCGACTTACATACAAATTCAACTTAAGAACAAACCTACAGACCCTATCTTGGATGTAACCCGGGGACTGCCTGTATATATATATATATATATATATATATATATATATATATATATATATATATATAGGCATTTATACAGTTATCTGCCTAATCTATAGCCTGGGGTCTGTTTTGTAGTAGTACTGTGTTTTGCCCATGGATACAGGATAGGAGTAGTAGTACTGTGCAGTGGCTAGATATGCAGGATAAAAGGAGTAAAGGTCTGAAGTGGCCATATATGCAGAAGAGTAGTAGTAATTTGTTGTGTGCATATTTGCCAGATCAGAACATCAACCAGAGGAGTGTAGGTCTGAATACATGTGCCTTTATTATAACTAAGGGTGATGGCAACACACTTTTGGGCCGTTTTTAAGCAGTCCATCAAAAAACGCATGCGTTTGACCAATAATTTTAATTGAAACTGGCCAAAAACGCATGCGTTTTCTGACGGACTGTTTAGAAACGGCCCAAAAACGCGTTCAAAACGTCATGTGTGCCATCACCCTAAGTATTATATCAGAATCAGATTTAATTCTTGAATCCATTTCCCCCCGCCCAGTAAAACATCCATATTAGGCCGGCGGCACACGTGGCGTTTTGAACCCGTTTTAGGGCTATTTTTATGCAGTCCGTTAAAAAAAGCATCCATTTTTGAATAAGGCATGCGGTCTTTGAAAAACACGTGCAGTTTTTGAAAACGCATACGTTTTTGACCTTTTTGACCGTTTTACCAATTATCTTAATTAAAACAGGTCAAAAACGGATGCGTTTTCAAAAAAAGCATGTGTTTTTTAAAAACGCATGCGTTTTTTGACGGACTGCTTGAATATGGCCCAAAAACGGGTTCAAAATGCCACGTGTGCCACTGGCCTTATCATCCGCTAATGAAGACACCAGTGTTATTAAGAACATCTGATACCGGTGTTACATTATGCCAGCGGATTATCAAATCAACTCTCTGGTAATACATTTTCAACTGAAAAGAAATATGCCAAATTTATCACTGCCGCTGATGCCATCAGACAAGTTTAGTAAATCTGTTTGCTGTCTATTCTATCTTTTACCACCATTTAGATGAGTTATGTTTAATACATTTGTATCAGAATTTTGCTGTGACATCTTAAGCCACTTCCCTTTCTAAACAGCCATGCCCGGTTGTATCTAAGCCACAGCCCTCATTACATCAGGCCAAAAATAGTCTACATAAAATTATAGATCTGGTGCATAGCATCTAGTTAAGGTTTCTTTTATACAAATTTAATAATAATAAATATTTATATGGCATCATCATATTCCACAGTGCTGTACAGGTCATGGGCTACAGATACCAACCAAATAAGACATTACAGATTAATAAAATAATCATATTGAGCAATAGCAGTGAGGGTCTTAAAGGGATGAGGGATAGTCAGGATTATTAATAAAACTGCCCTAATGTCCACATTCAATAACAGCAAACAAAGATCCTGAAAAAGATGACGAATTGAAACACAAAGTGCAGAATATTAGAAAGTGTCAGAACTTTCCATTATTCATGTATGTTTATAGATGGGAAGCTTTGTTTCTTTCTTCCTGGCCACTTACACATAAAAGCCGCACAATAGGATTTTTGTGATTAATCCCATGTGTCACTACCTTACATAAAGTCTTTTATGCTATGGTCCTCTGGGCCACGCTTTTCAGTGAAGTCACTTTGCAAGCACACGGCTGGCATTTGTCATTAAAAAGAACTCTTTAAAGTCAACAGGGGAACAAAGAGCTTGTAGTTTGCTGGGCCGGTGACGCGGCCGTCCAGGTGTTTCTCATTTAAGACTATGACCATTCATTCATTCCTTCCTGCTGCTGGCTCAGCTCTGTAGGCTGCACTGAACGGCCATTGTGTTCCTGTTTAAAGGGAAAGGCGTCTGTAGTAAAGTTAGGATACATGCAGACAGGGCCAGTTTCCCAACCTTTATGAGCCCCAATGTAATCTAAACAACCATCCTATATTTCACGAACCTTAATAGTCAAATCTGGTTGACCTTCAGGGTATAAAATGGACCTGTCATCTCTTTCCTTTTTGTGAAGTGAATCTCTAATTTAGCTAAAACAACTTTACTGAGTCATGAAGCATAAAGTGTCCCACACCCAAGGATGTGTTCTCATGGGTATCCCTGTTCAGGACAGGCGGCATATTTCACCATAGAGTTAAATGATCTGTTCAACTCAGTCTAAATGTTTGAGCTGCGTTCACATGTTTTGAAACAAAATTCAATCGTAACAGGATTGTCTCGATCGCAGATTCGCTTCAACTGCGATCAGTAACAAGCACCACATGTTTTTCATGTAAACCATGTAAGACACAAGGTTCCGGTTACTGGTCGCTTGCATATCAGTTGAAACACATTTAGAATCCTTTTTTTTTAATTCAATTGCATTTCAAACTTCAATAATCGAGATGCGTGAAAGCAGCCTTAGGGTGTAGACACACGTGGCGTTTTTAGGCAGTTTTTGGGCCGTTTTTAGTTAGTGCGTTTTCAGCTTGTTAAAAAACGCATCCGTATTTAAAAAACGCACACGTTTTTGTCCGTTTTTGATTGCGCAGATTCGGAAAACCGGACAAAAATGTATGCGTTTTTAAAAAGCGCAAGCGTTTTTAAAAAACTGATGCATTTTTTAACGCATGCGTTTTTAACAATCTGAAAACGCACTAACTAAAAACGTCCCAAAAACGGCCTAAAAACGCCACGTGTGCCTTCACCCTTAGGCTGGCAGCACACGTCACGTTTTGAACCAGTTTTTGGGCCGTTTTTAAGCAGCCATTTTTGAAAAATGAATGCGTTTTTTGAAAACGTATCCGTTTTTGACCCGTTTTAATTAAGATATTTGGTAAAACCGTCCAAAAACCGCATGCGTTTTTAAACGGACTGCTTTAAAACAGTCCAAAATTGGGTTCAAATGCCACGTGTGCCACCGGCCTTAGGCCTCATGCTCACAACCATTTTTTCAGACATTAAAACAGCCAGCACAAGTTTTTTTTTATTCTAAAAAGCAAACAGTTGAATTGATATTTAATAGGAAATACAGCTGTGTATCTGGTTACCGTGTTTCTCACCACACCATGAACTACAGTGATATCACCCTCTACATAAAAGGGAACCTGTCATCAGCTATTGACCTAATAAACCACTAACAGTATATTGTCAAATAGCCTAATACCTTGTATTGTTTGTTTATTTAATTCTCCAATTTGGTGGCATCATCTAGAAAATCAACTTTGAAGTGAGATGTAATTTGGTTGTATAAACTCATGGAGGCAGAGAGTTTAACATTGCAGTCGAGGTGGGGATCACTGAACGCCTCCTCCTCTGTGATTGACATCATGCATCGGACTTCAGGAGATCTTGTTAGTGATCAATCTGGATGTAAGACCATCAATTACAGTGATGGGGGCTTTCTGAGGAAGAGAGAGCTTGACTTCAGTGCTAAACTCTCCCCCTCTTTATACCACCAGTTTACATCTCACTTCAAAGTTGATTTTCTGGATGATTCCACCACACTGTGTTATGAAAGTAACATGATCTAGAAGGTGTTCGGCTACTTCGCAAAATACTGGTAGTGGTTTATTAGGTCAATTTCATATCTACATCCTAACCAGTGAACATTGAAGTAGATCATGATTTGGATCCATACCAGGTTTGAATGTTTTATGAATTGTTATTTCAGGACAGTCCCATTACTAGAGTGAGCTGGACAATGGCAGATCTTCATATAAGCGGTATGGGTGGTATGGCCTAATATGAAGATCGCTGGGTAAAGAAAAACCTCTACACTCACCTTCCAGCTTCTTCTCTCCAACCACAAGGTCTTGTTTTCTCCTCTTCCAGCCGGCGTGTGTACACTATAAGACGGCGGTGTCACGGCCATGTCACATCATAGTGTTGTGTGTGCCACGAGGGAAGCAAGAGGAGAAGACGGAGCTGGAGGTGAGCATAGCATTTTTTTTTCAAGGGGCTCAATGTGGACATTTCTGCAAAGGGAGGGGCCTTGAGGTGGACATTTCATTTAAGGGGAGCTCTGCAGCCCACATTTTATTTATGGGGGAGAGCTCTGCAGTGCACATCTCATTAAAGGGGGCTCTGCCATGGATATTTCATTAAAAGAGGGTTCTACTGTGGATGTTTTATTAAAGGGGTGGCTGCTGTAGCCTTTTCATTAAAGGGGCCTCTGCTGTGGCCATATCATTAAAAGGGGGATCTGCTGTGTACAGTTCACTAAATGGGGGGGGGGGGGTCTGTGGCCATTTCTGTAAAGGGGGGATCTGCTGTGGCCATTTCTTTAAAGGGGTGCTCTGCAGTGGACATTTCTTTAAAGGGGTGCTCTGCAGTGGCTATTTCATTAAATGGTCCTCTTCTGTGGCCATATCATTAAAGGGGGGGCTCTGCTGTGGCCATTTCTGTAAAGTCGGGTTCTGCTGTGCCTATTTCTTTAAAGGAGGGCTCTAATGTGGACATTTTTATAAAGAGGAGCTCTGCAGTGGACATTTTTTAAAGGGGGGGGGCTCTGCAGTGGCCATTTCATTAAAGGGGTGCTCTGCAGTGGCCATTTCATTAAAGGGGGCTCTACTGCGGTCATTTTATTAAAGGGGGGATCTGCTATGACCATTTCATTAAAGGGGCCTCTGCTCTCGCCTCATCATTAAAGAGGACTCTTCTTTGGCCATTTCTTTAAAGAGGGGCTTTGCAGTGGCCATTTTATTAAAGTAGGGCTCTAATGTGGCCATATACTTTAAGGGGGGCTCTGCTGTAGTCATTCATTAAATGGGGGGCTCTGCTGAGGACATTTCATGAAAGGGGGCCATTTTTGTAAAGCCGAGCTCTGCTGTGCCCATTTCTTTAAAGGGGGGCTCTGTTGTGGATATTTCTTGAAATGCGGGCTCTGCAGTGGCAATTTCATTAAAGAGGGGCTCTGCTGTGGCCATTTCTGTAAAGGGGGCTCTGCTGTGGCGATTTCTTTAAAGAGGGGACCGGATGTGGCCATTTCGTTAAAGGGGGCTCTGCTGTGCCCATTTCTTTAAAGGGGGGCTCTGTTGTGGATATTTCTTTAAAGGGGGGCTCTGCAGTGGCCATTTCATTAAAGGGGTGCTCTACTGTGGACATTTCATGAAATGCGGGCTCTGCAGTGGCCATTTCATTGAAGAGGGGCTCTGCTGTGGCCATTTCTAAAAGGCGCGCTCTGCCGTGGCCATTTCTGTAAAGGGGGCTCTGCTGTGGCGATTTCTTTATAGAGGGGCCCTGTTGTGGCCATTTCTTTAAAGGGGGCTCCACTGTGGACATTTCATTTAAGGAGGGGGGCTCCGCTGTGGACATTTCTGTAAGGGGGAGGTCTACTGTGGACATTTCTGTAAAGGGGGGCTCTGCTGTGGCCATTTCATTAAAAGAGGGTCTGCAGTGGCCATTTCATTAAAGGGGAGCTCTGCAGTGGACATTTCTTTATAGGGGGCTCTGTTGTGGACATTCATTTAAAGGGAGATCTGTTGTGGACATTTCATTAAAAGGGGGGATCTACTGTGGCCATTTCATTAAAGGGGTGCTCTGCTATGGCGATTTTCTTTAGGGAACCTTTGCTGTAGCCATATCATTAAAGGGGGCTCTTCTGGGCTACATTTTTAAAGAGGTGCTTTGCAGTGGCCATTTGATTAAATCTTGACTCTACTGTAGACATTTCATCATAGGGGGGCTCTGCAGTGGCCATTTCATTAAAGGGGGCTCTGCTGTGGAAATTTTATTAAAGGGGGGGCTTTACTGTGGACATTTACTTAAAGGGGTGCTTTGCAGTGGCCATTTCATTAAAGGGGGCTCTACTGAGGACATTTCATTAAAGGGAGCACTGTAGAGACCATTTTATTTAAGGGGGGCTCCACTCTGGACATTTCATTAAAGGGGAGCTCCATTCTGGACATTTCATTAAAGGGAGACTCTGCAGTGGCCATTTCATTAACAGGGGGCTCTCTTGTGGACATATCATTAAAGGGGGCTCTGCTGTGGACATTTCTGTAAAGGGGGGCTCTGCTGTGGATATTTCTGTAAAGGGGGGCTCTGCTGTGGATATTTCTGTAAAGGGATGCTCTGCTGTGGACATTTATGAAAGGACGTCATCTGCTGTAAACATTTTAGTAAAAGGGGGCTCTGCTGTGGGCATTTCTGTAAAGGTGGGGGGCTCTGCTTTGGACATTTCATGAAAGGGGGGCTCTGCTGTGGACATTGTTTTTTTTATAAGTCTGTTTTCTAGGTGATCCCGGTGTGTCAAGATTAGAGAAGACAAGCGCCAGGACTTTTTGAGAGTGGAAGATTTCCTTTAAAACAGTTATACTATTGTACATAAGAGACATTATTATTTTAGTTATATTCTTGTACAGGGGACAGTTTTATAGTGGTTCTATTTTTGTACACAGGGACAGTATTGCAGTAGTTACACTATAAATAGCGGACAGTTTTAGTTTTAGTTATATTATCGTATAATAGTATACTAGTATAATAGTATATACTAATAATATTTTATATATATATATATATATATATATATAATATAATAATATAATAGTATATACTAATAATATATATATATATATATATATATATATATATATATATAATAATAATATAATAGTATATAATAATATATACTAGTATAGTAGTATAATAGTATAGTATAATAGAATGCACAAATGTATTCTGATAAACACAAAGGAATACCAATCATTTTCGTGTGTTAGAACTTCACTATAAATTCTCCATCCTGAGGCTCTAGTTAAGAATTAGACATTAAGCAAATAGCTTTGATTGTAATTCCAATTGTAGTTATAATTGCTCTTTAATTGGCTCATGAGTAACTAGTTCACAGATCTGACATTATGACCTACATGGTTTCGGGACTGAATGTCAGGATTGGCAGAAAACTGCACTTTTAGTTATTGTCTGGCCCTAATAATGGTGTCCAGACTTGGAATTTTGACCATTGTTCTTGATCAGATGGCCTCCAAATTAGATTCTTATACAGACACCCCCACTCCCTTTCTTCAGGCAAGCACCCATTTGTTTAGCCCAGGGTAAACACTGCACTTGATGGGCTATTGATACCTATGAATAATAGGACAGACAAAAGATGGTAGGCTAGGATACAAAATGGAGTACTTGGGCTTGTGGAACCCTGCTGTAGTCTCCGCAAAGGGCAGTATCAGTATCAGTATCTGCTTGGTTGCCAGGGAATTGTCATCATTTTTTTTGGTTTCTAGCCTACAGGATAGATGTGTCTATAGTGATGGAACCCTTAGAAGTGGAGCCTGAATGGTCAATGATTATAAAAGGGTTGAGACCTCCACCAATTTTACATTTAAGACACATTTAGGTAGCTACATAATGATAGTGACTGGACATTTATAGCATATTTGCAGACATATATTTTGTGTGCTACATTAAAAACTTCTTCCAAGATTGTTTTGACACATAGGGCTTGTTAAAACATCACTGCAGATTAGAGACCTGCGCCATCTACCGTCTAAAGACCTAGGA
Organism: Engystomops pustulosus; assembly: GCF_040894005.1. Classification (NCBI taxonomy): domain Eukaryota; kingdom Metazoa; phylum Chordata; class Amphibia; order Anura; family Leptodactylidae; genus Engystomops; species Engystomops pustulosus. The sequence goes on along the minus strand of NC_092417.1, from coordinate 59,865,663 downwards.
GGAGATTTATCAAAGTGTCCGTGAATAGACCAGTGCAGAGTAAGACTACACAGTCATGCTGGGTGATCTGGAGTAGATTAGAGCTGTGGAGTCTACTTTAGACCACCTATTAGTTGGTCTAGTTTATGACTTAATTATTTTGCACATTGCCTAGTCCACGCCCCTTTTTAGAGGCCACACCCGTTCTCGGACAAGTCGAAGAACTACCAAAAAATAGTTCAGAATTCTAGTGTAGACAGATTGATCAATCTCAGACTCAAAGCAGTTATGCAGTTTTATAAACTTTTATACTGTTGACTCCAGATGGTCCAAAAATAATAAAGAATTTATACTCACCTTGTCACCTGGCAGCGGTAAGTATAACTTCTTTATTATTTTTGCAGCAACCTCTGTACCCTCCAATGGCTATATTTCTAGTGTATATGTCATCACTCATTGTATGTACTGCCATACCAGATATAATTAAAGGGGGACTGATTTTTGGAAATAAAATGGAAACTACTTCTTTCTAATCCTTGAACCTTCTAAAACACAATGCTAAAGATTGTTCTAGTTTGGAGCCTAGTTTCATAGTCTACAGAGGTATATAACATATTCCAAACTGTTGTGTTTCTAATATTCCTCACTGTATGGAAGGCATATTGCTAGAGTATATAATAGTGACCTCAGCCAGCACTGACATCACATGAGGAATAACCACATGTTACAGCTAATGCTGTCAGGATGAAGCTGAACCGTGTATAGCCAAATCTAGAAATGTTTATACTATCTGCTTCCCACTCAGACAAGGGCTGTAAGCGTGGAACAAGTGTGCATCCTGCTCATGTACGTCAGCATATAACACATCAACCTGGGTGGTCACTGAAATGACATCCTAAAAGCAGTGCATCACCCCCTGTCCCACATGATCACGATGAAGAGATTAACCCTACACATACATTCTTGCTTTTATTCATGGTCAACCCATAAGAAAAATGAAATAATAATGGAATAATAATAACTCTGCCAATTCCATATCAGTTAACAGTTTACACTCAAGAACATGTCCACATATACGGGATTGGCCACCTGTAGCAAACTTTAACATGGTAAGTATAATATGGGTGACCCTTATACTTACCCTGGTAAAGTTTGCCATTCTCCATGGGTCATTTGACCTCTGGGACTTCCTGTGACCCGCAGTACACTCCAAAATTTAACAGGGTAAGTATAATATGGGTGACCCTATCGAGGTCTTATACATGCCCTGTTAAATGTTGCTATAAGTGGCCATCCCCTTTAATTGCACTGGCGATCTGCATTCGGGGAAGTGTGGTGGGGTTTTGTCTTTCGATAAGCTTGTTGACTGTTTCCAGTAGCAACTAGAAGAATTGTGAAAACATAATCAGTTCAAGATAAGTAATGCAATGTATACAGTGAATAGTGTGGCTATACGATTGCGATTGTATAACAGGCACTTCCTAGCATAAGATTCTAGTTATAGCTAATGCACCTGCCAGGTATGTCTGTACCCCATGGCAGCCCACTCCATGCCCCTCTCCACCCACCTGACGTGGAGCGGGCTTTAAAAGGGGGGTCACTATTCTTATATACTATTACAAACCCTGATACCCCCAACATGCCAACCACCCAATGTATCTGGATATAGTAGTGTGCATTTTTATTTTTGTCTGTTTTGATTAGTATGGACCTACTGATTCTTCTTAAACAAGATGCAGCCTCATAATTACTGTAGTTTTCAATGTATACATTCTTGTTTAGTTTCCCTTCTTTGCAGCTTTGTATTAGATTAAGGGAAAAGCCCTTCACTATGTATACACACAATATTTGGCCCCAATACAAGGTGTGTAGAACAGCTGGCAAACACAAAAATACTTCTTATCCAAAACACACATGTATGTTTCCCTGGCAGGGCCCGCAGCAGGACGCGGCTTAGTACAGCTGGCCCGCTTTGTGTAAGATGTAGAATGATTACATGAGACGAGCTGTGGCCTTGTGGTCCATGAAAACTATAGCGGAAAGTAACATCTCGTTGATATGTGAAGCCTGGTATCCATTGCTTTGATCAATAACTTTGATTATGTTGCTAGGGAACAACTCATATGTGGATTCCGCCCCCTGCAGCAGCTGCAGTCAAATCTATAATAGTTTTAATAGAAGGCTCTATAGCTATGAGCCTATTAAAAAGTATGTACAGGCAGTCCCCTACTTAAGGTCCATGGGGGAGGAAGGGGGGCTGGAATGAGATTGGGGAATAAGGACAAAAGGTATACGGACAGGGAAAACCATATAAAGTGTATGTACACAAATGCCAGAAGCCTCACAAACAAAATGGAGGAACTGGAACTCTTGATGTTGGAGCGGAAATATGATATAGTGGGTATCAGCGAGACATGGCTGGACAGTAGCTATGACTGGGCTGTTACTATAGATGGTTATAGTCGTTTTAGAAAGGATCGTATAAATAAAAAAGGGGGAGGGGTTTGTTTATATGTGAATTCTTGCCTCAAGCCCGTCCTGCGAGATGACATCAGTAACGCAAATGTGGAGTCCCTATGGGTGGAGATAAGGGGAGGGAAAAAGAATAATAAAATATTACTAGGGGTTTGTTATAAGGCTCCAAATATAGTGGAGGCAGCAGAGGAAATGCTGATAAGTGAAATGGATGCGGCTTCAAAGCATGGTGAAGTACTTATCATGGGAGACTTCAATTACCCAGATATCGACTGGGGGGCAGAAACCTGCAGGTCCTTCAAAGGCAGCAGGTTCTTGTCAACAACAAAAGACAATTACCTGTCGCAACTAGTCATGGAGCCAACAAGAGGGGGGGCAGTGCTCGACCTTATCCTTACCAACAGACCTGATAGGGTATCAAAACTACAGGTTGGGGGGAACCTGGGGAATAGTGATCATAATATCATTGATTTTGTATTACGCTTTACTAAGAGCTTTAGTGAAGGGGCAACCAACACTCTAAACTTCAGGAGGGCAAATTTTCAGCAACTAAGGGAAGACCTTAAAGGCATAGACTGGGATAATGTTCTCAAAGACAAAAGCCCCCCCCCCATAAATTGGACTTTTTCTCATATATTCTGAAAAAGTCCTGTGAGAAACACATACCTTATGGGAAAAACCATAAAAGTAACAAGAAAAACCCTATGTGGCTAACTAGTCTTGTAAGGAAAGCAATAAGCGAGAAAGATAAAGCGTTTAAGGTGCTAAAACGTGAAGGTAGCGATGAGGCATTACAGGATTATAGAGAGAAAAATAAATCCTGTAAAAAAACAGATAAAGGCTGCAAAAATAGAGACTGAGAGAAATATTGCCAGGGAGAGCAAAAATAATCCCAAATTATTTTTCAAGTATATAAATGATAAGAAACTAAAAACAGAGAGTGTGGGTCCCCTTAGAAATAACATGGGGGTCATGGTGGAAGGAGATGAGGAAAGGGCCAATCTACTGAATGTCGCCTTCTCAACTGTCTTCACCCAGGAAAATCCCCTGGTGGAAGACACAATGAGGAATAATGTAAATTCTCTCTGGAATGTCAACAGTTTAACCCAGGAAGAGGTACGGCGCCGCCTCGCAACCACTAAGATAAATAAATCACCGGGGCCAGATGGCATACACCCCCGGGTTCTGCATGAATTATGTAAGGTGATAGACTAACCGTTATTTTTAATATTTGAAGATTCACTGAGGACTGGTTATGTTCCAAAGGACTGGCGCATAGCAAATGTGGTACCAATATACAAAAAAGGATCAAATAGCGATCCTGGAAACTACAGACCCGTGAGTCTAACTGCTGTGGTGGGGAAAATATTTGAGGGGTTTATTAGAGATGCTATCCTGGAGTATCTCACTGTGCACAACCTTATAACCCAGCGTCAGCATGGGTTTATGAGAGATCGGTCCTGTCAGACTAATCTGATTGGTTTCTACGAGGAGGTAAGTTCAAGACTGGATCTGGGGGACGCTGTGGATGTTGTATATCTGGACTTTTCAAAGGCATTTGACACCATGCCACATAAAAGGTTGGTATATAAAATGAGACTGCTGGGAATAGGAGAAAATCTGTGTACTTGGGTAAGTAATTGGCTTAGTGATAGAAAACAGAGGGTGGTCATTAATGGCACATTCTCAGATTGGGTTGATGTTACCTGTGGAGTGCCACAGGGGTCAGTATTGGGGCCACTTCTTTTTAATATTTTTATTAATGACCTTGTAGTGGGTTTACACAGTCAAGTTTCAATATTTGCAGATGATACTAAGCTGTGTAACGTAATAAATACGGAGGTCGATAGTTTAGCATTACAGAGGGATTTGTGGAAGCTTGAGGGATGGGCAGAGAAATGGTTGATGAGGTTTAATGTAGATAAATGTAAAGTTATGCACTTGGGCCATGGAAACAAAAAGTATAATTATGATCTAAATGGTCAATTACTCAGTAAAACTGAAGCTGAAAAGGACTTGGGGGTATTGGTGGATGGTAAACTTAATTTTAGTGACCAGAGCCAGGCGGCTGCTGCTAAAGCAAATAAAATAATGGGATGTATCAAGAGAGGAATAGATTCTCATGATAAAGACATAGTTTTGCCCTTATACAAATCCCTGGTCAGACCACACATGGAATATTGTGTACAGTTTTGGGCACCAGTGTATAAAAAGGATATAGTAGAGCTGGAACGGGTGCAGAGGAGAGCAACCAGGATTATTAGGGGAATGGGGGGATTAGAATACACTGACAGATTAAAAAATTTGGGATTATTCAGTTTAGAAAAAAGACGACTGAGGAGAGACCTCATTACAATGTACAAATACCTGAACGGACAGTACAAGGATCTCTCCAAAGATCTTTTTATACCTCGGCCTGTGACCAGGACAAAGGGGCATCCTCTACGCCTAGAGGAGAGGCGATTCTACCATCACCATAGACAAAGGTACTTTACTGTAAGAGCAGTGAGACTGTGGAACTCTCTGCCGCAGGAGGTTGTTATGACGGACTCTATGTACATGTTCAAGAGAGGCCTGGATGACTTTCTGGAGAGAAAAAATATCACGGGTTATGGGGATAAAACATTTATTTAATTCTTAAAGGTTGGACTTGCGTCTCCTTCCAGCCTTATATACTATGATACTATGAGACTATGACACCTGACTTACAGACGACCCCTAGTTATAGACAGGCCCCTCTGCCCCCTGTGAACTCTGGTGAAGCTCTCTGTATACTTTCCTTTAGTCCAAGGCTACAATAATCAGCTGTAAGGTGTCTGTAATGAAGTTTTATTGATAATCCTTGGTCCCATTACAGCAAAAAATTGAGAAAATCCAATGGTCAGTTGGACAAAAAAATTTTTGGTCTGGATCTACATTTATAAAATATACAGTCTCGACTTACTTAGAAATTCAACTTAAATACAAACCTAATGAACCAATGAATCTTGTATGTAACCTGGGGACTTATAATATACTTATATTGAAAATATGGTTGCAAAAGTATATTTGAAAAAGTGCATTGCGCTAATCCAAAAAAAAACATCAACCAGAATCAGTTTCTCCCACAGCACAACATTGTGCAGAGTTTCACAAGGAAAGAAACTTAAGACTGAGCAAAGAGGACATATTTGTCTACCCTTCTATATGGCAGTAGATATAAATGTATATACTATTTATGACTGATTCCAATTGGGAATATTACCAGAACAAAGCATTGCTTTATATAAAAGATCTTGCAGTCTACTATTTGCTACAATCTCACCATTTTTAGGCAGGGGGTTTTGGTCTATTCCATGAGTCAGATGTTTATTTTTGTAGTATTAGTTTACATGAAGGTGATCCCCTTCATTGGTATTTAATATAGGAATCTATGTTGGACTCCAGTAAATATACATTCAGCTCAGCCAGGGGATATTAACCCATCGCTAAACATCAAAGAAGGAAGACCTAAAACAACCCATGATCAAATTACTTGGCATGAAGATGAAAGGTTTCTCTTACAGCCAACTTCTTTGTGATCATTTTCATCTGTTATTCCCTGTTTTCCATGATTTAAAGTGGGAGAGAACAGACCAGGCGGTGACCAATCACATTATAGGTATAGCAGCGGGAGAGGAGTGTGCTGAGCTTGTGGGGAGCAGTGACCTATGTATGTGATGAGGATAAAACTGCAAGTGCTGTCATATTATCAGAGGGGGAATGCAGATGGATTGGAGGTAATGTGATAAGGTAGTGTTATGATGGGAGAACAACCTGTTGGGGGTCACATACTGATGTACAGGATAGTGACCTATCCAATCTTGTGATGATGCGGGCAATTCACTCAAAGATATTGGGGCACATCTACCTAATTTTTTGCTTGTCTTCTTTTATTTTTGTGGCTTTTTTTGCACCCACAACAGTCTTCCTTCAAAGGTCACCATTGTCTTGTTTTCTGCAGTATTATTACTTTAATCCAGATGTAAAAGGTGCGACTACCATGCCTAGAAATGAGCCTGGTGCTTTTGCAGACTTTTTACAACTTTTGTTTTAAAACTAAAGACCTAAACTCCTTAAAGAGGACCTGTCACCCTGGAAAACCCACCCACCAAATGTGCCCCCCATAATCCTCCCCCCAGCCCCTTTCTCCCTAGCCTTTTTTTTTAAATTTATGTCCAGTAAATTTATTTAAACCGATCCGTCCCCTTACTAAATAAGAGGGCGGATCGAGTATCCAGCGCACTGGCAGTCGGCCTTATTCATAAGGGGTCGTGCCGACACACCCCCAGCACGCCCCCGCCAGCGGTCACATTGTAGGAGAAGCCAGCAGCGAGGCGATCGATGCTACCAGCTTCTCCTACAATGTGACCACTGGCAGGGGCGTGCTGGGGGTGTGTCGGCCGCCCCCCTAATGAATACCGCCGACTGCCAGCACACCAGATACACAATCCGACCTCTTATTTAGTGAGAGATCGGATGGGTTTAAATGAATTTACTGGACATAAATTAAAAAAAAAAAATGGCTAGGGAGAAAGGGGCTGGGGGCGGATTATGGGGGGTACATTTGGTGGGTGGGTGTTCCAGGGTGACAGGTCCTCTTTAAAGGCCACACTTATTAATAAGGAAGACCGCTAAGATACATTTGACCTGCCAAAAAGCCAAAAAGAAAGCAGAGCCAAAGCCAGACTTGCTACTGGAAATAGTCTTGAACTAATTATATTCCCCATTTGAATTCACAGTTCTGCTAGTTGCTACTGGAAACAGTCAACAAGCTTATCAAAAGACACACTTCACCGAATGCAGATCGCCAGTGCCCACTGTACACAGACACTGTACAGCCAGGCAATATATATACAAAATAACACAACTTTACACAGTTCACCGTAGAATATAATAAACATCATAGAACTATTCTGTGGGTTAGTATGATTAAGGAGCCCCCAAATGTACAGGTTTCTTATGTTTGCTACTTTTTAAGGAAACCGCATTTGCCTATGTATTGTCATATTCTGGGTGCTATAACTTTTTTGTTCCTCAACCAAAAAGGATTATTAGGGTTAGTTTATTGCGGGAAAAGGTAATGGTTACACTGGTACTATTATAGGGAACATCTGACTTTTTGATCGCTTTCTATTAGATCTTTTTGGGAGCTAGGAAGCACTAAAATTGCAATTTTCAATTAGTTTTTTTATTTCTATTTTTTTATACCCTTCACAATACTGATATAATAATGTAACATCTGCTCAGCCAAGGGCACTACGAATGTGAAAATATCAATTTTGGGGTGGGGTTTGTTTTTTTCACTACAAAATATTATTAGATATAGGGAAATGGGTGATTTTTGTGGGTTTTTAAAAAAATCTTTTCATTTTATTTATTTTTTTAACTTTTTTTTACTTAAACTGGGGATATCTTGATCCCTCATACAATACATTGCAGCACTTCTGTACTGCAATGTATTATATGTATCTGTTGCCAGTATTGTATCTGATGACAGTTTCGCTATGAGACCCAGTTTCAGACTTGGCCTCTTAGGCCACTGTACGTAGCAGAGCCGGAGGTCTTCATCTGACCCCCCCAATGGCAACCCCCCGGTATCCCACAATTGCGTTACAGGGGGCCGGGTTATTGACAATGTTCCTTCTGTCTCTTTCCTTAGCTGCCGCGATCATGCTCGCCCAGCAAGAAGCAATGTAACAGTCGGTCTCCTGCAGCGGATCACAAGGCACACTGGCAGTGTCAGCAAGATCAGCAGGACGGTATAGATCGTTCTAATGTAGCAATGACCGTCAAATTAGGGCAATCTATATATAAGTGCAAAAAAATTTGCTGGTGATATCTGCACAGGACAAAATATGAACATGGACACACTGCCTGGTACCCACCACCGTGCGCATTTCAACTGCACAGGTCTTTATCAAGGAGTCATTTTACTGGTGCACTAGATGTCTTTTTACCAATGCCATGAGGTCAGGTTGAAAAACAACCTAAAATGGTCTACTAGCCATAATAAATGTGACTCACAGCATTTCAGGAGCAAATTACTCCTTTTTCTGGGGAAGACAGATTGTGCATTTCAGCCTGTGATGTCATACTTACATGGAGGGGACCAGACAAAATTTCCTTGTTAAGCCTCTGCTTGTACACTTATGCAGAGATGTTATTGAGGGCAACCTCATGAATTTAGAAGTAAAATGAGGACATCTGCAAGGTCAGAGACTGGTATGGTAGCGGGGTATATAGATGCATGTGTATGCACATGTATAAGCTGTAGAGTTGTGGTGAAATCTCAGTTTAAGAGACCTTTAATTGATATCTGAATCTTCAGAAGCAGAGCAGGGGCCATAGCTACACCTCTGATTACCGTGTACTCAACCCCCTTTGGAATTTCTTACATCATTTTGTAAAAGGTATATTTAAACGAATGCAACTCATTGCTCGTTCCTTGGCCTCATTAGTTTCCTGTGAATTCAATGCATGACATAATGTACAAAACAGTCATCTCTGCAAAGGCCCCCAGGACAGATGTTAGTCTACAGGGTTTGGATATTACACACTCCGACGGCTGCATCTTGTAAAAGATTTTAACAAGAATTGACCTCTGACTCCCCCACGTGACAAGTAAATTTTCTCCCCTTTAATGTTCAATTTGTCATTTACAGCAAACCAGGGTTCTTGATCCTTTGTCTCCATATAAGAGACATTTTAACAAAAGTAACTGGAACCTTCTTATGATATCAGAAGCATCTAATGTGTACTATTTCTCCGTACACGGTGCTATAAAGGGAGCCTATCACCGAGTTTTGACTTATCACTCTAGTGATAGGTTACTGTAGCTTACAATACATATAACTTTGCTAACTTAATTAACACACTTATTTTGCTAAAAAAAAAAGTCTTCATTGAGCAAAAAAGTAATTTTGAAAATATACCTGGCAAATGAAGCATCCAAGTCATGAGAACTTTTCTCAGTCATTATGATAAAATCTCCTCTCAGCTGCCAGTTGCTTCTTCTCCGTTTTGGTGACCTAAAGCTTGTCACTGAAAACTCAGGAATACCGAATACCAGTGAGGGTGTCCGTCTTGTGTTTTTTCTGCTAGGAGGTTCCCAGAGAGTGAGCTGATCTCATTGGGGCTCATTTACTAAGGATCCGCGCACTGCATTTAGAAGGGATCCTTGTCGCATGCGATCGGATTTTGGCGCATCGGCGCTGGCTTTCATGTAACACAAATTGGGGGGGGGAGGTAGGCCATCGGACGATCCGACGGATTCAGACAACACGTAGGATTTAACATGTCAAATTGCGTCGCAAGACATGCACTCACATACACCCGGAAGAAGGTGAACTCCGGCGGACCTCAGTGGGGAAGCGACACATGCAGGATCTTGGGCGCACGATCTTGATGAATCGCGCCAGACTTCATCCTCGTCGGACAGTCCGGATCAGGCATCGCGACAGGACCAGGTAAGTAAATGTGCCCCATTGTGTGGAATATTCTTAAAGCTCTATCACAGGAAAATGAAAGTATTATGCAAGTTGGACTGTCTATGTACTTAGTAGGTCCATATATTTGATGGGAAATTGTTGTACTGTTCATGGACTTTCTGGCTCCTACAGAAAGACTGAAGTTCTATATCACTGTGGCTTACAGTAGGCTCTTTCTATGCAAGTCAGGTTTCCTGTTTAGATCATTTGATAATGGAATTGAGATAATTTCTTAATTTTTAGTTTCTTCATCTAAAACAATTTTTTATTTTTAGATAATTGCTCAAGGCCACCCAGTTGACATAATTTATAACTATGTTGTCAGGAAATAGCAGACTTTTACTTAGCAATATAAGAAATCAATTGTGACTATCCAGCTTTAGTAAGCTACAACTACCAGCATGGAAGTCAACTGTCCTCCAAAGGAAAAACTTTGATTATATTCTGGCCCAAAAAAATCCTAATCCTAATTTGGGGATTCCATTCTTATTCTTGCTACCAAACAGCTGGTATATAGGGAATTTTCTTTTGGTATTGCCTCTTGAAAAATAACCCAACAAATCCTAATGCCACTGAAGTCTGAAAATCTGGAATGTTTGCTTTGCATTATTTAAGATGCTGCTTTTGTGATTTGTGTCCACAGATGTTGGAGAAGAGATGAAGAGAACAAGTGTCTATTTCTTAGATCACAATATGAATTTGGACATAAATGTTTCATCCTCCCAACAATGCTACAACAATTTCTATGAGGGGAATCACTATCATAGAGACGGGGAATTATAATCAATTCTTCTGTGAATATGAATCGCTTTTATCTGCCGGCTGCGTTCTCTCTGAGGTTCTTGAATGGCGCCAGTGAACGGGACAGCTTGATATTATTACATTTTTCTAGTTAGAGCAGGTCCACTTACAATCTGACCTGCTCGTCCTTCACTCCACAACCCAGTGCTGGGAGCTAACCACAAAGGCAGCACAAATCTCTTTCTTGTGCCCAGTATCTGCTACAGGGAATAAGTTTAGGAAAAGCATAACTGTTCAGGGTCAATGATGTTTCCGTCACAAAGGATCATCTAGATAGATCTTATGTTTTCCTGGCCCAAAATTGGAAACTTATGAAGTTATGTGAAGATAAGTGAAGTGTAAAATAAAGTGATTGGTCATTATGTGTATCAGTGAGCGGCCCATTAATGCATTAGTCTTTTTATGGTAAGATTATGCATCCTCCTGTATTATAAGAGGTGATGTCAGCCTGTAATAATCCGCCTGGAGTGAGACTCTTCCTTTCCTGATCCATTGCAGTCATAGCTTGAATTTTACAGCATTTCCTGCTGCTGATGGATGAGACCACAGATCTGTGCCCTCAATATCAGCTCATCAGAGGTTGTTCCTATCTAACATGAGTAATATTAATGTTACTTTATGTAGCTTTTCTAAGTCCTCCCATTTCAGTGGAAATCAGAGACCCTTCTAGAGGTTGGTAGAAGATACCAAGTCTATCATCTACCCACTTGTTAATTGGTGGGGATCTAACCACTGGAGCCCCCAAAATCCTAAGAAAGGGGACACATTTTCAAAATATAAAAAGGGAGCAAGGACTCCATGCTGTTGCGGGGGATACAAGTCATGAGACCGTCTGACTCCCTAGTGTGGAACATAGTCCAAATGTGTGACTATATTTCATATTGCAGACAGCCCAATAAAGGGAAGATGTCTAAACTGCAGTACCAAGCACAGCAGCATAGGGCGGCGCTAATTGTCATGTACTGTAGCAAAGGAGTACATGCCTCAGTTAGTTCTGTTGTTCTAATAATTGGTATGGTTACAGGGGAAGTCAAACCAGCACTCGTCATTTACTGATAGCTTGTCCTTTGGATTTTGGAGAATATTGAATTTTTTTTCCTCCAATACACAAATTGAGACTCTGTGAATAGTGGCTGATTTTGCACACAATGCCTCCTCAATGGGCTCAGAATACTCTGTTAATTTGACTCCACCACGATGCCAGCTTTAAAATAACTCTGCTTCCTGGGAGTGGATATTGTTTTATGTCTCAAGGCAAGGCACTCGGGATGCATATTGCATATTGTAGTCCCATTTACATTCAAAAAAAGCTTTGCGATAGGGGGCAACATTCTCCTCTAAGCACAAATTCAATACAACATAATAGAGCTGGAAGGTGATAAAAGCCAGTGCATGGTCTCCAAATGCATCTATTGTATCAGGCCAGATCCACTCACAGCTACATTGTCAATGCTATTTGCAATCAAGTTGCATATACCAATTCTAAGATTCCTTCGTCTAAATTAATAAATTTAGTACGGTACAACAATACAGAATATGAATCCCCAGAAAGATCAGTAAGTAGCAGTCTGCTAGGTTTGGATCTGCAGTAAGATTGACATGTAAAGATGAAAGACCTTCATAGCAAAATAAAAAAGAGCAATTGCTGACCGCACTGAGTTACGGCCTGATGATGCTCAGGGAGGTTAACTGACATTAGACATTTCCTTAATGCTGAAATGGAACCAGAACATTGCAGTAAACGGCGGAACAACAACGACAGGGGATCAGTGAGATGAATATCACATGTTTTGGCCCATTCTGTCTCTTATTGTAAAATTATATTTTAAAGAAAATCTACTGTCAAAGTCAATCATGATAAACCAGGGACACTTTTTCATAGATCCTGGCCCGGTGGTAATCTTTGTTATCCATGGCGTCCTTCCTTCTAAAAATAACTTTTAAATTATGCTAATGAACCTAAACGGGACATTACATATCTCACCAAATCCCTTGCTATCTCCCTTCCCTCTGCCTCTGTAATCTAGCAGCAAAAGGATGTACAGGGGGAGGGGAAAGATCTGCTCATTGTGAAGCTATAGTACGGAGGGGCTCTGGAATCACCCACCAGAGCCGCTGTGGCGGATGGAAGCCGTGATTGGTTGCTGTTCTGCCAGAGGTCATTAATATGAGCTCTGAGCTGTGATTGGTAACTATAGGCAATGAGTATAAGACACTTATGTGTGAGATAAGATGGATAGGGGAAGATTTATCAAAATGTCTGAGCTGAAACTGTTCCAGTTGCCCATGGAAACCAATCAGAGATCAGCAGTAATTTTATAAACAAAATGTTTATGCAAAAATGAAGCTTTAGCACTGATTGGTTGCCATGGGCAACTAGAGCAGTTTTGTTCTCAGACACTTCTTACAAATCTCTCCATAGACAAAGTGACAGTTGGAGACAGATAGAGTCACTGGAATGAGAGTGCCCAAGACAGACAGTTACTGAGATGAAAGTGCCCGAGACAGACAGTCAGTAGAATGAGATTGCCTGAGACAGACAATCACTGGAATGAGAGTGCCCGAGACCAACAGTCACTGGAATGAGAGTGACTGAGAATGACATTCACTGGAATGAGAGTGCCCGAGACAGACAGTCACTGAAAGAGACAGCCAGTGTCAGTGACAGAGACGGTCAATGACAGAGATGGTCAGAGACAGTCTGAGACTGTCTGTAGATACATATAAAATATTTTTTGTTAACCCATTCCTTTTTGTTATAGCTAAGAGCAGTTATTTACTATCCCGGGCAACACCGGGAGCTACAGCTAGTGTATTAAAAGATTGTATTATTATTACAATTTTATTTATACAACCATTTATACAGTCTCTTCCTCATTATCCTAAATGACGCAGTTTAATAAAAGGAACATTCCAAGAATTTGCATTGAACATCTTTCTACTATTTCCTGGGGCTGTAGTAGAAGGTCACACATACCTTGCCTTATGGGAGATTTAATTAGTCTGGCAGGAGGTCAAGGATTTAAAGAGATCGCTGTAAGGAAAATGTCTTCTGGAACATAACTCAGTCAGAAGGTGTTATGAATGTTGTGAAATTATATCCAAGGAAACAAATAACTGAGCTACTAGGAATATTATCAGTCTACTTCATCCACTAGTCTACTCTACCATGAATAATCCTATGGTTGGTTAGCAGAAATACTTGGGGGTTTGTAAGCTGGAGAATAACAGATTAACAGAGTATACATGGGCTCCATTATACCAGGGGGGTGAAAAAGGTCACAGATCTGTAGCTGCTGATCAAATTGGTGAAATTGATGGCAGAAATTAGAGATTAGAAATTCCTTGTTCCTCCCCCAACATTTCTTATCTGAGCTGTGGACATATACATATAGGAGCACATTAACTTACCCGGTCCTGTCACGATTCCCGAGGTGCGTTGTCCGACGCAATTCACTAAGATCGTGCACCCGATACCCTGCACCCGATATCTCGCTTCCCCGCTGAGGTCCGCCGATGTTCACCTTCCTCTTCCCAGGTGTATGTGAGTGCATGTCTTGCGACACAATTTGAATTTTAAATCCCACGCTTAGTCCGGATCAGTCAGGTTGTCCGACGGCCATGCCCCTGATTTGTGACACATGAAAGTCGCCGCGATTCCGGCAAAATCTGATCGTGTGCGCCAAAAACCACTGTTAAATGCATCGCAAATCGGAAATAGTCGGGAAACCGGACGTAAATGCGGTGTGCAGACCCTTAGTAAATGTGCCCCATAATGTACAATGTGCAGCATGTTATATAAAATGGTGCACATTCTCCATTCTTCAGCGTGACACTATGGACTCCATAGCAGCTGCTATGGCTGCTATCCCTGTAATTACAACCCTGTACTTGAGGTATATTGAGGAAATTGCTATAGGGCTATTATATCAATGGGGCAGATGATGTAGCTCTAATAATCTCCACCACCACTGTGTGGCATTTAATATGTATCGTGTAGAAATGGAAACGTATCTTAAAACTGCAAGTATAATTAAAACTAAGTATAAAACTGCACACTCTCTACCCCCTAAAGTTATGTACTTGGATACCATTATTCTATGTGCCCCAGGTGGTATGAGAATAAGTAACAAGTAATACTTACCTATGCTTGGGTCTGGGGGTCCAGCACTGCACCTCCTTCTTTCTTGGTGTATGTGATCAGTGGCAGATTAAGTGTCCCATGGGCTGTTCACGCGACTAGGGCCCCCCCAGAGTCCAAACCAACATGTGCCCGGATGTTAGAACTTAAGTGCTATTCTATATCCTTAATGTTATACTGTTCATAAAATTTTACTTCAAACCTGCCCTTAAAACCCATCTCTATCGGAAATTATATTCCCTAACTGCATGAAACCCTCCACCCGACTGCCATCCAGAACACAAATGTCCACCTCCGATGCCCCCTTCAACAAAATGTCCACCACAGATGCCCCCATTAATGAAATATCCTCCCCAGATGCCCCCTTTAATGAAATGTCCACCCCATATAGTCCCTTTAACAAAATATCCACCCCAGATGCCCCCTTTTAATGAAATGTCCACCCCAGATGCCCCATTTAACTAAATGTCCACCCCAGATGCCCCCTTTTAATGAAAAGTCCACCCAAGATGCCCCCTTTAACTAAATGTTCACCCAGGTGCCCCCTTTTAATGAAATATCCACCTCGGATGCCCCCTTCTAATGAAATGTCCACCTCAGATGCCGCCTTTAACTAAATGTCCACCCAAGATGCCCCCTTTTAATTAAATATCCACCTCGGATGCCCCCTTCTAATGAAATGTCCACCTCAGATGCCGCCTTTAACTAAATGTCCACCCAAGATGCCCCCTTTAATGAAATGCCCACCCCAGATGCCCCCACCTTAATAAAATGTCCACCCCAGATGGCCTCTTTAATGAAATGTCTAACCCAGAGGGCCCCTTTAACTAAATATCCACCCCACATGACCCCTTTAATGAAATGTCCACCCCAGATGCCTCCTTTAATTAATGTTCACCCCAGATGCCCCCTTTTAATGAAATATCCACCTCAGATGCCCCCTTCTAATGAAATGTCCACCTCAGATGCTGCCTTTAACTAAATGTCCACCCAAGATGCCCCCTTTTAATTAAATATCCACCTCGGATGCCCCCTTCTAATGAAATGTCCACCTCAGATGCCGCCTTTAACTAAATGTCCACCCAAGATGCCCCCTTTAATGAAATGCCCACCCCAGATGGCCCCACCTTAATAAAATGTCCACCCCAGATGGCCTCTTTAATGAAATGTCTAACCCAGATGGCCCCTTTAACTAAATATCCACCCCAGATGACCTCTTTAACGAAATGTCCACCCCAGATGCCTCCTTTAATTAATGTCCACCACAGATGGCCCCTTTAACTAAATATCCACCCCAGATGACCTCTTTAACGAACTGTCCACCCCAGATGCCTCCTTTAATTAATGTCCACCACAGATGGCCCCTTTTAATGAAACATTCACCCCAAATGCCCCTTTTAATAAAATGTCCACCCCAGATGCCCCTTTTATTAATTGTCCACCTCAGTTGCCCCTTTAATAAAATGCCCCGGCCAGGTGCCCCATTTAATAAAATGTCCACCCCAGATGCCCTCTTTGAAAGTAATGTCCACAGCAGGGCCCTCTTGAAAGAAAAAAAAAATCTATACTCACCTTCCAGCTTCTTTTTCCCGGACCAGTGGCTCCGTCTTCTCCTCGTGGCTCTGTCTTCACCTTCTGGCCTGAGCGCATACACCATGACGTGGCAGTGTTGCCGCGCAAATATTATGACGTCACACGGCCGTGACATCGCCAAGTCATAGTGATACACCCATTAACTCCTCCTCATCCTCCATGGAGACATGCTGTGATTTCATGTGATCAGATACATATATGGGGTAGATAATGTTATCACACAAGGGAGCTTAGATGACATCACCCTGATGACAGGACATGAAATGCCCAATGATGTAACAGAATTCTCTCTTAACGTGCCAGCAAGGCACCATATAAAACATTTGACACAAGTTTTTCTACCCCTGATAATAAGTTAATAGAGCGGTATATGTCTGTAGTTGAATATTGGCAGGTGGTCCCTAAGAACTAGTTCCATACAGCAGCATGTCCTAGCAATGGGACCGGTCAATGCGTAACAAAGAGGCTGGGCAATGCAAGTATAATTTAATATGCAGGACTCCATTAATAACATTGTACTCAAATATAAGTTTACAAACCATGGAAAGGTTTTTACTAGAGATGAGCGAGCACTAAAATGCTCGGGTACTCGTTATTCGAGACGAACTTTTCCCGATGCTCGAGTGCTCGTCTCGAATAACGAGCCCCATTGAAGTCAATGGGAGACTCGAGCATTTTTCAAGGGGACCAAGGCTCTGCACAGGGAAGCTTGGCCAAACACCTGGGAACCTCAGAAAAGGATGGAAACACCACGGAAATGGACAGGAAACAGCAGGGGCAGCATGCATGGATGCCTCTGAGGCTGCATAATCGCACCATTATGCCAAAATTATGGGCAACAGCATGGCCATGACAGAGTGACAGAATGAAGCTAGATAGCATCTAAAACATCCAATAATTGACCCTGACACTATAGGGGACGGCATGCAGAGGCAGCGGCAGCAGGCTAGAGAGTGGCATGGCGACATACCCTAAATGGACTCAGGCTTCAAACCAATGGGTGGCAGAGAGGAACCAAAGGAGGTGAGCAAGAAGCGCTCAAATAATATCGGTACATGATAAAAGTTTGCCAGTATATTTTGTGGATTACACAGCAGGGTGGCGACAAAGTTAACATGGAAGCCATGAAAACAACCCAAAATTCTGCCTGACACAGCTCGTTTGATAAGGGGACCATGTATGGAGGCAGTGAACTAGTAGGAGATTAAAGGTGCTGCAGTTAAAACTATGTTAGTTGGATCTTGGCATGGAGCTGGCGCTCCGCTGCCAGGCGAGCTTTCGCCAATCCAAGCCCCTGTCTCTAGGCTACTCCCCAAACAGCACTTCTAAGAACCTTTTGTATAAGATCAAGTGTAGTAGCGTTCTTATAAGTTTAGGATATGGCGGGTGAGGGGAATGTAAACAGATGCACAAGAAGCGCTGAAATAATATCGGTAAATGATAAAAGTTTGCCAGTATTTTTTGTGGATTACACAGCAGGGTGGCGACAAAGTTAACAAGTTTGTTGTGGAAGCCATGAAAACAACCCAAAATTCTGCCTGACACAGCTCGTTTGATAAGGGGACCATGTATGCTTACAGTTCATGCCAGTCGCTGCACTGGCTGCCAGTCTCCTTTCGAATACAGTTTAAAATAATAACCCTCATCCATAAAGCTCTGTATAATGCTGCACCCCCCTACCTCTCCTCTCTTATCTCAGTCTATCGCCCAACCCGTGCTCTTAGATCCGCCAGTGATCTTAGATTAACCTCTACCCTAGTGCGGACCTCCCACTCGCGTCTCCAAGACTTCTCTAGAGCTGCACCAATTCTATGGAATGCTCTGCCCCGGACTATCAGACTAATACCTAACCTCCAAAGTTTCAAACGTGCTCTTAAAACCCATTTCTTTAGGCAAGCCTATAACACTCATTAACTGCATGAAGTTTTAACTCTTCTACTAACCCGTCCTGTGTCGTCCTCCCATCTGTTATCCAGCAACCAACAGGCACCAGACTTCTCTGCAGTCCCATTCACCCTGGACCTGGTATATAAGATGAAGGCTGAGTGGTTCAAGCGACAGCAATTCCATTTATTATATTTTGTTCTATTCCCTAAGAAGAATGGCTTGACCATTAAATATTCTTTTACCTCGTGTTACCCCATCATCTTCATAAACCGTAAGCTCTGGCGAGCAGGGACCTCACTCCTGTTGTTCCATACAAATGTTGTGCTCTGTTACATTACATTTGTATTTGTTTCCTATGATTTGTAAAGCGCTACGGAATATGATGGCGCTATATAAATAAAGATTATTATTATTATTATTATTATGGAGGCAGTGAACTAGTAGTAGATTAAAGGTGCTGCAGTTAAAACTATGTTAGTTGGATCTTGGGATGGAGCTGGCGCTCCGCAGCCAGGCGAGCTTTCGCCAATCCAAGCCCCTGTCTCTAGGCTACTCCCCAAACAGCACTTCTAAGAACCTTTTGTATAAGATCAAGTGTAGTAGCGTTCTTATAAGTTTGGGATATGGCGGGTGAGGGGAATGTAAACAGATGCGCAAGAAGCGCTGAAATAATATCGGTAAATGATAAAAGTTTGCCAGTATATTTTGTGGATTACACAGCAGGGTGGCGACAAAGTTAACAAGTTTGATGTGGAATGCCCTGTAATAGCTCTTGGGCGGTGTGCCTTTTATCGCCTAGGCTCAGCAGTTTGAGCACCGCCTGCTGTTGCTTAGCGACGGCACTGCTGCTGTGCCTAGAGCTACCGACTGATGGCGCCATGGCCACGGATGGTAATTCGGAGGAGGAGGAGGTGGAGGAGGGGTGGGAGCAGGAGGAGGTATAGTAGGCCTTTGAGACCTGGACCGAGGTAGGCCCCGCAATCCTCGGCGTCGGCAGTATATGACCAGCCCCAGGGTCAGACTCGGTCCCAGCCTGCACCAAGTTGAGTGTAGTAGCGTTCTTATAAGTTTGGGATATGGCGGGTGAGGGGAATGTAAACAGATGCGCAAGAAGCGCTGAAATAATATCGGTTAATCATAAAAGTTTGCCAGTATATTTTGTGGATAACACAGCAGGGTGGCGACAAAGTTAACAAGTTTGATGTGGAAGCCATGAAAACAACCCAAAATTCTGCCTGACACAGCTCGTTTGATAAGGGGACCATGTATGGAGGCAGTGAACTAGTAGTAGATTAAAGGTGCTGCAGTTAAAACTATGTTAGTTGAATCTTGGCATGGAGCTGGCGCTCCGCTGCCAGGCGAGCTTTCGCCAATCCAAGCCCCTGTCTCTAGGCTACTCCCCAAACAGCACTTCTAAGAACCTTTTGTATAAGATCAAGTGTAGTAGCGTTCTTATAAGTTTGGGATATGGCGGGTGAGGGGAATGTAAACAGATGCGCAAGAAGCGCTGAAATAATATCGGTTAATCATAAAAGTTTGCCAGTATATTTTGTGGATAACACGGCAGGGTGGCAACAAAGTTAACAACTTTGATGTGGAATCCATGAAAACAACCCAAATTTCTGCCTGACACACCTCGTTTGATAAGGGGACGATGTATGGAGGCAGCTATATGGACGACTTTTGGAGGTAGCAATGGAGACAACGTGTGGAGGCTGCTATGGAGACAATTTAATTTGGATAGTGCCTGTATGTGGCAGTCCAAAAAAGTTTTCAAACCAGAGGAGCAGGTAGGTGGCCCTCCAGAAAAATGGAATAGATTGAGTGCCTGTATGTGGCAGTCCAAAAAAGTTTTCAAACCAGAGGAGCAGGTAGGTGGCCCTCCAGAAAAATGGGATAGATTGAGTGCCTGTATGTGGCAGTCCAAAAAAGTTTTCAAACCAGAGGAGCAGGTAGGTGGCCCTCCAGAAAAATGGAATAGATTGAGTGCCTGTATGTGGCAGTCCAAAAAAGTTTTCAAACCAGAGGAGCAGGTAGGTGGCCCTCCAGAAAAATGGAATAGATTGAGTGCCTGTATGTGGCAGTCCAAAAAAGTTTTCAAACCAGAGGAGCAGGTAGGTGGCCCTCCAGAAAAATTGAATAGATTGAGTGCCTGTATGTGGCACTCCCAAAAATTGTTTAAAACAGAGGACCGGGTAGGTGGCCCTCCAGAAAAATTAAATGCATAAAGTACTATAGCTAGAGCCAGTGGGCCCTGTCAAAAAATAGCCAGTTTCCTCTGCTTTAGTGTACAAAGAGGAGGAGAAGGAGGAAAATGAGGAGGAGGAGGAGGAGTGCATAAATTATTCAGGTTGAGCTTCCTTCACCTGGTGGAGATTGGAAATTATGAGAAATCCAGGCTTTATTCATCTTAATAAGCGTCAGCCTGTCAGCGCTGTCAGTCGACAGGTGTGTACGCTTATCGGTGATGATGCCACCAGCTGCACTGAAAACCCGTTCGGACAAGACGCTAGCGGCAGGGCAGGCAAGAACCTCCAAGGCGTACAGCGCCAGTTCGTGCCACATGTCCAGCTTTGAAACCCAGTAGTTGTAGGGAGCTGTGTGATCATTTAGGACGATGGTATGGTCAGCTACGTACTCCCTCACCATCTTTCTGTAAAGATCAGCCCTACTCTGCCGAGACTGGGGACAGGTGACAGTGTCTTGCTGGGGTGACATAAAGCTGGCAAAAGCCTTGTAAAGCGTACCCTTGCCAGTGCTGGACAAGCTGCCTGCTCGCCTACTCTCCCTCGCTACTTGTCCCGCAGAACTACGCACTCTGCCGCTAGCGCTGTCAGAAGGGAAATACTGTTTCAGCTTGTGCACCAGGGCCTGCTGGTATTCATGCATTCTCACACTCTTTTCCTCTCCAGGGATGAGAGTGGAAAGATTTTGATTGTACCGTGGGTCCAGGAGAGTGAATACCCAGTAATCGGAGCTGGAATAAATTCTTTGAACGCGAGGGTCACGGGATAGGCAGCCTAGCATGAAATCTGCCATATGCGCCAGAGTCCCAACGCGCAAGAATTCACTCCCCTCACTGGCCTGACTGCCCATTTCCTCCTCCTCCAACTCCTCCAACTCCTCTTCTTCTTCCCATACACGCTGAACAGTGAAGGTCTGAGCAATGCTCCCCTCTTGTGTCTCGCCAACATTGTCCTCCTCTTCCTCCTCATCCTCCTCCACCTCCTCCGATATGCGCTGAGAAACAGACCTGAGGGTGCTTTGGCTATCAACAAGGGAATCTTCTTCCCCCGTCTCTTGTGACGAGCGCAAAGCTTCCGACTTCATGCTGATCAGAGAGTTTTTCAACAGGCCAAGCAGCGGGATGGTGAGGCTGATGATGGCGGCATCGCCACTGACCATCTGTGTTGACTCCTCAAAGTTACTCAGCACCTGACAGATATCAGACATCCACGTCCACTCCTCATTGTAGACTTGAGGAAGCTGACTGACCTGACTACCAGTTCTGGTGGAAGTTGACATCTGGCAGTCTACAATCGCTCTGCGCTGCTGGTAAACTCTGGATAACATGGTTAATGTTGAATTCCACCTCGTGGGCACGTCGCACAACAGTCGGTGAGCGGGCAGTTGGAGGCGGCGCTGCGCTGCCCTGAGAGTGGCAGCATCTGTGCTGGACTTCCTGAAATGCGCACAGATGCGGCGCACCTTCGTGAGCAAATCTGACAGATTGGGATATGTCTTGAGGAAACGCTGAACTATCAGATTTAACACATGGGCCAGGTTACGGCCGTTGTCACACACAACCATGCCTGGCTTCAGGTTCAGCGGTGCCAGCCACAGATCAGTCTGCGCCGTGATGCCCTGTAATAGTTCTTGGGCGGTGTGCCTTTTATCGCCTAGGCTCAGCAGTTTGAGCACCGCCTGCTGTCGCTTAGCGACGGCACTGCTGCTGTGCCTAGAGCTAGCGACTGATGGCGCCATGCCCACGGATGGTAGTTCGGAGGAGGAGGTGGAGGAGGGGTGGGAGGAGGAGGAGGCATAGTAGGCCTTTGAGACCTGGACCGAGGTAGGCCCCGCAATCCTCGGCGTCGGCAGTATATGACCAGCCCCAGGGTCAGATTCGGTCCCAGCCTCCACCAAGTTAACCCAATGTGCCGTCAGCGATATATAGTGGCCCTGCCCGGCAGCACTCGTCCACGTGTCCGTGGTCAGGTGGACCTTGTCAGAAACGGCGTTGGTCAGGGCACGGATGATGTTGTCTGACACGTGCTGGTGCAGGGCTGGGACTGCACATCGGGAAAAGTAGTGGCGGCTGGGGACCGAATACCGAGGGGCGGCCGCCGCCATGAGGTTGCGAAAGGCCTCGGTCTCTACTAGCCTATAGGGCAGCATCTCCAGGCTAAGCAATCTGGAGATGTGGACATTAAGGGCTTGGGCGTGCGGGTGGGTTGCACTATATTTTCTTTTCTGCTCCAGCGTCTGGGGTATGGAGAGCTGAACGCTGGTGGATGCTGTGGAGGATCGTGGAGGCGACGATGGGGTTTTTGTGGCAGGGTCCTGGGCAGGGGGCTGACTATCAGCTGACACAGGGGAAGGAGCAGTGGTGTGCACGGCCGGAGGTGAACGGGCTTGGTGCCACTGATTCGGGTGTTTAGCATTCATATGCCTGCGCATACTGGTGGTAGTTAAGCTAGTAGTGGTGGAACCCCTGCTGATCCTGGTTTGGCAAAGGTTGCACACCACAGTCCGTCGGTCATCCGGTGTTTCCTTAAAGAACCTCCAGACTTCTGAAAATCTAGCCCTCGCCGCGGGAGCCCTCGCCACGGGAGCTTCACTACGTGACACATTTGGCGCTGATGCACCTGCTCTGGCCCTGCCTCTCCGTCTGGCCCCACCACTGCCTCTTCCAACCTGTTCTGCTATAGGACTCTCCTCCGTCTCAGAAGCACTGTGTTCACCCGGCCTCTCAACCCAGCTTGGGTCTGTCACCTCATCATCCTCCGATCCCTCAGTCTGCTCCCCCCTCGGACTTCCTGCCCTGACAACAACTTCACCACTGTCTGACACTACGTCAAGAAGGTCATCATCACCCACAGACTGCGACTGGTGGAAAACCTGGGCATCGGAAAATTGCTCAGCAGCAACCGGACAAGTGGTTTGTGACTGTGGGAAGGGTCCAGAAAACAGTTCCTCGGAGTATGGCGCTTCAAATGCCAAATTTTCCTGGGAGGGGGCAGACTGGGGGGGAGGAGGCTGAGGTGCAGGAGCTGGAGGAGTGCCAATTTCGGTGACATGGGTGGACTGCGTGGAAGACTGACTGGTGGACAAATTGCTCGAAGCATTCCTCAACAGTGCTCTACCACGAGTCCCAGTAACTTCAGACATGATGAACCTAGGGAGTGTAGCTCTGCGGCGTTCCCCTGCTCCCTCATCAGCAGGTGGTGTCTCACCCCACCCAGGACCACGGCCTCTGACCCCTGCAGTAGATGGACGCCCACGTCCCCGCCCTCGTCCTCGTCCTCTACCCTTAGGCCTCGGGTTAAACATTTTGAAAATGAAAGTTATATAACTTTAATTTTTTTTTTAACTTTTTTTTGTGTTTTTTTGTGTTTTTTAGTTTTTTTTTGTGTTTTTTAGTTTTTAAAACCAAACAATGCTATCCTATTGCTATGGCTATTTTCTAGCCAAGTATGAAAGCACACTGATGAGATGACGCTGAGTTATGAAAAAATAAAAGGAAAATAAAAAGGAAATGGCAGACTGTGCCTAATTGAAATCCAACCCCTAATAAATTTTCCCACTTCGGTCTTTGCGATGGATATGTGCGTCACTAAGCGCTAAACACAGCGGTCGCAAGTCTCACTCCAAATTCCTCACAATTGGCTAGTATATGCACTGCAGCAAGGACAGCCACCAGCAGATCAACCAGAAATAAAATATATATAACGCTATTGTAGGCGTAAGTAAGCCGTTTGGATTCTCCTTTGGCTATTTTCTAGCCAAGTATGAAAGCACACTGATGAGATGACGCTGAGTTATGAAAAAATAAACGTAAAATAAAAAGGAAATGGCAGACTGTGCCTAATTGAAATCCAACCCCTAATAAATTTTCCCACTTTGGTGTTTGAGGTGGATATGTGTGTCACTAAGAGCTAAACACAACGGTAGCAAGTCCCCCTGCAAATTCCTCACAATATGTTACTAGCTGCACTACTAGTGCCAGCAAGCACAGCCACAAAAAAAAAAGTATAACGTTATTGTAGCCCTAAGAAGGGCTGTTGGGTTCTTGGAGAATCACTCCTGCCTAACAGTAATCTACTAGCACCCTAACGCTGTCCCTGACCAGCAGCAGCTCTCTCCCTAGCGGCATCCAGACACAGAATGATCCGAGCAGCGCGGGCAGCGGCTAGTCTATCCCAGGGTCACCTCATCTGGCCAGCCAACCACTGCTATCGACGTGTAAGGGTACCACGTCATGCTGGTTGGAGTGCAGAGTCTCCTGGCTTGTGATTGGCTCTGTTTCTGGCCGCCAAAAAGCAAAACGGCGGGAGCTGCCATTTTCTCGAGCGGGCGAAGTATTCGTCCGAGCAACGAGCAGTTTCGAGTACGCTAATGCTCGAACGAGCATCAAGCTCGGACGAGTATGTTCGCTCATCTCTAGTTTTTACCTCTGAATGACCTCCTATATCACCTTTACAAAATTGATACAGAGATGCATACCGGGATACATAGATATTATTTTCCATGTATGTGTCTCTGTATGAAGTTTGTATGGGTTCTTTAAGTAAGTTAATGTTGTTGTTGGCCTGTAATACGGATCTGCCTATGATTTTGGCACTGTCTCCACATATTATAAGATAGTCCATGCACCAGATCAAAGCAGAGAAAATAATTCTGTCATCTTGTAATATCCACAGAAGACAGAGAGTTTCAAGGACAGAACATAGATAACAGTGTATTACTTTAAACCATCATAAACACATGAGTAACTCACCCAACCAGCAAGAACGAGAAACAGACAAATTGGGTCTTAACTTTAATTAAATAGCTTTTTTCCATAAATTTAATCTGCAAATCCACAAGGATGGAACTAGATTAATAGCTTGTTCATAGGATGGTTAAACATTCTAGGTCTATAATTCTAGATGATTAGAAGTAATCAGATGTCTATAAGGTTTCTATGGTTGGACCAGCAACCCATAAAGACAAAAATAAGACAGTTGGTGTGAACTGTCAGGTGTGACAGTTGACCCTCAATCCCTCTGGCATTGTGTGTCAATCATTCCTAGATCCTAATGTTAGTTCAATAAGTTTATATTATTGTATTTTATTTAGTGTAAACTCTTAATTTTATTTAATGTACACATGATGCAAAATAAATAGGTCCTATTCACCATGGTTTCTGAAGTTACCCAACCAAACTAGATGCTCTTCTATAAACTACTACGGAAGCTACTAACCTACTAAAAATTTCCAGAGTACACACAATGTGGCTGTAATGGAAAGTCTATCTCTCGTTGCTCTAATCCCTCATTTTTACACAAAATATATTGACAATATCCAAACAAAGTCAAACACAAAACCAGACAAACATCACAATCTTGGTCCAATCCCTTTTCATAATAAGTGGCAAGTACATGTAAAATTTTGGTGCATTTTACTAGGATAGATTAAGTCATACATTACCACATATATGACAGGTGTCTGCTGTATTATACAGCAGTCAGCTGCAGTTAACTGTTGTGAAATGGTACTAGCAGTCGGTATCAGACTGGCCCACCAGAGGATCCCCCGGTGGGCCCTGGCTCAACCCAATACTGAACCCCGGAGGTCAACCAGAAAACAACTCAATTTGAAAGCTACTAGAGTAAATTTTATGGGGGATAACGAAGAGTGGGCCCCCAGATTGATTTTCTCTGGTGGGCCCAAGGACAAGCAGTCCGACACTGCTAGCAGTGCTATATGTGATCCAATCAGAAGACATAGACTGGTTGCCATGACAGGTGGCAGTAATGATTACCGCCTGCCAAGAGAAGTAAATTCACATTACACTGTAAATACTGCAGTATATTTAATCAGCGAGCTGAAATTAATAGTAAAAATATTTTAAAAACTAATAAAGATATGAAAAATAAAATTCAAATCCACCACCTTCAATTTTTCTAGAATGTACATACAAAATAAACATATCATAAAAATGTTATGTTCCCTGCATCCCAAAATGCCTGGTATGTCAAAATATAACAATGATTATCCATTAGGGGTAGTAGCGGATAATAATCACAGTTTTTTCACCATTTTGCCACCCGTGAATTTGATAAAAATTCATACACAACTCTGTGTGAAAAGTATGAAAAAATTATAGGTGCCACAATATAGTGATACAGAGACTGTTCAATTTTTTTAACAAAGTTTTAAAATTTTTATTAAAGACATAAAATATCTATATAAATATATAATAAACATATCTACATAGGTTTGGTATATTCATGATCTTATTGACCTAAAGAATAAAGAATATGGGGGAATTTATCATTAGATGGCACTCAAGGCTTAGGTCCATATGGTGTGAATGTGGTATAGCCCCAAAAATAATTCGCAAACTGGCGTAAAAGCACTTATAAATGCCCTATGTGTCTTTAGGACAGCACAGTAAAACCCGTCAAAAAATTGCCCCATAACTGCATCTTATTGTCAATGCTACCATTATTCCAGCTTTACAATAGACTGCACAGAGTATTAAATGGTGCCACTATGAAGTACAAGTATTCCCGCAGCCCTATGACAATGTAAATGGAAAAATGAAATGCAGAGATATGGAAAATAGGAATGCAAAAACTGAAGCAGTCTTAAAAGTATTATGGCTCTCTGTCTAACTGTGTAACTTTTAGATAATATTAGTAAATCTACCCTATTATCTCTTTGAAATAGGTTTTTCTAGATGGGGAAAGAAAAACCATGCCTCTACCTTGTAAGGCAGCCCCCTTACCATCAAGCATGACTTTCAGGAAGCCTAATGACATGATGTGGGATTAAAGCCAAACCAGTATATCTATTTCAGAAGGAAGAGAACTGTATAGAGCGCGGTTTCAATGTGGTTGTACCTCTGCAGTAAAGTCAGTGTGTAAGAGCTATCCTTACAGAGAGTTTGCCAATCAAGTCTGCCTTGCAGGCATGTGGAGACTTATAGCCACTGATTCTGGCAGTTTTAAGGACAGCAAGTGTCTTAATCTTGAAGGAAGCCTGCATTTTGGTAATGCACATTTTTGTTCACAGCCTGATAGGGTATCTGTGTTTTCACATCCAGTGTGTCTGCTCTCCTCTTATCTCCAGGGCGGCAGAGGTGAAGAACTACGATTAGCTTTTTGTTTGTAGAAGAAAATCTCTTTATGGCTTAATGAAGAGATTTTTCTAACAAGTACTTGGGAGGAAAAAGTCAACATCAAACATAACAGAACTGACAGCATATAAAGAGAAATCCATGAGGCTCAGGCCACCAGCTGTGCTGACTTCAACTGCTTGAAAATTACAGCCAGCCTGTCCAATATCCCCCAAAATTACGTAAATTGTAGCTGTGGTGTGCCTTCAGCTGTGACCTTACTGACCATAAGTAATGTTCAAACTTTAGGTTTCTTCTAAGGAATAGTTTTAAACTAAATAGTAGTTGATATCTACCACTGAGATGTTAGTCCATATTCCCACCATTTCTGGTCTGAAATTGCCCTACAGGAAGAGGCAAAAGGATTGGCGCTCAAGAAGCAACTTTATAAGGGAATTCCCACCTCAGCCAAATACAGAGATGGGAATAGGTAGCAATAGAGAGCAACTTAAACAGCTTTATACATATATTCTACACTGTTCTACACTGAGATAGATATAATACATTTTTGGATTTTACTACTTTTGGCAGTGCCGTTAGTTACCATTATCGATTTTGGTTTTTTTTGCAGCTTTGGACCTTACCAAGGTCCAAACCCTTGGCCTAGGTTTGTAAGACTTTAGCAATAGGTAAACCAAACTGTATTCACATAATACTGCAATGATGTGCATGGGAACTGCTAAATTATATGGAACTCAAAAAAGTTTCCAAATAAAATCTCATGAGCCACAAAGAAATTACAACTTCTTGTTTTCAAAAATATATCCATCCTTTGCAAAAATATAATGAAATCTGCTAAATGAGTTTGTCTTCCGCATTAATGTAATTTTAGTCACATTTACATTCGGCAATGGCTGTGTTTATAGTTTTTCATAACAGTGATGATAAATGACTGTGTAAGTTGTCCCTGGCAGAGTGGGAGAGTCTTGTAATTTGCTGCGGAGATGAAGAAATTCGCACTGAAGTATACTTCAGCTGACAAAGCTGCTTGACACGATGAATGTATATACAGTACTATGACCTTATTGTGTACAGTATGGGCAATGAAGGACTGCAGCTATTTGGGCTTACTGAATGTAATAAATTTAAGGAGCAACCTACATGTGCATGTCCACTTTTGGATAGGGTGGGTTCACACCTTGTTCTTTGTATTCATCAAGTTTTCATTGTAAAAGTATACACTAAGTATATATGTTGGGTGCATTCCCGACGTATATACACTAGGGGTATACATTGACAAATAGAGGCAGACAGAGGCATAGTTGTTGCTTCCATCTGCCCATTATATTTCCTTAAAAAAATGCTGGATGAAAAGAGGTAGGAAGCTATGTCTATCCATCCAGCAGCCTCCATCTGAGCGACATATGCGCTGAATGTAGGCAATGGAGGGTCTCCTTACAACATGGTGTGAACCCCTCCTCAGTGTTATATTGTGTATGCTGTGTTATTATTGTGCATACAGGACATATCATCAATAACTTTCTGGAAATTGATTGGCCAAAAGTCTCTTCAAAATTACCTCATAATGTTGTGCACTTAAAGGAGTTGGGAGTTTTCTGACCTGAAACCTGAATGAGCCCACAGGTTCCTCTGCCACTATTATAAATGACTGGTAACAGAAGGATGTAAAGAATATTGCACTTGGGCCTAGGATCTTCAATTTATGACTCTTCAGATGGCCCCTGCTGAATCTATTAATCTACCACCTGAGTCTGACAGCATGGCCCTCCTGGCTTGTGCATCAGAGGAAATAATTATACTCTGAGGGTGCAGTCACATGTTCAGATTTTCAGATGCAGATTTTGAAGCCCAAACCAGGAATGGAATAAAAATAGTAGGAGGAATAGTATTTTTTAATTATTTGTCTAACTTATTATGATCCACACCAGATTTTGGCTCCAAAAACTACATCTGAAAGACTGAATGTGTGGACGCACCCTCAATGTATGGAGCCAAATATTCAGACAGAGGTAACCGTACACAAGCTGTTTCCAACATGTGCCCCAACACCTGTTGTGAGGCGCCATCTTGTAAGGGGGTCAGTGCTTAGCCAGGCTCAATCTTTAAACCAATACTGGGATTGTGTAGGACAGAGTTGGACATTGCAGCTGGGTTAGAATATAAACTTTAGTAATAGGCACTTTAGTCATAAAACAATACAGAATGCTTATTGGCTGAAAAGTCTCTTATGGGAACAGTCGCATGGTGGGGGCCAACTTTACTAGCAAGAGTAAGTTAATGGGGCAAATTTACTTACCTGTTCCTGTCGCGATCCCGGATCCAGACGGTCCGAAGAAGTCCGGCGCAATTCACATAGCTCGTGCGCCCGAGTTCCTGCATCCGTCTCTTCCCCGCCGCGGTCCGCCGGAGTTGACCTTCTTCTTCCCGGTGCATGTTAGTGCGTGTCTTGCAACACAATTTGAAATGTTTAATCCCGGACGTAGTCCGAATCTGTCGGGTTATCCGACGGCCCGCCCCCCGATTTGTGTCGTGTGCAAGCCGGCGCCGATGCGCCAAAATCCGATCGCAACGGCGCAATGCAGTGCGGATCGGAAATCGGCAGAATATCCAACCAAAGTGCGGCCGCAGGACCCTTAGTAAATGAGCCCCAATATGTTACTGCCATGTGATTTCACAAGGTTGGATATAGACCATCAAACTCATGTATTTTTTAAAACTGAAAAATAGTTGGATGCTCTATTACCCTGCAAACACAACACATCTGTGTCAAGACTGACAGGATCCCGCCCAATTATGATATTAGCTCCTTAGCCTACATCAAGGCTCCGTACATGTCAATAACAGTCGTCATCTTACGCAGTGAAAAAGAAACAGACCACACCTATATATTCTGCTCTGGCTGTTTACAAGGAAGGCGCTATGTCCTCACATCAACATTTCACATTGTGCCTTGGCCCAAATCAGGCTATGAATAAATGCAACAAGGTGAAACATGTCTGGACGATGCACCCATTGAGGGAATGCCAATATACTGCAAGTCAACCAGATGCAACATTTGAGAACCACTCAAGTTATTCCATGTAGGTAAACATAGAATAGATTTTATCTTCATTTCAAAATCTTTGTACTGTGTAGAATGTTCTATTATAAGTTCATTTAAATACAGAATATATTGAATGTCATGTATTAGGGCAAAATGTATCTAAAACTATATTTATGGTGAGATTTATCAGACGTGTCTGTGGGCAGAACTGTTCTAGTTGTACATGGCAACTAATCAGAGCTCAGCTTTCATTTTATAAACAACTGTGGGAAAATGAAAGCTGAGCTCTTATTGTTTGCTGTGGGCAACTAAAACAGTTCTGCTCTTAGACACTTCGGATAAAATCTCCCGCAATAGCAATATCATGCTTGTCTTTCTAAAATCATTTATTTGACAATATTTCCAAAATTGTGCCTAGAATAACAAGGCCTTCAACTAGGGGCAACATCTGTTTGAGCTCTTTACTCTCCTTGTGCTTATATGGGTTTCAACCATCTTAAAAAAAACAGGGGTATAGATCCTTCATTACATTGGGCACATCATCACTTTTAGACAACCTGTTTGATTTTCTAAACTGTCGACAAACATTAGTTAGAAGCCTGGATGAGGCAAATATCTAATAAGTATACTGATGTCTCTCATGTTTAGTGTACCTAATGCT
This sequence comes from Engystomops pustulosus, assembly GCF_040894005.1. NCBI lineage: Eukaryota > Metazoa > Chordata > Amphibia > Anura > Leptodactylidae > Engystomops > Engystomops pustulosus. The sequence goes on along the minus strand of NC_092417.1, from coordinate 59,834,232 downwards.
TTGATGACAACAGAAAACAGAAGACAGAAGCCCTGGCAGTAGCTTTCTCCCAACTCCATACTAAAAATATATTGGGGCTTATTTACTAAGGGACCACGGATCGCACTTTCGTTGGCTTTTAGAAATTTTTGGGATTTTCGCTGCTGGGACAGGTATTTAGAAGGGGGTTGTGTCGCACATGATCGGATTTTGGCGTAATTTATGAGTAAGTGCCCCTGGTTTACGATGTTTGATTTCAATGATTATAACACTATATTTATTAGGGGTTCTGTTCCTATGCTTACTATGCTTATAAAAGGATCTTTATTTTTACATAAACTAAGCACAAGGGCATTGGGGACATCACCAGAGTCCCTCTGGGCTACAGCTCTTACCCCCCCCCCCTTCCCCCGTACCTCTCTCCCTCGCTTCCCTGCTCCCTCTGCTCTCCTCCCTCCCAATGTCTGCTGAAAATATTGTTGCAGCAGTGAGATTTCATCACCTTAAAGACCCTTTAAATTTCTGACCATTTCAATGACTACAAGTTCTGAATATTCAATACTAGCAACAATCTTTCCTCCATAACATCTTTCATCATACAACTCGCAATGCAGCATTGGTAGCCAAAGGTATTCAGAAAAACAGTCTTATTATTAGCTGCTTTGACCTTTGGTCAATCTATCAATTTAAGACATTCATACTTCACCACACATCACTTTAATGTGGGTGTTATTTGTAGGTCATAGTGTTCACTTGACTTAAGAGTTAGAAGTTTATCAAGGAGAAGGCTCTGTTTTTTTTCATCTTGGCGGAACAGTGGGGTTTAATGGGAGACCTGTTTGAGATGAACATATCTTCAGATATCCAGAATGAAGGGAATGAATTTTGTAGGTAGACAGAAAATAAAAGCGCTACTATGATAGGAGTTTTCACTGTAGAATTCCCCGGTTTCCCCCCAGAGACTATTAATATGCCACTGCATCATTTCACAACTCGAGGCTTTATGCACTTTACATTTAAGCTTAGAACCTTTAACTCTCCCCTTCACCTCCCTACGACGTGAGTGAGAAAATGGCCAGGTGTTATGACGCGCTGCTACCAATCATGAATAGTAGAGGTGGTGTTTGTCTTAAATAGCTTTATTTCATCAAACCATCCATACCATCGGGAATGTACCTATTAAAGCAGATATGATATTAGGTTCCTTCTAACATCCTAAGACCTAATCTATCTTTCTCTAGATTATACCATCGCACCGACAAATTCTCCTCGGTTATTACAGGAGAAACATTCAAAATTGGATCCTTCCTTAATTGTTCTTCCGACTATGTAGTATATTTACTACAATGTCCATGTTCACCCTAATATATTAGAGAATAAATACCCATCGGAATAAAACAAAAACAGGATTCTTACTTCACATTCTCTCTAAACGTTCACATTACAACTGTGACTTTAACAAATTGTCTGTGATTCACATTGTACTACTACTGGACTTTAAACACTATGTGGGACAGTTATTATATGATATCGTATGATATGCCCGCCTCTGCATATTCACAGCGGGATACATCACTCTGGTAAGCTCTGGTGAACTGGGCCCTCACTCCTATTGTTCCATATGATTGTTGGTACTCTGTAATGTAATATTATATTTGTATATGTCCCCTATGATTTGTAAATTGTTATGGAATATGATGGCGCTATATAAATATAGATTATTATCATTATTATTATTGAGGACGGTCCACAGCTGGCACCACATGTAATAAATACCATCCCACACGTAATCTCTGTTCCTCACAGGACCTTCAGCTTCATTCTATTACCATCCATTTTTCTCACAACTGCATCCAGGACTTCTCCCGTGCTTCCCCCATACTCTGGAACTCTCTACCAAAATGTGTCAGACTGTTGCCTACAATAACTGCACTGCTCTGCTCCCTCACCTTGTGTCTCCATCTTCCCTCCCATAGAGATTGTGAGCCCTCACGGCAGGTGGATCTAAACTCATCTGTATGAAAACCTGGGGCTTAGCCCTAAACTTTTCGATAAGTCCCCTATAAAATGTAAAAGAAAATCAGAAAATACACTAATTTGTTTACCCACTAATCTCCATAAGATTTACATGTTACTGAAAGTTGTTTGATTTTATTGGTCACTTAGGGTTTTAGTTCTCCGATGTCCCTGTAGGGAAGTTCAAATTTTTATGACGCTTAAATGGAACCTGCTGCCACATTTTCACAAATATGGCCAATGACAGGATCCCATAGAGCAATATTAACTAACTGACACCCATATTTTAGCTAAAAAAATTTCCTTTACATCCCCATAAATCAACCTTATGTTATCCTACTGGCATCAGAGGAGGCATGTCCTGCTTGGCCGGCCACTCTCATCAACTCCACCACATATCCAGTGCCTCTTCTCAGCTATCTCAGAGACTCCCCACCTATCTCAGAGACTCGGCACAGCTTATTATTGAACTAGACAAAATACAGTGGCAGTCTGATTTCATCCTGATCACTATGGATGTTTCCTCACTTTACACTAACATCTCACACACTCTGGGCATAGAAGCAATAAAACATACTCTCCATACAGATCCATCAATCCCTCCGACACAGATCACATTCATTCTCGACAGCATTCTTTTCATTCTGGAACACAACACTTTCACATTCCAACAGGACATCTACTCACAGGTCAGGGGGACAGCCATGGGGACAAGATTTGCACCTAGTTATGCAAACATATTTATGGGCCGTTTCGAACATACCCACATTGTAGGCAACACCAACTACAGTCACTTGATCCATTTTTTTAGAAGGTACATAGACGACCTCTTCATTATCTGGAAAGGAACAGAAGCCCAAGCCTTAAGCTTTGTCAAAGAAATCAACCAGAACTCATGGGGCATCGAGCTAACAGTAAACACATCTCAGACCCAAATAGAATTCCTGGACCTCCTCATCCAAGTTGACGAACATAACTCCCATTTGATCACCAGAACCTTTTTTAAAACCGTAGACGTGAACAGCTATCTGGATTATTCAAGCTCCCACTACAAAAAGTGGTTACAAAATGTACCATACGGCCAATACAAAAGGATCCGCCGAAATTGCACTGACCATAAAACTTTTCAGACACAATCAAAAATTCTCAGGGAGAGATTTACCGAAAAAGGCTATCCACCAGGCATACTAAAAAACGCCTACCAGAAAGTCAACTGCCTCACACAAAAGGACTGCCTTATCCCCCCCACAAAAAAGCACATGCCCCATCGCACAAATCCAACTTCATCACCACCTACACCACAGACCATAACCTGATCAGACATACCCTAGAACAAAACTGGAACATCCTCAAAAAAGACCCATACATTTCAGAACTACTCCCATCCAAACCACATCTCACATTCAGAAGGGCCCCCACCCTCAAGAATATCCTAGCCCCCACAAAACTCCGTAAAACAAAAGAGAAAACTACTTTATCCTTCTTTCCAGAATTAAAGGGCTGCTACAGGTGCAATAAAGAAAGATGCAAAACTTGCGACATTCTTAATAACAAAACCAAAGACTTCAAAGCCCTATCCACAGGAGAATCATTCAGTATCAACTCATTTATCAATTGTGGCTCAGATTACGTAATTTATGTCCTAGAATGCCCTTGCTCCTTACAATATGTGGGACGTACGACCCAGAATCTCAGAGAACGCATCAATACCCATCGGAGCAAAATTAACTGTGGTTACCCCCTACACAGTGTATCCCGTCACTTTGCATCCCATCACAACAAAGACCCACTCCTATTGAAACTCACCCCGATCGAGCAAATCCCTACCTCACATCCAGATAGGTTTAACCAACTGGTCCATAGGGAGAACTTTTGGATCTTTAAATTAAACACCCTGACCCCCAATGGACTAAATGAACTAATCGAACGTACCTGATTCCACAATACTCACATACGCAGACTCATCCACTTTTGATCTATTTAATTATCTAATTATTCATTTAACTAATATTCATTTAATCATTAATCATCCATCTAACTAATTATGTATGCTGCTATTGAATTGAACTATTTATCCATCCACCCACTTTTTTTTCTTCAACTTTTTTTTTTTTTTTTTTCTCCAACTTTATTCATACACCTCTTACAACTATTTTTTTTTTTTTTTTTCACCCTAAACACCGGGAACAGTAAGTTATCTCCCCCCTCATACCCCCGCTATCATACAGATGCTCTCATTCAAGGCACCTAATCCCCCTCTCACTCTTCAACAGCCGTCCTGTGTTTACCCTGAACCCTGGCGCTCAAGGTAACTACATAATTGACTTGTACACCACACTATATCATTAACCCATCTCCCTATTACCCAATTCATCTGCATCACAAACCCATCTGTTCCACGCATCCACTATAGTATGGAATCCCGCCTGCTCTACACTATCTTTTTCTCCACCACCCCATACCTGTATGATATTTTATATATTACATTTTTATATATTATATTTTATATATTCTATACAGTTTACCCTATTACCACATTTTATATTATTTATATTCAGACGTCCCTACATGCACCACATGTATTTTCTTTTTATGAATTTTCTTTTACATATTACTATGAATTTCCTGTTTATGTATTTCCTTGATACTATCAATTATGAATTATTTTTGTCAGTACTTGTATGATATGAATTTATTCCACCAAGAAACGACGAAATGACCTGTACTTTATAGACACGTTTTTACTCTTTATATAATCTTTTCAAAAAAACAAACATCATCTTTTATATGTATATATACTCTAAACTAGTTTTTATCATGTTGTTTTGCCTAGCAATTATCACGGACCTGAGGAAGGGGGTAGACCACCCCCGAAACGCGTAGTCCTTTTTATCCTCTAAATAAATAATACCTTGCACTCCACTACCGTGTCGGATACAACTCAATTGGGGCAGCGCGTCTTATACCAACCCGGTTTTTTCAAACCTATACATCCCTGTGATTTCCTATCCGGCACTACCACTGTACCGGACCCCGGGAAGACGCAGCACACCCGAGCCACAGCTACCGGAGAACAAAAAGTATCTACTCTAGACGCATTAGACACAAGGTGTCTTCAGGTGAGCAGATACTCTCTAACATCTCATCTCACTTATAAGTGACCTATTGCACTAGGGGCGCCGCCCGTGTCTCGTTCTATTTTTCTCTTCTCAGCATGTCATGTGACCAGGGCAGCCATCAGGAAATTCGGGGCCCCATACAGCAAAAGTGTCTGGGCCCCAACACACCCCAAAACCGAACAAGCCTACAGGAGGACAGGCGGGTATACAGGGGGACAGGCAAGTATACAGGGGGACAGGCGGGTATACAGGGGCACAGGCAAGTATACAGGGGGACAGGCGGGTATACAGGGGCACAGGCGGGTATACAGGGGGACAGGCGGGTATACAGGGGGACAGGCAGGTATACAGGGGCACAGGCGGGTATACAGGGGGACAGGCGGGTATACAGGGGGACAGGCGGGTATACAGGGGGACAGGCAGGTATACAGGGGCACAGGCGGGTATACAGGGGGACAGGCGGGTATACCGGGGGACAGGCGGGTATACAGGGGCACAGGCGGGTATACAGGGGGACAGGCGGGTATACAGGGGGACAGGCAGGTATACAGGGGCACAGGCGGGTATACAGGGGGACAGGCAGGTATACAGGGGCACAGGCGGGTATACAGGGGGACAGGCGGGTATACAGGGGCACAGGCGGGTATACAGGGGGACAGGCGGGTATACCGGGGGACAGGCGGGTATACAGGGGGACAGGCAGGTATACAGAGGGACAGGCAGGTATACAGGAGGACAGGCAGGTATACAGGAGGACAGGCAGGTATACAGAGGACAGGCAGGTATACAGAGGACAGGCAGGTATACAGGAGGACAGGCAGGTATACAGGAGGACAGGCAGGTATACAGGAGGACAGGCAGGTATACAGGAGGACAGGCAGGTATACAGAGGGACAGGCGGGTATACAGAGGGACAGGCGGGTATACAGGGGGACAGGCGGGTATACAGGGGGACAGGCGGGTATACAGGGGGACAGGCGGGTGTACAGGAGGACAGGCGGGTGTACAGGAGGACAGGCGGGTGTACAGGAGGACAGGCGGGTATACAGGAGGACAGGCAGGTATACAGGAGGACAGGCAGGTATACAGAGGGACAGGCAGGTATACAGAGGGACAGGCAGGTATACAGGGGGACAGGCAGGTATACAGGGGGACAGGCAGGTATACAGGGGGACAGGCAGGTATACAGGGGGACAGGCAGGTATACAGGAGGACAGGCAGGTATACAGGGGGACAGGCAGGTATACAGGGGGACAGGCAGGTATACAGGGGGGACAGGCAAGTATACAGAGGTCTGGTAGCTATATACATGAGGGTGTGATGAGACAATCTCAGTATCAGGAAGTCTCGGAGGGTCCTGCAGGAGATGCTGCGTCCTGTCACTTCCTGGCTCTCATCTCAGATACTTGCACTGTAGTGACATAAAGGTGTCTGCCAGCCCTGTGCCAAGTCCCCTGCCCCATGCCAGTCACCTTGACACTGCAGCCAGTGCAGGAGGATGAGCGTTGTAGTACAGTCACTCCCTGCTGCCCCGCGCACGCTCTGCCACTCACCCGCGCTGTCCTGCACCTTGGGTGCGAGCTGTCTGACCAGCACCTGGATCTTCTCCCATTGCCCTTCAGCCCTGCAGCGCTCAATCTCAGCCTCCAGCTTCAGGTGAGACTGGGACAGCCGGGCGGCCATGACGTGTCATCACCCGGGCACAGGCGGCGCTGACCACACATATTGTGCAGCACAGACCGCACAGTCTGCGGCCCAGGGCCGATTCTAGCCCTTTTGCTGCCTGAGGCAAAAACTGAAATGCGCCCCTCCCCCCCCCCCATAACATGTGTTTTCGCTTTTTACATTAATATTAATAATAATAACTCCTTTATTTATACAGCGCACACAGATTACACAGAGCTGCACAGTTTTGCCAAATCCGTCCCTGTCCCCAATGGGGCTCACAATCTAATCAACCAACCAGTATGTTTTGGAGTATGGGAGGAAACCAGAAGACCCGGAGGAAACCTAGGCAAACATCTTGAACCCAGGTCCCCAACGCTGCAAGGCTGTAATGCTAACCATTAAGCCAACGTGCTGCCCTACTAAGCCACCATAAAGCAAAACACACATTGCTGTTTACAAAATGCATATGCATCAAAATACAGTATAAATGCATCAGTCTGTCCTCTAATTAAATGTCCCTGGATGGGGCTGCTGAAAAAATAAACATTTACTTTCCTCTTGGTGTCCCCCACCGCCGTCCCACCACGCTATGTCTCAGAACTGTATATGGGGACCAAGGAGGTAAGTGAATGTTTATTCTTTTTAGCAGCCTCCTCCCAGCCACATATCCATTTTTCCAGGTCTAGGCCAACCCCTTTAATATACACCCCGCTATTATTATTCATTTACATAGAGCCCCTCTTATGATTTTATATACACTGCCACCCTAATCTAATACATATATATTTCCCCCTCTTAGTTACAATAATATAATGACAGTGACAATGACACATTAACAATGTATATAGAACCCCCTAATGCATTTATGCACAGACCCTTCTTATTTGTTATACAAATATAATTATTTATATACAACTCCTTTCAAGGTACAGAGCCCCCCAAATTACATTATATACAGCTCCCTTCAATATAGCCCCAAATTTACTAAAAATCGGGCCCCCATATACAACCCCCTACCCACAGTTTTATTAAAGTCAGGCCCCTATATACAGATCCTCCCCGTATAACTATATACAGTAAACCATATACAGCTCCCACACTAGTTTCTAAGGTTCCTATATACAGTTTTCCCCATTGAAATTACTGTATATACAGCCTTCTACATACAGATCCCCATCCCCAAGTTTAATGAAATTCTGTCCACATATACAGCCTCCCAGGCCTTGTTTAGTTATGTAAGCAGCCCCAGAAAGAGTCTCCCACTCCTCATTTGATTATGTTGCAGTCCAATTGTAAAGTTTCTCCATCCCCACTTTTACCCTAGTGCACAATCTAATTGTTATACTGCAAGAAAAACTTAAACTTACATATTGTTGTCTTCCCGCGCTGACGCTATCATTTACTTCTCCTCCAGACTCTTCAGCTCGGGTCGCGGTGACGTCATCCCTCGCTGCCCGCGACCTGAACAGAAGTGCCTGGGTCTCCCGGAGCAAGAGAGCGGCGCAGAGAAACAGGTCGGTGCTGCGCCGCTCTGCATATCAATGGCATCGATGTCTGAAGACACCGATGCCATGGATATACATTGCGCTGCACGGACTTGCCAGCGGCAGCTCTGCACTACTTACTGTGAGCGATTCGGGCACTTCCCGAATCGCCTACATTGCAATTATGCCGCTTCCAAAACGGCTCTGTCATCTGCCGCCTGCGGCCCACCGGCCGGGCCCCCGGGCCCCCCCCCCTAGTGTCTTAGAGTCCGGGCCCCATAGGGCAGTACCAGTTGTACTGCCCTATCGGCGGCCCTGCATGTGACCAGGGGGATGTCATCTAAGGTCCTTTGTCCAGTAAGTTTTGCAACATCTACCCCATGTATGCATTTGATCTCATGAAATCACAGCATGCCTCCATGGAATTCTACTCCTCCCCATGCATCCATGGAGGCTGCTGTAATTCCATGTGATCAGATACATATATAGGGTAGACATTACAAATCTTACTGGGTAAAGGACCTTGATGACATCACCGTGGTCACATGACATGAACTGCTCAATGATGTAACAGAGCTCTTGCTCAATGTACCACACAGCATTATGTCCTAGCAGTGAGACCTTTCAATCAGGGCAATGCAAGTAAAATATAATATAAAGGACTCGTTTAGTGTTATTGGACTCACATCAGATGACAGCCATGGAAAATAATAATTTAGGGATAAGGACAATGCTTTTTAATCATAGTTTTTAATTAAGTATTTATTTTGGGTGGGTTAATTTAAATGGTAGGTTCTCTTAAACTATTTCAAGCGTATCAAAATTGTGCTTTAAATAAATACAGATTTCCCATGAAAACACCGAAAAATCCATTGTCTGATATCAGTCAGTGATGAAGAAGAATATTTGGCTTTTGATATTTCCGAACTTTGACAAGCAAAGGTAAAATTTATGGGGAGTAGAAGCAAGACTGAGCTAGAGTCAGAGGAGACCACATTATTATCTTTTACATCAAAAAGATGATGGGAGTTATTGTTCCTTATTTTAATATTACCAACTTCAATAGAAAACTGTTCATTAAGCTGAAATGAATTCCAGATCAGTCAGGTAGTAACATAAATCCTAATGTAATCTAGCGGCAGGTAATTACATGTAGATGTGAGCACAGCAGTCAATATTTAACTCTTTAGATGGGAGTTCTCAGGGCAAGGGCTGGGTGTTCAGGCATGTTACTTGTGTTGTCTTAGTGATCCCTGGATAATGGGATGCTCTGTTTCATGTTGATCGTGAAATTAAAATTGCATATTTCAAATTAAAATTAAAATCTTGACGGCAATTAGCTGTAATGTAGTGGTAAGATTTATGTGTTGCTCCTGGTAATGTTTTTCAATTTTCTTTTTTGTAGTAACCTTTAAGCTTTGTTTATGTGCTCTGTATATGGAACACTGTTTTATGTCATTTAAAACTTCAGGGTCCAGTCCAATGGAGGTGCATGCACATTTACTGACAAGAGTTTGGTGACTTACAGGTGATATTTCCGACTGTAAGTTTTCATGTATTCTTTCTCTTCCATCCGTCCAGGGCAACCATGAGCACTTCTTCCAGCCAAATCTTGTATCGGTTAGGCTTCCCAGGCACTCCAGCCTGGAGTATTTGCCATATTTTGTTGTCATCCAATGGAGGGGTTTGGCACTAATGCTATGTGTATACCCCTGGTGAGCCCCCATGATCCTATCCTCTGCTGTGTCCTACGAGTATTGTAATTTTCAATATTATAATATGAAATGTACTACTGTATTTTTCCGGATTCCGTGCCGGATAAGGCGCTCCATCAATAAATGCCTGCTAAAACATCTAAGTTCATATATAAGGTGCATCGGATTATAAGGCGCACCTGATTATAAGGATGAATGACCAGCAGGTGGCAGACCTGTGCACAGTTCAAGGCAGCTGTTGTCTGTAAGTACGGTTCATATATAAGGCGCACTGGACTATAAGGCGCACCTTTGATTTCTGAGAAAATCAAAGGATTTTTTGTGCCGTATAGTTCGAAAAATACGGTATATGCAATTAGATTTGATGATAGTATAGATCATAGCTAATACCCAAGTTGTTCTGTAGCCAGATTAGTATGTCCTACAAACTTTGGGAAATATTTTGGGAAAATTTTGGGAAAATTTTTTACAGAGCAAAATGTTTCTCTCTCTATTTACAATCTTTCATTTTATGTCTTTTTTGAAGGTTGTCAATGATTTCTAATTGAATGAAACGGTTAAAGTTGCTGATGAAGGCCTTGAACATCTACCGTATTGGATCATTCACACAAAGGCCAAATGAGTATTGAAGAATAACGGTCAATAAACCTGAGTGTCGTCCACAATTATGTTAGAGTGGCTCACTAGGACTAGAATACTGATCCTTGGGACTTAGCTGTGATAGAAGGAATAATCACAATCAGACGTAGGGAGCAGGTCCTTCAGCTAATCCAATATGATATTAATGGATAATTCTATGAATTTTTTACAGAAACCCTCAATATTAGTACTGTAGATAAATAATGAGTTATGGGGCATAGGAGAAAAGGTTAGTTTGCTGGAGGGCTAGTTCCTCATTTCAGACCCTTGTTCTAATGTGAATGGAGTGGTATTGGTGTGGCCATTGTTAGCACAAGATGGACATTTTTCTGCTAGGTTCTCCACCTTCAGTTTGTTCCACTGAAACCTTGGTCTTACACCTAAGCCAATAACAAGTTTCATTCTGCTCAGCTTAATGGTAGATCCACTGCCTTGAACTGTACAAGGCTTGGGTTTATTGTTGCACTCCCCAATATTAATAAGATGCAATTTATCATGTTAACTCAGCATTTAACTGTTTAAATGCTGCTGGCAAAGTCACCAGCGCCATTTAAATCAATGGGTGTACTGAAACTACTTAACTGGGGAGCACCGATTGGGGTCCTCCCTAAAATGGCAGCGCACAGCGGCATTCAAACAGTTAATAGCCTTTACTGGCGGGGGTTTTGAGACGTCGGGTGCTCAAAGTCCTATATTGCTTGATACCATAATTCACTCTCTGTCCACCCCTTCTCATTTATCTCATAGTTCACATTCACTGCATGATTATTAAGACAACAGCTATTCTCCCCCACACTCCCCATGGATGAACATATAAGATATTTCACTGTACCATATAGAACTAGTGTTGGTTATATTCCAGAAAATAAAGAGGATCCATAGTTTCACACAATAGACCATTCCCATCCACATATTATTAGGGCAAATCACATTACAATTGTACCCAAAATAATTCTTTAATGTGCAGGAGCAGATTCAATTAACAGCAAAAAGTAATGGAGGCGAAAGTTTGGCTGTATCTCATGTTTTTACTTTTACCCACATCCATAATTCAGTCTCCGTGAAGTCATTTACAGAGTGTGGAGAGAAATGTCTGCTCCGATGAGCATCAAAAACTGTGACGGCTCCAGGGTTTTCATGTAGTTGTGAAAATAGGCAAATGTCTGGAAAATCAGAAGTTGATATTCTTTTCTCTCTCCAGATTCCAGGCTTGTGTTTAATTCATTTTAAAGAAAACTCCCTCTGGCCTCCTCCATACAGAATGCATACCACATGAAATACAAACATCTAAAAGTCCTGCAGCAGCACAATACATAGCATTATAACTATGGTGCCAGTGCAACATCAACACATTTGTGTGCGGGGGCTTCTTGCCATGTAAAATCTATACACATTAGCAAAGGAATCAAAGTATCTTGATGTTTATCTGTGCTCTTTATAGAACTCTTATAAGAAACAATATGAGGCACTTGCAAATAAACTGTGGTGGACACATTTATCAAGCATTTAAGACAATTTTATGACTAGTATGTTTCTCCATTCACATTCCTATTACTAGTGTGTTTTCTGTTTGATGTGGATTTCAGTGGTCCATTTTCTGGCATCCCAAAAGACGACTGTTAGCCTACTTGCCAGTACTTGCAATTTTCTTACTTCAGCTTGCCTTCTGACCCTCATTTGTGTTCTTTCTCTGTACTTAGTAGTACTCTTTGTTTTCTTCCATATTTGCACAACCTTCCTTCTATGTTTTGTTTTGTCATTTTTATGTTGCTGTTTTTCACTTTAGTGCAGGAAGGGAATGTCAGCCAGTTATCCCCTACCATCTAGTGTAGGATGGGCAAGTAGGTAGGAATAGCTTGGCGAGTCTATTGTTAGGGCTCACTGCCCATATGTACCCATGCACAGTTCCTATCTACAGCATTACATTAAGTCAACTAATAGGACATAGAAAGTACGACTAGACAGTCTAAAAACGGTACACTGTCTTACCTTACAACACTTTTCATAAGTCTTCAGCAGTGATGTCACAGCAGAGAGATAATGCACACAATGATGTCACAGTACAGGGATAATGCACACATTAATACCATAGCACAGTGATAGGGCACACAGTGATATCAAAGTACAGGGATAATTCATACAGTGATGTCACAGTACAGGTATAACACACACAGTGACAACACAGTACTGTACTGGGAAAACTATTCTAGTTTTCTAGTAGGTTAAATGAACACATAGGTATGATATTGCATAAAGATAAAGCATACAGTCTTATCATCTAATAAAGGACAATCTTCCTCAATGACAATTGCTTATACATGTCACCATGCAGGCATAATAGAGCCAAGGATGTCATGTTATAGGGTTGATGAACACAGCAATGCAATAGTACAGGAATGTTATGCCACTGAAGGAGCCGTAGGCACATGGATATTAGGGCTTGTGGTGCCATAGACAACCATTGTCAGAGAACAAAATCTTTCATAAAGGAATTTTATCAAAAGAGTTTTGTCTCTTCCTGTGAATGTTAAAACTGAGTCTAAAAATAGCACATTCTGAAGTGTTTCCATCCTGCATATAGTGGCAGCTACTTAACTAGTTAACCCCAGTTCCAAAAGCTCTTCATTATTATGTCAGGCTTTGTGAAATTTAGGGGGGCTGTGATCATATGTATATCATACCTAACTGTTGTTTTATTACATTCATTTATCTAAATCATTTGAATCAGCATGAATAGTCTAGTCCAGAGCCTGGTGTAAAAATTGCTCTATAAACTGCACCAGCACTGGCAAAAGTTATAGCTAGTCGCGGGGCAGGAGCGCCCACTTTGCTGAGCACGGCCCCCTTCATGCCCCTCCATAAACACTTGGTATGTACGTTCTGTGATGTGGAAAATAATCACAATTCATGGTCATGCGCAAAACCTGGTGTACAAGCCTTCATAAATTACCCCCACAGTGTCCATTAGTTACATTACTTATACTGAGTTACATCCTGTATTATGCTCCAGAGCTGCATTCACTATTATGCCGGTGAAGTCACTGTACATATTACATTAGTCAACCAGTACTGATCCTGAGTTACATCTTGTATAAGACTGGAAACACGCATTCACATACATCAAACTATATGGAATGACTGATAATCAGCTGTATATGCAGTTGTAGTGCATAATGTAGACATTGAATCAGGATCAGTTCAGGACAATACAATGTATATACAAGACACTGTATATTCTTTTGAAATATTGCTTTTATTACCTTATACTTCTGCATCCTAATACATTGTAGAGGACTACAGAAACAAGCATGCCCTTACACCCTCCATGCCAGGACTTGATGAGCTCACATTAACAAGGTTCAACATAATCCATGGGAATTAACTCAAATAATACCTTCCTGGAGACTTCTGTGTGAGATGCTTTGATCTTAGACATGTAGATTTTATCTTAACATCCCATATTGTTTCCCTCTGTTTGTGCCCTAATAACAGATAGGTGCCAGGTACATAATTGTGCAGGATGTTGTCTTTATAATAACTTGAGTGCTTAGATTTGTGGTCTGTTAATTTCCTGAACACAAGTTAGATTGTAAGCTGTTGTAGCAAGGGCTGACTATCTTTTTAAATGCAAGGTCAAATAGTGTCTGCAGATTATCTTATAGTTGAGAAATTGAGACAAGCGCATCGATTTACATGTAATGAGTAAATTCAGAGGGCAGATATGGGTGAATGAGTTGGAAGCTCTTACAGGAAAACTGGTGAGCGCTGGAATCGCTTCTATTAATTATTATCTCACTTTATTCATGGTTTCTTGCAGTTTGTTGCTAAGTAATGTCCTATACAAAGAATGTAGTGACAATGTGCAGACCGTGGTCACCCAGAATTAAAGTGCTACTATAATCTCCGAAAAACTGTCCATGTCAAAGCTCGCAAGAAGAAAGAAGGAGGTATGGATGCCGGCATAGAAAGATCATGGTATGGCTCGCAATTATTTGGGGAATGTATGGTACCCCGAAAATTGCTGGACAGACGCTATCGGGCAAAGTGATCTTTATTAGTGCCATGACTGATGCGTGTGCACCAGGAGGATTTGTACCCACTTTGTATATCATGGCTGCTGGTCAGTGACCCGGTCTAACAGTATAGGGTCAAAATGTGACAAAAAGTGGTCTTTTCTAGGCAAATATAACTCCACTGAAGGTTGATGTCACCCCTAGTTTCCAACCCACCATAGATCAGACTTTTATTATATTTCACAGAGGATCCATTCTTTTTAACAACCGCTTTTAGGGTTATCAGCAAGTCATTAAACCCACTGCCAATTGACAACGTTATGTAAATTAATTCTACAATTACGAGGATAGATATAACAAGCGGGCGTGTGTAAGTGGCCCCACATAAAGGTGACATAGAAGAATCCACATCATATATTCATAGAATATTTATGAGATGACCTTACCTTTTGATGATTTGCGTCACTATAATGCGGGACCAGTCCTAAATCCCTTGTATCAGCTTGTATTTCCACCGGAATGAATGGGTTAAACCATGCAGAGTCCTAGTTAGTGGTCGAGAGACTGACAGCTAGGTTCCATTCCCACATAGTGTCGTCCCACAGAAAATTATATGAACAAGCTCAATGTGATGCCTTCACATGCCCCTACTTGTCCATGGGGTGATGCTGAAGGATGCTATCATGCTATAGTCGTGCCCTATTAGATTGCCCACTTTATTATCTGTGGTCTATGCACAATGAAAGCACAGCAAACATGACTGCAGATCACTAGGGCTTTGCGTTTTCTACTTAAGACTCTTTGGAGCTGAATATATTTCGACAATCAAGCTAGAACTTGTATCAACCTGGAGGAAGGAGACACATGGATTAGTGGTAAAACAAGAATGCAGGTTAGGTAATAAGGGCACCCGACATTACACAAGAAAAAACACCTGTCCCTGGAGTATTATAGACCAAAACATGAGTAATATCCTATATTTGGTGTAAGAAGAAGGTGGGCGAGGAAATGTGGAAAGGTCCTGGTCCTGGACCTGGACCAATAACATGAGGGACCAGGAGAGGATCAGAAATTGTCTGATCTCAAGGCAGCATGTTCTAGTGCAGGGTTAGCTGAACAGGTTCATAGGTTTGTGGAGATAGATTCAGAATAACGTCTCATTAATCCATTTATATCTCAGGGCTGGTACGCCAGTTTTCTGCCATTCAAGCCTTGAAAAATTTGCTTGGAATTGCAATAATTTTCCCCCTTACACCACCCCCGCACCAAGTGTGTGAGGAGGGGTGTCAAGGGGGCAAGCGAATTCATCGCTGTAGCGCCCCAGTCATGTCTAATGTACGGTACATGCCCCACCTGCAGAGCCAACCACACAGTTAAACACTGACATCGCCTTTTTAGCGCAATCACTCACTACAGAAGTACGACAACCCAATTCTACATTTACAGTCCACCTTACAGCGGCACTGGGTAACCAACCTGTTTTTGTATCCTTTATATAAGTTAATTTTGCTATTTTAAATTAAAATTCCTATTTTGCTCCTTAACTTTAATGTCACAGAATTCCTGACTTAGCAAGGTTTTCCTCACTAGGAGTTATTACCTTTATATGACGGATATGCTATTTATCCAGCAATTGGATATACTTCATTTTTGACATATGACCTATGCAATGAACAGCTATGCGTATGTCTAAACTATTGTAATTAATGCATGTTATGCACAATATATTAGCTAATTTTGTCATACAATATTGACTTATTTGCACTTGTGATTTGCTACTTGGATTTTCAACTTGTCAAGCCTTACATTTGTGTCCACAGACAAACCTTTGATACCTTTGATTAGGGCAGCATACTTATTTATCTTTGCTCTAAATGAAGTATAACTTGGCTATGTGTCTGTTTTTCCTTGTCATTGCTTGTATTTCCATACAAAAGCTTCTTTTCATAGGAAATGTCTGTAATTAACACACAAGATAAATTAAATTTTAGGTGTCCTGTAGTAACACAGAGACAAATTTCCCCTGTTTCGGAGTGAATCACTCTCGGTGGCCTGGGGGAACTCGCCAACATACATTAATAACGTCACATCACACTGCAGTGAGTCACCATGGCACAGGACAAGCATAACAATTCACACAGGCATCCACCAGGGATGGGACAGAACCCCCGAGTACCCTGTTGACACAGATTTATGCATGCCCTTCAGGAGATTCTGCATAAAGGCATCGATTGGCACAGTGGCACAATGGATTTGCAGTGGGCATGCCTAGACTTGAGTGCCCTTTTTGTTCTGATCACATTAAATTTATTTTCTTTGGTGCTCCGAGGCTTGAGGTAGTGGATGAAACAAATTTCTGGGAGGATTTCAAGAGGTTGTAAATGTCATGAAATATGTAGATATTACATACCTACCATTATGTAAGATGTTGCTGTAACTCTAGTTAAATACAGGTTCATTTGTGCGTGATTTTTTTCTGCAGAAGTAGTACTTCATAAAAGACATGTTTTTTTGATAAAATAATATGTTAAAGCACCAAAAGGAATACTAAGGATGCAGTATGTACTATGCACTAATAGCAACCATGCAGCTCCATCAGGACAGGGTGTATAACAAGTCAGCAGAAAACATACTTGGGTTATGAGATTGTAGTGGACCATCAAAGCCCCTCTCCTAGATTTCAGGCAGTGTTATAATTGCTATGGGGGTCCCTCTTTGGCCTTGTTATGTTTTATATAGGCAGATGTACTCTATTTAAACAAGCAATATTTTTTTTAGTTTTTACTAGTGATTGTAACTGCAGCCTTGTCAGCAGGCAGCATGATCATTACTAAAGAGGTTTTCCTTTTTATGTAGATGTTTCAAAGAAATCTATCAGCTTTCTTTATATAAACTAAACAAATGAGCTAGTAGGTAAAGTGCCCTATGTCTTGGGAAAATCTGTGGCCCTAATGTAGAAATATATTCTTTTATTTCTATGCAAATAGGCACTAGGGGCATATGGGAATCATCAAAGATTTCCTTTAATCATTCTTTAATCATTGGATATATAATTTGATATGATCTCTGTTTGCTGTCTGTGAAAAAAAACCTTGTAGTTTATATCGTGTGGCTGGAAACCAGTTCTGATTATGTCCAGATGCCTTAGGGCTAGGCTCTCCTCTGTGTATCTGATAATGTGAAGCATCAGGGCCGGATTAAGGATGGTGGGGGCCCCTGGGCGCAAACTGGTGGGGGCCCTTCCAACAATGTTTTTGGACGTATATAGCCTGCCAGCCCCCTGTATAATATAGCCTGCCAGCCCCCTGTAGTATATAGCCTGCCAGCCCCCTGTAGTATATAGCCTGCCAGCCCCTGTAGTATATAGCCTACCAGCCTCTCTAGTATATAGCCTGCCAGACCCCTGTAGTATATAGCCTGCCAACCCCTGTAGAATACATAGAATACAGCCACCCGCCCCATGTAGTATATAGCCTGCCAGCCCCCTGTAGTATATATGGATAGTGGAACGCATCAGTGATGCGCATAGGGTGGAGCGATAGAATGGCGCTAGGACGCTATGATAAATGTAATCAGGTTTATTTGGTCATATAAAATAATAAAACCAATATGGAGAGATAAAACAACGCGTTTCGCGCTCGGACTGAGCGCTTCATCAGGTTCCTATAGTAGTAATGCGTGCAGGATGTCTTTTATAGCCGCAGGCAACCTAAGGTCATTTCCGGTTAAGGATGAAGTGATTTAAACATAAAATAAGTAGCAATATAATACCTATTAAAAACTAACACTATATACATAAAATACACATTACCATCTGGAGTATAAATATAAATATAAAATCAGTCAAAAACATAATTATGAATCGAGAGGCTATATCCGGTACCGGACAGAAGGAGACAATGAGCATCCCAGGATAGATCGGTGAAGAGAACTACTCGAACTACAAGTACGGAGAGAGGTTTGAGTCAAAAGGGATTAAGAGGGAATGTAGGGCTACGGAAGCCGATGCGGGTCAGAAAGGTGTTCGTGCGACGCACGGAAGCCGGAGAAGATAAGCAAAGGGACCAGTGCCCACAGCCTATCATGTGAGTGGCACTGTGGAAAGGTATGTGTTACAGGATCGTTTCGTTGACCTCATTGAGCCCTTTAGGAGACAACGTATTTAATTTAAACATCCAGAATACTTCTCTCCTACAGAGAGTGGGGAAACGGTTGGGTGTTGTATTTGCAATGTGATCAATGGGCATGATCGTGATGGGAAATGACTTGCCAGGATGGGAGAGGGCACAGTGTTTGGAAACCCCTTGTAGGAGAAAGTTGTTTTTGATATTCTCCCGATGTTTGTTTAAACGACTTCGTAGAGATTGGACTGTTCTGCCCACATATTGAAGGCTACATATTTTACATTCTATTAGATAGATGACATATTTACTCTGGCAGGACATATGGGTTTTTATTGAAAATTTCTCTTTAGTGTTGGTACATGAGAAAGTAGAGCCTATTTTGATAGATGTACAGCATAAACATCTTGGTTTTCCACACTTTTTTACAGAACCTTGGTCCCTTACAGTTGTTGTAACTTTATGTTGTCTTATAATACTGGGGGCCAGGATGTTCCTAATCGTGGCTGATTTCCTATATATTAACTTTGGATGCTCCGGGAGGTATTCTTTCAGAAGAGAGTCATTTTTTAGGATGTGCCAGTGCTTCTGTATGATCCCACGTATTTCCTTAAAGTTGTCATTATATTTTGTGACGAAGTTGGTTTCGTATCGGTTTTGTTTCTTCATGGTGTTACTTTTTTCTGTGCATCTATCTATCGATATGCACTCTGTTTGTTTCAAGGGTTTCACCTTTTTGTATGCATTTTTAAGAAGGTTTTTCGGGTATCCTTTTTCTCTAAAACGTTTTTGAAGGATCTTAGCTTGTTCGTCAAAGGAGGTAACATCTGTACAGTTTTTTCTGATTCTCTTATATTGTGAGTGTGGTACATTTCTGATCCATTTTTTGTAATGTGCACTTGAGTATTCCAGATAGTTATTCGAATCTACTTTCTTGAAGTGAGTTTTTGTCTTGAAGGTATGGTCCTCATGGTATACTTCTAGGTCCAGAAAGATGACCTGTTTCTCATTTGTTTCCAAGGTGAAAGAGATGCCCCAATTGTTACTATTGACATAATTGAAAAATTCCTCTATCTTTTCCTTAGGTCCTGTCCATAAAAAGAACAGGTCATCTATGTATCTTTTATATTTAATGATATAAGAAGCAAATGGGTTGTTCGTATCTGAAATGAAAGTTTCCTCGAAAGCTCCCATGAAGAGATTAGCATATGTAGGTGCTACTCTGGTGCCCATAGCTGTACCTAGTTCCTGGTGGTATAGATCTTTCCCATATGTGAAATAGTTGTTCTCAAGGACCAGCTTAAGGCAATCTAATAGGAATGTTTTCTTCTCCTCCGGGAGATGGTGGTCTCTATCTAGGAAGGATTTTACACATTTGATGCCTATACCATGATTAATATTAGAGTATAGTGCATTGACATCCATAGTAATAAAAATAATATTATCATTCCAAGTTGTGTTGTATAATTCACCGATGAGCTGATCAGAATCTTTAAGATAGCTTGGAAGCTCTGTAACATATTTTTGGAGATGTAAATCCAAAAAGTGCGAAATGTTACTTGTGAAGGAACCGATCCCTGAGATGATCGGCCTCCCTGGGGGTTTTTCCTAATTTTTATGCACTTTAGGCAGAAAATAGAAATATGCTGTAGAAGGGAAGGGAATATATAAAAAGGATAATTCATCTTTCGTAATGAGACCTCTCTTTAGGGATATATCTAGAAAGCTTTTTATCTTCTTCTGTATACCAGGAGTAGGGTCTCTAGTCGCGATCTTTTTATAATATTTGGTGTCGCTAAGAATGCGCTGAGCTTCTTGGTGATACGCGGAAAAGGTGAGGATGACTATACTACCTCCCTTGTCTGCTCCGCGAATGACCAAATCTTTGTTCTTTTGGAGTGACTTCAATGCTGTGATTTCATTTTTTGTGAGGTTTTTTCTTGCCCGGTTCTTGGCTTCACAGTGTGTATTTTTGTCTCGAGAGCCAACGAGTGTGTTAAAATCTTTCAAGACTAGTTGGTGAAACGTCTTAATATTGTGACTCTGCTCCTTCACCGGATAAAATTTAGATTTGTTTTTAATGACACTTGTGGTTCTTCTGTCCGTTTTTTGTGGGTCTTTTTGTGAAATATTTTCTTTATCTTTTTTTAGGAAAAATCTTTTTAGAGTTAATTTTCTAATAAATTGATTAAAGTCCAGAAATAATTCAAACTCGTTAGGTTTAGAATTTGGACAGAACGATAAACCTTTTTCTAAAAGAGTTTTTTCAGCGGGTTTCAATATATAGTCTGTGAGGTTAAAGATTTTTACTGTGGATTTATTGTCGGCAATGGTGGGGGTTAGGTCGTTTTTTCTTTTTTTGCCTCCCCGTTTGCCTCGTTTGAACTTTTTCTTTTTCGCGACTTGGATGGTTGGAAGAAGGAGTGTATTGGTTTCAATGCGGTGTGGCTGTCTCCTAAAAAATGATGGTGACAATCAATACTTTGATCTTGGGCTAGTTCAGTGTTCGGAGCTAGTATAGTGGGGATGGGTGTAGATACATTAGGTATGCTAACTGAATCATGTAAGTTCGGGGGGTCCAATTGAGTTCTTTGGGTGGATGTGGAAAGGGTGGTAGGTGTAAGCTCTTCATGGGTAGTGATGAAGGACCAGTTGATGTTTTCAGTGGGTGATAAGGTGGAGAGAGGTTTTTTTGGGCTCGTGCTGCGGCCTGACAATATCTTAAGGTGGGCCATGGTTTCTTTGATCTTTTGGGGGGTTTGGGATGTCCCTGTATTGGAGATGTATTTTCGTACTTCTGCTCTCAAGGTATGTACAGTGGTGGAAAATTCATCAAGTCTGTCTTTGGGCGATCTTGTGGATGATGATGAATGGGGGATGGGTAAGGGGATATTTATCCTGTTGTTGTCCTGAGGATCTGGTGGGATGTCTTTTTTGTTGTTTGCGTAGGGGTCTGGTGCAGGTGTGGATGTATTCCCCTGAGGTGTATTTTTAACCGTATCAACGTAAAGTTTGAAGGGTTTACGTTTATCTGTGGATAGACGGGTGTTAGAGTTGAAGAATGTAGTGGTGTTTTTATGAGGATCAAACGTGGTGCGTTTGGTATTACCATGTTTGTATGAAGTTTTTTTCTCGTTTTTGCTGTAGCTTGGTTTATTCGTCTGCTCAAAATACCTAGTCGTGGTGTTTGTATTGGGTACGTGTTGTTTATTTTTGATCTTGTTTTTGAACCAATCACGATAGAGTTTATTGTTGCGATCTTGTCTGTCTCGGTTCAGTTTCTGTACTTTTTTGTGTATTAGTTCATGTTCTAATTTTTGCAATCTACAGTTAATGTTGGAGTTTACCTTAATAAATTCAGATGTTTTTTGATATGTTTTTAATTGGCCTAGTGTTAAGTCGATCTTTTGTGTGAGGTTGTGACAGATATTTAATCTTTTATCTCTGATCATTTCAATCATAGATGCTGAAAATTTGTTGAGAAGATTGTCCCATGTTTTAGAATATTCTTTATCCTCTGGAAAAGTAGAGGTAAAGGTGGGTCGGAGACCTCGTGGGGCAATATTTTCTGAAAGATATATATCTAGAAATGTGACATCTATATGGTGCTGCAATTCTTCACTTAGATTATTCTCCAATGTTTTACATAATTTATACATAAGTTCTAAATCAGAGGGAACAATATTAGAATCATCATTAGAGGAAGAGTGTTCAGAGTCTCTATACGTAGATTGAGTGAGTTCATTAATCAGGTCGTAACGGGATACAAGTCTTTTCTTATAATATTCCATTTTAATTTTAAATGAGGATAAAGTCAAAGTAGTATGCAGCTCCCTGGCGGTGATCTGGATGGTCACCTGTGGTGGAAGTCCACGAGAGAAACGTATCTGAAAAAGGAATGGAGAAGGGGCGCTCCTATAGTGCAGTATCCTTAGTACCGGTTTGGCAAGTGGGAGTAGTAGTAAAACTGCTCACCTGGTGGAGTTGTGCTGGCAGGCACAACTCTGTGTGATCGTATTAGATGGCCAAAAAGAAGCCTTTGGCGTCCTCATGCAGCCTCGCTCCCGGTGTCGATCCTTACTCCTCTTGGGGAAACACGACTCCGGATAGGTAATGGATAGTGGAACGCATCAGTGATGCGCATAGGGTGGAGCGATAGAATGGCGCTAGGACGCTATGATAAATGTAATCAGCACAACTCCACCAGGTGAGCAGTTTTACTACTACTCCCACTTGCCAAACCGGTACTAAGGATACTGCACTATAGGAGCGCCCCTTCTCCATTCCTTTTTCAGATACGTTTCTCTCGTGGACTTCCACCACAGGTGACCATCCAGATCACCGCCAGGGAGCTGCATACTACTTTGACTTTATCCTCATTTAAAATTAAAATGGAATATTATAAGAAAAGACTTGTATCCCGTTACGACCTGATTAATGAACTCACTCAATCTACGTATAGAGACTCTGAACACTCTTCCTCTAATGATGATTCTAATATTGTTCCCTCTGATTTAGAACTTATGTATAAATTATGTAAAACATTGGAGAATAATCTAAGTGAAGAATTGCAGCACCATATAGATGTCACATTTCTAGATATATATCTTTCAGAAAATATTGCCCCACGAGGTCTCCGACCCACCTTTACCTCTACTTTTCCAGAGGATAAAGAATATTCTAAAACATGGGACAATCTTCTCAACAAATTTTCAGCATCTATGATTGAAATGATCAGAGATAAAAGATTAAATATCTGTCACAACCTCACACAAAAGATCGACTTAACACTAGGCCAATTAAAAACATATCAAAAAACATCTGAATTTATTAAGGTAAACTCCAACATTAACTGTAGATTGCAAAAATTAGAACATGAACTAATACACAAAAAAGTACAGAAACTGAACCGAGACAGACAAGATCGCAACAATAAACTCTATCGTGATTGGTTCAAAAACAAGATCAAAAATAAACAACACGTACCCAATACAAACACCACGACTAGGTATTTTGAGCAGACGAATAAACCAAGCTACAGCAAAAACGAGAAAAAAACTTCATACAAACATGGTAATACCAAACGCACCACGTTTGATCCTCATAAAAACACCACTACATTCTTCAACTCTAACACCCGTCTATCCACAGATAAACGTAAACCCTTCAAACTTTACGTTGATACGGTTAAAAATACACCTCAGGGGAATACATCCACACCTGCACCAGACCCCTACGCAAACAACAAAAAAGACATCCCACCAGATCCTCAGGACAACAACAGGATAAATATCCCCTTACCCATCCCCCATTCATCATCATCCACAAGATCGCCCAAAGACAGACTTGATGAATTTTCCACCACTGTACATACCTTGAGAGCAGAAGTACGAAAATACATCTCCAATACAGGGACATCCCAAACCCCCCAAAAGATCAAAGAAACCATGGCCCACCTTAAGATATTGTCAGGCCGCAGCACGAGCCCAAAAAAACCTCTCTCCACCTTATCACCCACTGAAAACATCAACTGGTCCTTCATCACTACCCATGAAGAGCTTACACCTACCACCCTTTCCACATCCACCCAAAGAACTCAATTGGACCCCCCGAACTTACATGATTCAGTTAGCATACCTAATGTATCTACACCCATCCCCACTATACTAGCTCCGAACACTGAACTAGCCCAAGATCAAAGTATTGATTGTCACCATCATTTTTTAGGAGACAGCCACACCGCATTGAAACCAATACACTCCTTCTTCCAACCATCCAAGTCGCGAAAAAGAAAAAGTTCAAACGAGGCAAACGGGGAGGCAAAAAAAGAAAAAACGACCTAACCCCCACCATTGCCGACAATAAATCCACAGTAAAAATCTTTAACCTCACAGACTATATATTGAAACCCGCTGAAAAAACTCTTTTAGAAAAAGGTTTATCGTTCTGTCCAAATTCTAAACCTAACGAGTTTGAATTATTTCTGGACTTTAATCAATTTATTAGAAAATTAACTCTAAAAAGATTTTTCCTAAAAAAAGATAAAGAAAATATTTCACAAAAAGACCCACAAAAAACGGACAGAAGAACCACAAGTGTCATTAAAAACAAATCTAAATTTTATCCGGTGAAGGAGCAGAGTCACAATATTAAGACGTTTCACCAACTAGTCTTGAAAGATTTTAACACACTCGTTGGCTCTCGAGACAAAAATACACACTGTGAAGCCAAGAACCGGGCAAGAAAAAACCTCACAAAAAATGAAATCACAGCATTGAAGTCACTCCAAAAGAACAAAGATTTGGTCATTCGCGGAGCAGACAAGGGAGGTAGTATAGTCATCCTCACCTTTTCCGCGTATCACCAAGAAGCTCAGCGCATTCTTAGCGACACCAAATATTATAAAAAGATCGCGACTAGAGACCCTACTCCTGGTATACAGAAGAAGATAAAAAGCTTTCTAGATGTATCCCTAAAGAGAGGTCTCATTACGAAAGATGAATTATCCTTTTTATATATTCCCTTCCCTTCTACAGCATATTTCTATTTTCTGCCTAAAGTGCATAAAAATGAGGAAAAACCCCCAGGGAGGCCGATCATCTCAGGGATCGGTTCCTTCACAAGTAACATTTCGCACTTTTTGGATTTACATCTCCAAAAATATGTTACAGAGCTTCCAAGCTATCTTAAAGATTCTGATCAGCTCATCGGTGAATTATACAACACAACTTGGAATGATAATATTATTTTTATTACTATGGATGTCAATGCACTATACTCTAATATTAATCATGGTATAGGCATCAAATGTGTAAAATCCTTCCTAGATAGAGACCACCATCTCCCGGAGGAGAAGAAAACATTCCTATTAGATTGCCTTAAGCTGGTCCTTGAGAACAACTATTTCACATATGGGAAAGATCTATACCACCAGGAACTAGGTACAGCTATGGGCACCAGAGTAGCACCTACATATGCTAATCTCTTCATGGGAGCTTTCGAGGAAACTTTCATTTCAGATACGAACAACCCATTTGCTTCTTATATCATTAAATATAAAAGATACATAGATGACCTGTTCTTTTTATGGACAGGACCTAAGGAAAAGATAGAGGAATTTTTCAATTATGTCAATAGTAACAATTGGGGCATCTCTTTCACCTTGGAAACAAATGAGAAACAGGTCATCTTTCTGGACCTAGAAGTATACCATGAGGACCATACCTTCAAGACAAAAACTCACTTCAAGAAAGTAGATTCGAATAACTATCTGGAATACTCAAGTGCACATTACAAAAAATGGATCAGAAATGTACCACACTCACAATATAAGAGAATCAGAAAAAACTGTACAGATGTTACCTCCTTTGACGAACAAGCTAAGATCCTTCAAAAACGTTTTAGAGAAAAAGGATACCCGAAAAACCTTCTTAAAAATGCATACAAAAAGGTGAAACCCTTGAAACAAACAGAGTGCATATCGATAGATAGATGCACAGAAAAAAGTAACACCATGAAGAAACAAAACCGATACGAAACCAACTTCGTCACAAAATATAATGACAACTTTAAGGAAATACGTGGGATCATACAGAAGCACTGGCACATCCTAAAAAATGACTCTCTTCTGAAAGAATACCTCCCGGAGCATCCAAAGTTAATATATAGGAAATCAGCCACGATTAGGAACATCCTGGCCCCCAGTATTATAAGACAACATAAAGTTACAACAACTGTAAGGGACCAAGGTTCTGTAAAAAAGTGTGGAAAACCAAGATGTTTATGCTGTACATCTATCAAAATAGGCTCTACTTTCTCATGTACCAACACTAAAGAGAAATTTTCAATAAAAACCCATATGTCCTGCCAGAGTAAATATGTCATCTATCTAATAGAATGTAAAATATGTAGCCTTCAATATGTGGGCAGAACAGTCCAATCTCTACGAAGTCGTTTAAACAAACATCGGGAGAATATCAAAAACAACTTTCTCCTACAAGGGGTTTCCAAACACTGTGCCCTCTCCCATCCTGGCAAGTCATTTCCCATCACGATCATGCCCATTGATCACATTGCAAATACAACACCCAACCGTTTCCCCACTCTCTGTAGGAGAGAAGTATTCTGGATGTTTAAATTAAATACGTTGTCTCCTAAAGGGCTCAATGAGGTCAACGAAACGATCCTGTAACACATACCTTTCCACAGTGCCACTCACATGATAGGCTGTGGGCACTGGTCCCTTTGCTTATCTTCTCCGGCTTCCGTGCGTCGCACGAACACCTTTCTGACCCGCATCGGCTTCCGTAGCCCTACATTCCCTCTTAATCCCTTTTGACTCAAACCTCTCTCCGTACTTGTAGTTCGAGTAGTTCTCTTCACCGATCTATCCTGGGATGCTCATTGTCTCCTTCTGTCCGGTACCGGATATAGCCTCTCGATTCATAATTATGTTTTTGACTGATTTTATATTTATATTTATACTCCAGATGGTAATGTGTATTTTATGTATATAGTGTTAGTTTTTAATAGGTATTATATTGCTACTTATTTTATGTTTAAATCACTTCATCCTTAACCGGAAATGACCTTAGGTTGCCTGCGGCTATAAAAGACATCCTGCACGCATTACTACTATAGGAACCTGATGAAGCTCTCAGTCTGAGCGCGAAACGCGTTGTTTTATCTCTCCATATTGGTTTTATTATTTTATATGACCAAATAAACCTGATTACATTTATCATAGCGTCCTAGCGCCATTCTATCGCTCCACCCTATGCGCATCACTGATGCGTTCCACTATCCATTACCTATCCGGAGTCGTGTTTCCCCAAGAGGAGTAAGGATCGACACCGGGAGCGAGGCTGCATGAGGACGCCAAAGGCTTCTTTTTGGCCATCTAATACGATCACACAGAGTTGTGCCTGCCAGCACAACTCCACCAGGTGAGCAGTTTTACTACTACTCCCACTTGCCAAACCGGTACTAAGGATACTGCACTATAGGAGCGCCCCTTCTCCATTCCTGTAGTATATAGCCTGCCAGCCTTCTGTAGTATATAGCCTGCCAGACCCCTTTAGTATATAGCCTGAAGCCCCCTGTAAAATACAGCCACCAGCCCCCTGTAGAATACAGCCACCAGCCTCCTGTAGTATACAGCCACCAGCTCCCTGTAGAATGTAGCCCCCAGCCCCCTGTAGAAAATGGCCACAAAATAATAAACTTCATTCTTACCTCACCTTCCCTTCCAGTTATCCTACAACGCTGCATGGTCTTCCTTGCTCTTCAGGCAGCTGCTGGCCACTGAAAACACATCTGCCATCACTGGGGGAGATTGCCGATGCACTGTTTTGGCAGCAGCATGTAGTGCTCGGACACCGACTGCTGCCGCCAAAACAGTGCATCGGCGAACTCCCCCTGTGATGGCAGCTGTGTCTCACTGACACAGCTGACATCCTAGACCTCTGTGTGCGATGCAGGTGACCACAGGCCGCTGTGCATTGCACACGGAGACAGTCAGCGACTCAGCTGAGCTGAGTTGCTGACTGTCGGAAACTGGTGGGGTCCCTTAAAAAGTGAAAGTGGTGGGGGCCCCGGGGCTAGAGCCCCAGGAGCCCCTCCTTTAATGCGGCCCTGTGAAGCATGCAGCAGTGTAAGCAGCTAATGTTATATTTTCAGTAGTAGTTAATACATGCGACTCCACCACCAAAAGCAAGACTTATCTTTTGTGTTTAATTATGAAAAAAAATGGAAATTTGGCAAAAATGTCTAAAAATTATTCATTTTATTTAAAGTTTTACATTTTCTGCTTTTCAGGCAGATAGTCATAGCGCCCAAGTAACTTATAACTAACATTTCCTAAATGTCTTCTTTATATCGGCGTGGCTTTTTATGCATCCTCTCTCTTTTCTAGGTTATTTGGAGGTTCCGAGTTTTGTGTACCCCGCCGCAGTGTTTGATAGCGTTACCGTAAACCTCTCTAACACTGCACTGTTTGTTCAAGCACTAAAGTAAGCAGCTCCTAGTGCCGAAAATTTGGGTGACAGGCCCTCTTTAAGTAACTTTGAGAGGCCTAAATAGCAGTAAAACCCTGTAGATTATGCCAACGTCACCCCTCAATGTGTGAAAAATCAACTTGAAGAAGTGTGTTAACCCTTTAGATGTTTCACAGGGGTCTAACACAGTGGAGGTGTAATTTACAAGCTGTAATTTCCTTTAGACAATACAGGAATTTTGGCCAAAAATTAAACTGTCACAAAGTATTATGTCAAGGTGCGGGAACTACCCACATCCTATGACGTAGAGTTATGTCAAGGTGCGGGAACTACCCACATCCTATGACGTAGAGTTATGTCAAGGTGCGGGAACTACCCACATCCTATGACGTAGAGTTATGTCAAGGTGCGGGAACTACCCACATCCTATGACGTAGAGTTATGTCAAGGTGTGGGAAGGGGTTATTAACAGCATTGTATACAAATAGTGGTGGGATGGCATGAATAATTCTCACCGGATTGCCATAGAAGGAAGTGTGCCTAGACGAAGAGGCTGCAGCGTTAGGTGGAAGAGCGGCGCTGCCGCATGTGTATAGGATGCTGTGGTTGCTGTGTACATAAAGCACAGAAGGAGATTGCAGACTGGAAGTGCGTCATTGGAACGCAAACACCGCCTAGAACAGCTTATTGTGTAACTGGTTGTGTGATCTCCCTACTGTTTTCTGTGGTGTCACTTTTAATTACAATTTGTATTTTGTGAAGTCTATTGCTCTTTTGGGGAACCTTGGAACATGTACTGGCTAGCATGTTGTTCCCACAAACATGCTAAGAAAATAACTTTTAATAGACTACATAGGCCATAGTATACTATCTGTAGGGGTCTTTAGTATGTAACCCAATCCATAGCAATGTCAGAAAAATTGTGTGGAAGAAGACAAAGACAAAGAAGCAGCAAATCTTCAGTCTTCAGAAGATTATGTAACCACCAGAAACAACATTCTCCTTATCTAAGCGATACATAATTCACACAGCAACTAAAAAAAATCATCAGAAACCTTAATTATTTAAAATCATCATCTTAGAACCAAAGGGATAAAAAGAGTTACATCTCTGTGTCCCTGAGGATGGAATAATCCTGAAGTCTAAGCACTGCCTGTAATTATGGAATAGGAATGATATGAATGAGTCAGGTTAATTAGATTTTTCATAGTGGTATATAGTGTACAATTATTATATTGTCCCTTTCTTCCAAGGACATGTTTAGCTTGTGTGTCTTCTTCCAAAATTCTGACTTAGGCAGCTCTATGGGGGGAGCCATTACACATTAAAGAGCACAAGAGGAATAACATGCACAAAAATGTGGAAAATCAATAAACAAACTTTATTAATCATAAATCATGATAAAACAGATATGTTAAAAGGTATGGCTACAGGAGAGCAGCAGCCATGGTACATGAGATCAGTGATGATATAAGGCATAATAAAGTAACCAACCATTATTAAGTATGCCCATCCGGACCACAAGTAATGTTAAGCATATCAATTACAATATAGTAACGCTGGAGTAAAGACATAAGTAGATAAGTCTAAAGTAAAGGTCCGGGTCCTTCTGACCATGGTTACTTGCCTTGCGAAGTCCCCCTATATATATATATATATATATATAGTGTACAATTATTATATTGTACCTTTCTTCCAAGGACATGTTTAGCTTGTGTGTCTTCTTCCAAAATTCTGAGCTCTATGGGGGGAATTTATCATGGCTTCTACACCATGTCACGAGCGCCAGGGTATGATAAATCTCTACCAACTTTTATCTAAATACATATATGTATATATATATATATATTTATGTTTATCTCAAATCTATATTTCCTGTATTTTTGTTATTTCATCTACAAACTGAGTTATTGTCTCTATTAAAACCCTAGTGCCCCCTCCAAAACCTGTAACAGTTTATTCCCATTTGCAGAAATCCCCACTTCTTCATAATCACAATAAACATCCAGTAACATGTACAGCCAGAGCCTACCAGATAATGAGAACCACATTTCTCTTTAAAATTAATTTCAGGAAACATTGCATTTCTTACTGCTAACATAGAACAAACCATGCTGTAGATCATTGAAGATTCTTTAACCCCTTACCGCCAAAGCCACTTTTCACCTTCCTGACACGCCCCATTTTTTCAAATCTGCCCTGTGTCAATGTAAGTGGTTATGACTTGGGAACGCTCTAACATATTCGAGTGAATTTGAAATAGTTTTCTGGTAACACCTTGTCCTTCATGTTAGTTGAAAAATTTTGGTGGTATGTTTTGCGTTTATTTACGAAAAACACTGATATTTGGTGACAATTTGAAAACATTCTTGATTTTCAAAATTAAAAATGTTCTACTTTTTCCACACCTAGTCATAACAGCAAAAAAACTTGATAACTAACATTTACCGAATATCTGCTTTATGTGGACATGTTTTTTTACGCATCCTCTCACTTTTGTAGGAGGTTATGGGGCTTTGAACGCCCCTCAACTTGTAAAACTTGTAAAACTACTTTTGTGCTGTTTGTTTACCCTTTAATTGTTTTACGGGGGTTAAAACAAAATTGTGTACAATAATTTGGCTAAATGAATGTGTTTTTCAAAAAGTTTTCTCAGTGGATAAAATACCAAAACGCTCCACAAAATTTGATACCCAATCCCTCCCGCGTATAACAATACCCCATATGTGGTGGTAACCCGCTGTATGGGCACACACCAGGGCATCGAAGGGAAGCTGCGCCGTTCAGAGTAGATTATGCATTGTCACTTTCTATTGGCTATACAATCTTTATTTTTTTGACAATTTGGACATATAAGGGCTTATTTTCTGCGGGATTAGAGGCACTTTACAAATACTTCATTTTAGTTGGTCATTAGCTTATCGATAAAATTTTATTAACTCTTAAATGGATGGATGAAAAGATAATCGTAAATTCCCGTTTCCTTTCTTTTTGTATTTTTTTGGGGCCGTACACAGTACCATAAAAAATAACCTATTATTTTTATCTATAGATCACTATGATTATGGTGACACCTCATTTTTATAGTTTTTATGTATATTTACAATTTTACTGAAGAATAACTAATATAGAGAAAATCTCATTTGTTTTCATATTGCCATCTTTTCAGAGACAACTTTAATATGCTTTGGTTGACAGAGCTGGTTTAGGGTTTATTTTTTACGTGTTGAGTTGTTCTTTTCAGTGGTACAATTTTGGCGCACATCACTTTTTGGAACATTTTTGTGAAGGGATTTTCTGAAAAATTTACATTTTTGTCAAGTTTTTTGAGTTTTGCTTTTACAGGGTTCACTGAGCAGGTCCAATAATGTTTAGAGTTATTGTACAGATTGGATGCCACACATTAAAAAAAAAACTTTAGTAAGTGTTTTAAACTTTTTTTTTACATGTTGTCTTGAGCATGTGATTCAAATAACACAGTCTAATACAGATGTATTATGATATGTTTTATGATCAAGATATCATGGTTTTATTCATTTTATTTAATAGATAGGAGCGTCTGCCAGTCATATTCTGATTCTATATAATATAAAAGTCATCTGCTGACAAATATCTACTACTTATGTCCAGTTGAAGGTTATTAGAGGACACAGTGACTGCTTCTGAGTGGGGGCATGATTGAAGGCTTCATTAGTTCAGCATGTTAGGGGGAGCGGGTGGTAATTAGAAGTGGGTGTTACCCGTGGCACATACCTGACATAACTGATTGTTTGGAAACCAACAATAAAAGAGCAGACAGAAATCTAGATAAGATAGCAGCATTCTCACCGAAAACAAAACTCCTATTCATGAAGTCCAAACTCAGCAAACCACAGTTTAACAAGCTGAATATAATTGACTGCTGGCCAGCATAGTAAATATAACGCCTTATTACACAGGAAAACCTAGTGCCCATTCCTTTCAATGTCACAGGTGCACAAAACATCTCTTATTTTGCATATTTTTGAGTATAACATCTGAATTCTCAGAAATTGTACAGTCATGGCCATAAGTTTTGAGAATGGCACAAATATTATATTTTCACATGATCTGTTGCCCTCTGGTTTTTATGTGTGTTTGTCAGATGTTTTTATCACATACAGAAATACAAGTGCAATCATATTATGAGTAACAAAAGCTTTTATTGACAGTTAGAATGAGTTAATGCAGCTAGTCAATATTTGCAGTGTTGCCCCTTCTTCTTCAGGACCTCTGCAATTCTCCCTGGCAGCTCTTAATCAACTTCTGGGCCAAATCCTGACTGATAGCCGTCCATTCCTGCACAATCAATGCTTGTATTTTATCACAATTTGTTGGTTATTATTTGTCCACCCGTCTCTTGATGATTGCCCACAAGTTGTCAATGGGATTAAGATCTGGGGAGTTTCCAGGCCATGGACCCAAAATCTCTATGTCTTGTTCCCTGAGCCATTTAGTTATCACCTTTGCTTTATGGCAAGGTGCTCCATCATGCTGGAAAAGGCATTGTTGATCACCAAACTGCTCTTGGACGGTTGGGAGAAGTTGCTCTTGGAGGACATTCTGGTGCCATTCTTTATACATGGATGCGTTTTTAGGCAAGACTGTGAGAGAGCCGATTCCCTTGGCTGAGAAGCCGCCCCCACACATGAATGGTGGCAGGATGCTTTACAGTTGGCATGAGACAAGACTGGTGGTACCGCTCACCTTGTCTTCTCCGAACAAGCTGTTTTCCAGATGTTCCCAACAATCAGAAAGGGGATTCATCAGAGAAAATGACTTTACCCAGTCCTCAGCAGTCCACTCCCTGTACATTGTGCAGAATTTCAGTCTGTCCCTGATGTTTTTTCTGGAGAGAAGTGGTTTTTTTGCTGCCCTTGACACCAGGCCGTGCTCCAAGAGTCTCCGCCTCACAGTGCATACAGATGCACTCACACCTGCCTGCTGCCATTCCTGAGCAAGCTCTGCACTGTTGGTAACCTGATCCTGAAGCTGAAACATTTAAGAGATGGTCCTGGCACTTGCTGGTCCTTCTTGGGCACGCTGGAACCTTTTTGGCAATAATGGAACCTCTCTTGTTGAATTCCTTGATGATGTGATAGATTGTTGACTGAGGTGCAATCTTTCTAGCTGAGATACTCTTCCCTGTTAGGCCAGTTTTGTGCAGTGCAATGATGATTGCATGTGTTTCTTTAGAGATAACCATGGTTAACAGAAGAGAAACAATGACGCCAAGCACCAGCCTCCTTCTAAAGTGTCCAGTGGTGTGATTCTTACTTAATCATGACAGATTGATCTCCAGCCCTGTCCTCATCAACACCCACACCTGTGTTACTGGAGCAATCACTGAAACTATGTTAGCTGCTCCTTTTAAGGCAGGCCTGCAATGAAGTTGAAATGTGTTTTGGGGGAAAAGTTCATTTTCTAGGCAAATATTGACTTTGCAATTAATTGCTGTTAAGCTGATCACTCTTTATAACATTCTGGAGTATATGCAAATTGCCATCATAAAACCTGATGCAGTAGACTTTTTAAAAATTAACATTTGTATCATTCTCAAAACTTTTGCCCATGACTGTAAGCTTTGCCGAGCAGGGCCCTCACTCCTATTATTTCATGTGACTATGTTCTCTGTAATATCTTATTTTGTCTCTATGTATACCCCATGGGGATCTGTAAACCCCTGATTTGGCCAAACCTTATATTATATGGCTGCCTATTCATAAGGAGAATTACTGGTGAGCTGCAAGTTGCCCAGGGAAATAACTACTGATCACTAGGGGTTTCAGATGCTGGACACCCAGAGATCAGCTGATAATTGGACCTGCTTTATTTTAGAGGAGGATGGTCCACATCATAAGAGATCAGTCAAGGGTCTACTTATTGTCAATGTTGATCCCTAGTTTTAAGCAAACCAAACCATAACTGGGTTTCACTGGGTAACCAAATGACAGAGGATCTATGGAGACAGTGTAGCTCTTCAATGGGACCCATGAGGTCAAGGAGAAGTCATATTTATTTATAAATTTCGAGTAGACTGCAATTTAGATCATGATATTGAGTCCTCCAAATAATTTTCTTAAGTGGGACCAAGGTGAGAATGTCTTACTTTGTATCCTAGTAATGATTCCCATCCCTGCAATCCTTAATATTTAACCTAATGTCATACTCACTCAGATCCAGAAAGGTGAGATATGGTGCACACTGTTTGGCCCATATGTCAGTCCTTGTGTAGATTGCTGTCCTCTACACATTCTCATCACCCAGTATCAACAACCAGGGTTGGGCCCTCTCTTTGCCTCCGAGAGCCCTATGATGGTAAGCATCAATGCTGTATGAGAGAAAGTGTCCTTACTCTGAAACTGCAGAAATTCCAGGCACAGATCCATTGCCATTTTTCAACAAAAAAAGATTTATTTTTTATTGAAAGACATAAATTAAGTTTATTAGAAAATGAAAAAAAAGCAATTTTAGAATGTTAATTTCATCCATTTTTGTGAAGTCAATAAGTAACTAGACAACAGCAGCGATTTCCATAATGAATGGGAGGCTTTGTATTCTCGGCTTGGCACAGCTTCAGAAATTCTTTGGATTGGGTTAGGAATCGTTTGTGGGCAGGAATACGGGGGCTCGCTGTTTGTTAATTATTTAAATATGTGAGTAACAATAGACTATTAAGAGGCCTCTCCTCCATGTGTGTCTGAGCAGCATGCTACACTCACAAAGCAAAGGGTCGTCTAGTTTAGAGGTCCTGTTTGCAAATATCTAATTAGGAATTCTGAGTTAATAAAGTGGGTCCTCATTCACAAGCCTCATCTATTAGACAGTGGAGAGCAGCTCCAAAAAGCATGTCTCATCTCTGGAGGACTAGGCATGTCTATACATGGCAAAGAAGGCAAACTGATTTACAAAGGGGCTTTGAAATGCTTCATCTTTGGCGTTGGCACTGCAGGGAGACAAAACTATTGCTTTAGGTTTATACAGATTGATGGAAGTTGCAGTAAATGTCATGATAATTTCTTTGCTTAGTTTTATAAAGGGGTGTTCAACCTTGTGTTGTGGAAGCCTTAGTCACAAATCATTTTAGATAGTACTGTAGCCTAATACTTCATATAACTATTAGGCTTGGTGTCACAGGTGTCCTCTCTGCGCTCCTCTCTGTGGTGGCGTGTCTGCCCCATCCCCAGATCCGGACTTACCAATCCTGGCTCCTGGCCGCACTCCAGGTTCAGCCGTGCAGGCCGCAGGCTGCCATCCAGCTGCTAGGGCACGCGCTCGCTGACTTCTCAGAACTTAAAGGGCCAGCGTCCTTCCCATTGGCTCTGGTCACTTCCGGGTTTCCTTTATAACCCGGCAGCCCCCTTCACTCCCTGCCGGATCTTCAAGTCTTCCCACTGAAGTAAAAGCCTCCTGTGTGTATCCCGAGGTCCCGTTTCTGTGTGTATCCCGAGGTCCCGTTCTCGGCGATGTCTTCAGTCCGCACCAGCGCTCCTCTGTGTTCCTGCTGTCATCACAGATTGTGAATGTTTCCTGCATTTGTTACCTTGGCTGCCACCGCGGGTCTCATATGGTCTCCCGCAGTGGCCCAGAGGGTCCACAAACTCTTCCCAAAGAGACTGTGACAGTGCTACCCTCACGAACTGTGACACTGGGTCCACATATCATGTACTGATTGTACATGAGCCACCCCAGCTTTGCTAAATATGGTAGTGGAAGATGAGATTAATACACCATATTTTTTGTCAGAGGGAACAAGACCTAAGGAAAACATATCTGACAACTATAAAGATATGTGAGTGCAAAAAATCCCTAAGTTGTGTTCATGTGTGGGCATTGACTCTAAGTGCAAGATAATGGCTGATATTTGTAGTTGTCATCCAGCACTCACGAGAAACAGGTAAGTTAGAAATAGTTCACAGAGAAAAATAATAACACATATACTGTGAGATCCACAGTATTCCGTGATCTTTTCCATGAGCATAATATGAATATTACACGTCACCTTCCTGAGCTCTTATTATGACTAATCTTGCAGTACACACATCTGGCTTCAAAGGATGCCTGGAATGTTTTCGTATCTAAGCAATAAGTCCATTCATGTGGCTACTCATAATGGGGATTATCCACCGACTTTGATTGTGCAAATTGGAATACCAGAGTTTTGCCAATAGAAGAACATTGCTGGAATCCAGGAGGAGGCATTTATACAACCAGGGGGTTACTAATACCTGTTATACAGTCTGAGATTACGATCAATACACCTCTCTGGAAAATACAATTACTTTTATGTGTGAAACATATGAAATAATGCACAAAATACATTATAATTACAAAATAAAAGAATTATATAACAACTAAATAGTTCCTTATTTCAGTGACACACACTTGTGAAAGGCCAGGACCCCTGTTCACTCTTCCTCACAATTCAGAGAGGATATGTTACCAGTCCTGCCAGGGAGAGTGGCAGAGTGTAAAACAGAAGGGCAAATTATTTCAGAATAGCCTATTTGTAAAGGGGCAAAAAGTTTAAAAGGCATTGTACCAACTATTAAAGTTGTGCATAGGGGATAACAAGATGATTGGTAAGGTCTGACTGCTGGGACTGGATCCAGTTCTCAATAATGGTTGAAGCGACGGGAAGTGCATGTGGCCTGGTGACCATTTAATTTTAACTAAATGATGAAAACTACAGAGCACAGCAATCATTATCCCCAACAGTCGCATAGACAGTGAATGAGAGTGTCAGAAGTTGCCAATCATTGTGCATAGCAATCTACAAAACTCCATTACAATTAAATGGAGCGACAGGATGCATGCCTCACCTACTGTTCCATCGGTTAGTGAGAATGGATCCCGTGCTTTTACAGAAGTCCCAGCAGACGATTCCCCCCTACCCTGTGGAGGCATTTGAGACAAATAAATTATATAGGGGAAAGAAAAAGGACCCAGAGCAGTACAGAGTATTTCAGCGGAGGAATCTGGTGGGCATGAGGTGGGCAGTGAACCTTCCTCTCTCGGGACAGCCATAGTGTTATGAGCAGGGGAGGTGAACGTAGACATGTGTGAGGTCAATAACTTGTATTAAAATGTGCAACTCTTTAGTGTACCTCTGAGGAAATAATGGTGGACATATTTTCATGTGATGGAAGGCAAGGAGCTGAGACAAGATAATAAGGGCGATTATCAGATCAGACCACTAACAAGTTACAGAACAATTATGTGGAATCTCTCTGTCTGACCTTCAGCTTTCAGGGACAATTGCAGGGGATTAATCCCGGCGACATATGACAACACTTAACAAGTTGTAGTTGAACTTGTTGTTCAAAGGGATGATCTGCCTCAAGCCCTCAACTCTCAAAAATTCTCATTCCTAGAGCCGTGGAATCTGTTGGTGCTTATGAAGAATTATGTATAAACTTCCATTGATTCCGGTTTTGTAGTTGTCCGTTTATCAAAAAATTTAGCATTTTCAGGATTTGAAACTATATAAAACTGTACATCTCATAAGCAACCATAGCTGTTCTAAAACGTACCATCCCTACTATGGATTTTAAGTCGGAGACTATAAACCAAAGAATGATTTTCCAGAATGCTGAATTCATTACATTTGCAACATCCCCCACCGGGGCCTAGCCTTTTCTTGGGGCCTTGAGGCAGCCGGGACCCAGAATACCGGAGTGGCTGGCGGTTTCAGCCTAGGCACGCTGTGGTCACGGTGCTGGGTATGGGGACCGGAGGGCTGTCCTACAGCCTGGCAGGTCTCCAGCAGGTGGTGCGTGCAAGAAATTAGATGAGGGAGAGGCTGTGGTACTGGTTCTCCCTGGGGCAGCCCTTAGAGTCTGTAATATGTGTCCCTGGTAGATGGATGGGGGCGCCCTTGATGGTGATACAGCCGTAGTAGGGACCAGACGGAGGCAATGTTGTGCATAAAAGTAAGTTACAGTTCTTTATTCGAACCAACTGCAACAGCAGGCAACGTTCCCAACGATTACTTAAAGAGTTAGGATACTGGGAGTGCTCTTGGAGAGGGAACTACAGGAGTCTGTTCACCAGCCTGGATGCAGGGGCAGGCTGGGATGGAGCTGTGTCCAATGTAGGAAGCTTCAGCTTTTATCCTGAGATGGTTCAGTGTTAGCCCTGAAGGTGGAATGACACCCTGTAGCTCTGTAGTGAGAGCTGAGGCCTAGGAGGCCTGTGGTCAGAGCATGTGATGCTTCTCTGTCAGAAGCTGGATTCCAAGAGAACTGCTCTCTTCAGAAGTTTCTGGAACTCTCCTTCCTGTGCGGAGAGCTGGGTCTGAAGAAAACTAACTCCTCCCCTGACCAAGGGTTTAGTTAATCCCTGGTCAAGTGATCTCCTTCTCCAATCACACTCCAGTTCACAATTAAGTGCATTTTAATTGGATGATAACAATAAATAACATTTAACCCTTGCCTATCCAGGCAGAATCTACCGCTGCACAATGACCTAAGTATATATGTAGTGTCCTGCAGAGGAGCTGATCAGACTCTCTATTAGGGGAAGACACATATTAGGGGCTTATTCGCAACCACTCCTCTGCCTTGCATTGGCAGGGATGTTGCACATTTTACTATAATAAGCCTATTGGATTTCTGCCTTTGGGTGTCCATTTTATATCATGCAAGCTTAAAGGAAGTTTTTTTTATAGTTTTGTACTCCTTAAAGGATATCTACCACCAAGATGAAGAATTGTAAACCAAGCACACTTACATGCTGGTGCGTGCCCTCTATGTCAGGTTCTGCTTTTCTTTTAGCTAACTTCTTATGCCCTTGTATTATTGAAAGCAAGTTTTAAAAATTATGCAAACGAGTCTGAGGGGCATCATTTCTTAAAAACAAGGGCATAAGAAGCTACAGTGTGCCTGGTTTGCAATCCTTAATCCTGGTGGTAGATTTCCTTTGAGTTTGCCTTCAGTTTGCTCTTTCCAAGTACTAGCAAATCCTTGTTTCTAACAAATTCTTCTGCAGGAGACTATCTAGGAGTTTAAAAAGTATTGGCAAAGGGATTTTTTTATATTTCTCAGTTTTCTTTCTTTTAATCATCATCCGATAAAGTTTGAGAATTCATTTACTGGCTTCAATGCAAAATAATAATCAAATAGAACCTAGGGCTTTCTGGTAGAAAATAAGTTAAGAAAATTCTGTATGATGAAGCAGCTGCAAACCTTGATCCAATTTACATTAGTTTCAACGAGAAGCAGGAACATGTTTCAGTTCTGCTGCTTTACTCTTCTATATTCAATTTAGGGAGTCCTAATATTAACTCTGCTGTATTATATAAATAATACTATTTTAAAAGTGTATCATGAAAAGTTATAGTTTGTTAGCATTTTTAAGATTTCTGTGAATAGGCACATTCTATCTTATATATCCCATAACAGAAGGTTTGTTATAGTCGTATCAAGTGGCAGACAATCCAGTTACAGTGATGTGAATGGTCACAGCTTTATTAGCTTGTTGTCAAACAATCTGTAATAAACAAAAAAAATAATAGAATACAAATAACATAAATTAAGTGCACATCAATGAATAGCTTAATTCTTGACAACAACCCCAAGTAAAAAATAGCTTCATCAGATTGTACTTCTATCCATTACGCCACCTCTATAAAGAAGAATAAAGTCCGCTCAGGAGGCAGATCACACCCAGCTCCACAAGCCACAAACCTCCTGTCAAGTAATGAAAAATTAGTGTGACCCTAAAATGTAACCATCAAATCAACCATAATAAACATTTCCTCCCCAGGGACCGACACTTAACTTAGTTACCAGATCTCATCACAGTTTTTAAATGACCATATTGGAAGTGGTCAAGAACCTGCCACCCCTACAAACCAGAGTGTAGCGTAAAATACCCTTGCACTAACCCTCGGACAGGATGGAATCTACTTGTATCCCTTCTCTCCAAAAACAATGGATGGGCAGGACGATTTTCATTTTTCCAAACAAAATGGTATGCCCTCTCTACATGACTTTTCATTAGCTCCGACCCCCCACCCCCACCCCACCCCATTGTTTAAACCCTTCTATCACATCACACTATAACTCCGCCCAACAGAAACACTCCCCCTTCCTGCCATGACCACGCTCCTCCCACCTGTGGCCTGCTCTGTGCTCACAGTCTGGCAATTTGAGCCACAGTGTCATTCAGGGTCCTTTCCAGATCAGACCCACCTTTTTTTGGCAATGGGCAACAGGAAAGCGTATCCTTAGACTGATTTCTCACATGAGTGAGAAATCTTCAACATTTCTTCACGTTTAAGCCAGACAAAAACTTTTGTATCAGATCAGTTTTTTTCAGAGTTTGTTCAGCCTGTCAACCTCATTATTTTATTACATACATGGTTAGTCTCATTTCACACTTCCGTTCCTTATTTCCATTTAAAAAAGTAGATACAGACGGTCCCCTACTTAAGAACACTCGACTTATATACGACCCCTAGTTACAAACGGACCTCTGGATATTGGTAATTTATTGTACTTAAGTCCTAGGCTGATTTAGCAGTTATTAAATGTGTCTGTAATGAAGCTTTAGTGTTAATATTGATTCTTATGACAACCTAACATTTTTAAAATCCAATTGTCACAGAGACCAAAAAAGTTCTGGCTGGGATTACAATGATAAAATATATACAGTTCCGATTTACATACAAATTCAACTTAAGAACAAACCTACAGACCCTATCTTGTATGTAACCCGGGGACTGCCTGTAACGGAGGTTTAATGTATCATTTAAAAATCCCATTGACATCGATGTAAGTTTTATGTCATCCGTTATGTTCCGTTTCAGCAGGTATCCGTTATCCATGCATTTTTTTTTACAGAAAAATGACGGAGGCTGCAGTTCTTCTCCTCCGTTTGGGAAAAAAATGCGTGAATAATGGAAACCTCCCTATACGGTACATAGCAGATGACATAAAATTTACATTGATGTCAATGGGATTTTTGAATGAAACCTCCATTAAACCTTCCTTCATTACTTTTTATTTAACGGCGGTAAGGAACCGAGGTAAAGAATGTTAGTGTGAACTTAAAAATGCTGTAAAAACAGATCAAAGACATTTATGAATAAAAGTTAAAAAATGTTCACTCAAATATGCTGCTAAAAAGATATACTTTATAAGTTAAAGGGGTTGTCCGACTCTTTAAAAAAACTAGCAGGCGGGCTGGAAAGGTAAGTTTGAAAAAAAGAAAGTGAGTTGGTGGTGCGGGACCCCGAGAGCGACGGAGGAGGTAAGTACATCTTTCTTTTTTTCAAACTTACCTCCCCAGCCCGCCTGCTAGTTTTTTAAAGAGTTGGACAACCCCTTTAATGAATTCATAATAGTTTTTATCATCTTTGTAGTCTAAATTATAACATGCAGAGGCTTCACAAACTGACCTCCTCTCCCTACCCCAAAGTCTTGAAGGTGACGAGGAATTTTGCCCTATTCATTGTGTACTGTATTGTGTTCTAGTGACGGACACTTTACCTTCCAGTCCTCTATAGCTATCCAAATTGGACAGGGAACGAAGGGGGAGGCGCCTATCAGAGACACATCTCCTCCATATTCTTTAGGCCACTATGATGACAGAGATACAAAATTCTTATAGTTTGTGTAACATTTTAAGACCATAAAGAAGAAATGTTAAAATAATTTTTAAAAGAAATGGAATTGTCACAATGCCATAACTTTTTCCAACATCCGTACACGCATCTGTATATGGGTAATTGTTTGTGACATGAGTTACTGTTTTTATTGATACTATTATGGAAATACACAATACTTTGATAAATATGTTAGTATTTAAGAGGTGAAAAACTATAGATACAGCAATTCTGATGTTTTTTCAGTTACTTGTGCATTTTTGGATGTGGAGATGTTTTTTTATGGATTACATATGCATTACATACAAATTCAATTCAAGTACAAACTAAAAGAACCTATCTTGTACGTAACCCTGGGGACTGCCTGTATATGGCATTTTTATGGCATGTGTATTGATGGCAGCCATAGGCGGTTAATGGTCTGTGATGGGAATTTTCTTTGATCAGGGACCATAGAGCCAGATGGTCTGGAACAGCAAAGATCTGGTTCCTGAAAAGCCGTTGAGCTTTTTAGTAGGAGGCATCTTTAAAATGATGTAAATATAATCTCTGGTGTACTACAAGTCAAAGCATAACTAACACAGGTCTGCGCTGCTGTGCACTGGGTACCCCAAACCCAGTAAATGTACTTTTCAAGAAAGCAACTTGCAGTGTATGAAAAAAAAAATGTGTATATAGATATTGGAGTAAGAAAACATGGATATTATCAGGAAATACCCAATATTAATAAACTAACACCAAAATGACAGAACTGGAGCAACTGGAGCAGCAAACAGGCCACTAAACTAACCGAACCTTCATTTGGTCACAACCATGTGTACATAGCGGCTGACATGTGTCACAATTAAAAATCAGAATTAAAAATCATCGTCTCCTCAATCGCATACCATGAACTGAGCAAGATACTGATGTTACACTTGGAGCCTCATGCAAAATAAATTAAAAGGATCCTGCCAGCGCCGGGGTCACATATAAACTCAAAATGTGGCTTTGTAGGTAAGAAACATCATCTTTCTTTATTTATAAAATTAGTAATTTGGTGCACCACAATGAGGCCTCTTGGTCCAGTGCAACCTCCTCATGGCACCCTTCTCATGTAAGCCTGTGCAAGAGATGGGGCACTGTTCCTCCTGGACCCACCCACAGTGTACTGATTGAAATAAAATGAAGAAATGCGTGATTACGATGCAGGACACTTCACCTACATAGACATATGATTAGTTTATAAGTGACCAGTATATGAAATGAAAGCTGCATTGTAATGAGTTGCCCTGATCTGCTAGTAAAGGAGGTTGGGGATGTGTGCACCTATTTACAATTTCAATATGTTAGAGGGAATGCCTTTATAGGGAAACAGTCTCCATCCCCCTTTGCATATGGAAAATAAATGTACGAGCCAAGGTGAAACTCTCCTGGCTGCCTGATGTGCTAGTGACTTACTGGTACATTTTTGGCTGTGCAAGGAGACCACATCCTGGGATAGAATAGGTTGGGTTACAGAACATGGAATGTGTTCCATCTGTCTAATGTGTTGTTCTTGCTTCTAGGATGGGAATTCAGTCTCTTGAACAAATGAGGTAATACCCCAGAAAGAAGAAAAATGTGAAGATTGGAAAAATGTGAAGATTGGAAAAATGTGAAGTTTTCTCTAAAGGGCATCGTCTACCTTGTGTCTGTGAGCAGAACTTGCTAGCTTTACAGAAATTCATGTTCCTCCTTTTAATTTTGCTCTTTCTGTGGCTTCACGTCATGTCCCTTCAAACTGCATCTGGAGAGGTGGATTTTCTATTTCTGTCGATGGGCCCCCCTAAAGATCTCTCCTGAATGGCAGAGCACGGAGCCTTTCATAGTTTTAGGCAGATATCACACGACCTATATATACGGCCATATATACGGCCACCGTACATACCTCCCACATAGGACAGCAATGGGTACACGATGTGGTATGGACCAGTATGGTGCAGCACATTAATGGAGTCCTGCGTATTAATAATAATAATGCATATGCCTATTACATTTTACTTGCGTTACCCTGCCCCCTTGTTCCTAATTGACAGGTTTCACTGCTAGGACATGATGCTGTGTGGAATTAGTACTTAGAGGACTGTCTGCCAATATTCAGCTACAGACATATGCAGCTCTATTTAATTATTATTAGAGGTTGGTAGAAAATGCTGTGTCAAATGCTGGAAACAGTGCTTTGCTGGAAAGTTTAGAGAGAGCTCTATTACATCATAGAACACTTCTGTCCTTAGTCCTTCTCATATTGTGGTCTCCTGTCCACCATTCTCCTTACATAGTGGCACCCTGTCCTCCTTTTTTCCTGTGTA
This sequence comes from Engystomops pustulosus, assembly GCF_040894005.1. Classification (NCBI taxonomy): domain Eukaryota; kingdom Metazoa; phylum Chordata; class Amphibia; order Anura; family Leptodactylidae; genus Engystomops; species Engystomops pustulosus. Next base: position 59,789,526 of record NC_092417.1, on the reverse strand, counting down.
TTAAACAAAGAAAGAAGTTGTTACTTACCTTTTCCTCGTTTACCCGCAGTCCTGCCTCCTCTTCTCCTGGGACTCTGAGATGACTCACTGCACTGTTGTATTACTATACTATTATGTCCCTATACTACTTCTCTATTTCTCCATTACGTTACTGTACTAAAGTGCCACTATAGTATTCCTTCACTGTACAATTATAGTATTGTATCAACCGTACTATTATGTCACTGTATTTCACTACTACTCCATTGCATCACTGTCCTACCATGCCACTATATTATTGTATCACTATACTATTATGTCACTATACTATTAAACTAAATGCTGCTGAGCCCCACTACACTACTAAACCACTTCATTCCTCCACCATTGCATCACTGTACTTACATTGATTATATTGTTCCACCAATGCACTACTGTATTGCACACACTGCAGCTCCACTAAATCTCCCACTAGCACACAGGACCAAAGCATCACTGTAATATTATATCAAATCATTTGCAGTATGACCACCTACATTATACTAGCTGACCCAGGGCAAAAGCAAATTCCACGTATGTCCACCACTGGCATAGATTAGCTAAACCTGGCTGAATAAAGATATTTATTTATTCAATCTTTGTGTTAGAACTTTGTTCCCATATTACGGACCTGAAGAAGGAAGTGGTTTGCCCAGAAACGCGTTGTCCATATCTAACTGTTCTTCAAATAAAATAATCTGCATTACTGAGTAGCGATGTCCAGAATCCTGTTCCTTTCGCACACTGTTCATATACAGTAACCCATCCAGATACTGCCTTATATACAGTAACCCATCCAGATACTGCCTTATATACAGTGACCCATCCAGAGACTGTTTCATATACATTTACCCATCCAGAGACTGCCTCATATACAGTGACCCATCCAGAGACTGCCTTATATACAGTGACCCATCCAGAGACTGCCTAATATACAGTGACCCATCCAGATACTGCCTTATATACAGTGACCCATCCAGAGACTGTTTCATATACATTTACCCATCCAGAGACTGCCTCATATACAGTGACCCATCCAGAGACTGCCTTATATACAGTGACCCATCCAGAGACTGCCTTATATACAGTGACCCATCCAGAGACTGCCTCATATACAGTGACCCATCCAGAGACTGCTTCATATACAGTGACCCATTCAGAGACTGCCTCATATACAGTGACCCATCCAGAGACTGCCTAATATACAGTGACCCATTCAGAGACTGCCTCATATACAGTGACCCATCCAGAGACTGCCTAATATACAGTGACCCATTCAAAGACTGCCTCATATACAGTGACCCATTCAGAGACTCTCGTATACATTAACCCATCCAGAGACTGCCTCATATACAGTGACCCATCCAGAGACTGCCTCATATACAGTGACCCATTCAGAGACTGCCTCATATACAGTAACCCATCCAGAGACTGCCTAATATACAGGGACCCATTCAGAGACTGCCTCATATACAGTGACCCATTCAGAGACTGCCTCATATACAGTGACCCATCCAGAGACTGCTTCATATACAGTGACCCATTCAGAGACTGCCTCATATACAGTGACCCATCCAGAGACTGCCTAATATACAGTGACCCATTCAGAGACTGCCTCATATACAGTGACCCATCCAGAGACTGCCTAATATACAGTGACCCATTCAAAGACTGCCTCATATACAGTGACCCATTCAGAGACTCTCATATACATTAACCCATCCAGAGACTGCCTCATATACAGTGACCCATCCAGAGACTGCCTCATATACAGTGACCCATTCAGAGACTGCCTCATATACAGTAACCCATCCAGAGACTGCCTAATATACAGTGACCCATTCAGAGACTGCCTCATATACAGTGACCCATTCAGAGACTGCCTCATATACAGTGACCCATCCAGAGACTGCCTCATATACAGTGACCCATCCAGAGACTGCCTCATATACAGTGACCCATCCAGAGACTGCCTCATATACAGTGACCCATCCAGAGACTGCCTCATATACATTAACCCATCCAGAGACTGCCTCATATACAGTGACCCATCCAGAGACTGCCTCATATACAGTAACCCATCCAGAGACTGCCTTATATACAGTGACCCATCCAGAGACTGCCTCATATACAGTGACCCATTCAGAGACTGCCTCATATACAGTGACCCATTCAGAGACTGCCTCATATACAGTGACCCATTCAGAGACTCTCATATACATTAACCCATCCAGGGACTGTTTCATATACATTTACCCATCCAGAGACTGCCTCATATAGTGACCCATCCAGAGACTGCCTTATATACAGTGACCCATCCAGAGACTGCCTCATATACAGTGACCCATCCAGAGACTGCCTCATATACAGTGACCCATCCAGAGACTGCCTCATATACAGTGACCCATCCAGAGACTGCCTCATATACAGTGACCCATCCAGAGACTGCCTCATATACAGTGACCCATCCAGAGACTGCCTCATATACAGTGACCCATCCAGAGACTGCCTAATATACAGTGACCCATCCAGAGACTGCCTAATATACAGTGACCCATCCAGAGACTGCCTCATATAAGGTCACCTACCCAGAGACTCCCTTATATACAGTGACCGATCCAGAGACTGCTTCATATAAATTGACCCATCCAGAGACTCATGTACTGTACATAGGCAGATTCCCACAACAAAGCTCCCTACTACTCATCTACTCCCCTCATTTAAATTCATTGTGGAAGAAGTAACTTGTATTTTCCGGATTCTGTGAGTTCATGTTAATTTGGCTCCAAAATATGTCCCCATTTGAGAAAGGGAGGCATTGCACCTACCCACCTGCAATACTAATTTACACAGAAAGTAATCTCTTTATGCAGCAAATAGCAAACTAAGCTCCGCTACACCTGTGTGCCCCTCAAGCTGAAATAGGACTTTTACTTTTATTAAGTATGTTATTTGCCACATGCTTTTACGAGAATTCTGCAGTTACAGCAAACAGGGCCCACACCTAAATGAAGATAATCGATTCAATTTGCATTACAGAAATTGGGCTTTGGGTGGAACTTCTGTATTGTTACTCAGAGCTGTAGTATGTGGGCGACCAGTCATTGCATAGACTTGTAGCTGCGTGGATTCAGAAGAGCTGTCGCTACGTACTTATCAGGACAAAGACATCATTCAATTCTTGCTCTACCTGTCCATCTTGATAGTGACGCCCACACTAGAGTCGTAGCTCTCCACAATTGTATGTATCAAGGTAGAAAATGTTTATATAGAATGTATAAGACAAAAAGAATACACTTTTTATTAGAACGATTTACCCAACATCATGCAAGATTTTTTCCATACCCTGGAGGTATCTTGTGAATATATACAAGTACTTAAAGGGGTTGGCCACCTTTCGCTTAAAATGTGAGCAGTAGATTGGCTAAATGAACCAATAACTAATTCTCCCTCAAGTCCCAATAGCAGTTGCTAAAACTACTTACCTGTCACTTTGCTCTGGTCTCAGCTTGTTTCCCTGGCTCTCTCAGTGGGAGGGATCAGCAGGCGCCTTCTTTGTGCGTGGCTACGCTCATCATGGCTTGCACACTTCACACCCCACTGTCATCATTGTGCGTGCGCCCAACAGAGTAGATAGAGGAACATGCAGGACGGATGGGAGGAGGATCACATGTTGCTTCAGTGAGTGAGACAGGGAGGATGGCCAGAAAAAAAAAAGAAGAAAGAAGATGGACCAGGGACCCCGGACCGTACCTGAAGAAGAAAATGCCCTACAACTGAATGGGCAAATAAAAACCCCTCACAGGGGGAACATCAGTAATCAATCTTATCTGTCAGGCCATAGTTCAGTTTTATATTAAAGTGGCCAGTCCCTTTAAATTACATTTTGCTTGTTCCAAAACCAAAAATTGGTAATTGCTCATGTGAAATTTTAGCATTGGCTTGGAATCCGTTCAAATTGTGCTCAAACAAACCCACAAAATATTCAATATTCCAGGCTTCTTCTACCTTGTGGAACTTTTTGACACAGTTTGTTGAGAAATGGATGTTTTTTCTGGCATACATTTGTAAATTTATTACTTTCACTTGAGCCATAATCCAAAATAGTTATATAACATCCCCAATGTGCACAAAAACTGTAAAATCTGTAACCTGTAGCGGTTGTACACTGTCAATGGGACTAACCCTTTCTATCCCTACATAGACTGGTGGTGATGTGAAGCGACTAATATAAAAATAGACAGCCCTTTTAAATTGGTTATCATCTTCTGTGTTGACAGAAACTCTGAAACTCCACCTAATGGTGGCTGTAAGCAGACAAAACATAATTTACCTCCTTGGAAAATAACTTAAGACAAACAAGGCTAAAGTATTTCAAGGTCAAATAGATTTTGCTCAAAGTAAGGTAAATTTGTCCTTAAATGAGTTCGGTAAGGTGTTAGAGGGAATTTGAGCTGACCATACAATGAAATGTTGGCCAAATACATCACTTTTAGCAGGAATATCCTACATGTGGCAAGGTACAGATCCAGCTAGGGATACAAAAGAATTTTTGCACTCAAGGTTCCTAAAAGCACAGTTGCCTCCATAGTACTTAAATGGAAGAAGTTTGGGGAAACCACAACTCTTCCTCAACCTGGCCGTCCAGCCAATCTAAGCAATTGTGGGAAAAAAGCTTTTGTGAAAGAGGTAAAGAAGAACCCCAAGTTCACTGTAGCTAAGCTTCAGAGATGCAGTATCACTGCAGCCCTTCCACCAGTTGGGGCTTTATGGCAGAGTGTGTCCACAGAAGCCTCTCCCCAGTGCAAGACAAATGAAAGCTGCATACAAAACTTCCAGACTATGCAAAATAAGATTCTCTGGTCTGATAAGATGAAGATTTTACTTTTTGGTGTTAATTCTAAGCGGTATGTGTGGAGAAAACCAGGCACCAAGCATCACCTGCCAAATACAATCCCAACAGTGACACATGGTGGTGGCAGCATCATGCTATGGGGGTGCACGGACTCGGGAGCACCCACCCTTTGAATGCAAGTATATATTAATACAAGCATTTATATGTATTTTTATGAATCTGTGAGTGTATATATATATATATATATATATATATATATATATATATATACACACACCTATGTTTATACATACATATATATGTATGTGTGTTTATGTAAATGCTGTCTGAATGTATGAATATGCAGTATGTGTGTATATGGTGTGTTCATACTGCATGTATGTGTATATATGGTGAGTGTATGCTGCATGTATGTGTATATATGTATGTATAAGTATATCATATATACTATTTGTAATGTGTTACATAATGTGTATGTACTATACAATATGTGTGCAAATTTGATATGTATATACGGTATGTGTGTATAAATGTATGGATGTGTACATATGTGTGTATATTCTATATGCATTCGTATAAACTGTATGTATTAGTGTATAAATGTGTATATAAGTACAGAAATGTGTGTGTATAAGTGTATAAATGTATAAGTCTGTACAAATATGTATATATTTTTTTAAGCGGTAGAGGGCCCCATGTTAAAATCTGCTATGGGGCCCAAGCTCTTCTAGTTACGCCACTGAATGTGACCATTCTTGACTGGTCCTGCCAGAGCCATGGCCTAAATCCAATTGAGCATCTCTGGAGAGACTTGAAAATGGCTTCCACCAACATTCATCGTCCAACCTGATATTTCGGTTTTTGTTATTTAATAAATTAATAAAAATATCTACTTTTCAGTTTTTTTTCTTTCCAGATGGGGGCATTAATGGGTAAAAATAGAACTTTTTTGATCTTACCAATTGGCTGCAATGAAACAAAGAGTGAAAAATTTAAAGGGGTCTGAATACTTTCCGTACCCACTGTAATTTTATAAGGAAGTCAATAGAGATAACTGCTGGTAAAATAGGCATTTGGCTGACACAAAGTTTTGTACAGTGCCCGGTGTAGTGCTGTCTGTTTTCTTCTTTTTACTATATAATTTGATGTCACACTGAAGATATAAGTGAATTTCATAATGTTTTAGGGACATCTGTAGCTAACACACTGTTATGGGGGACACACTGCAATGGGCATACTTGTGTATGACACCTTGTTACGATGGTACCAGTTTTATGCAGGGCACACTAGTGAATGCTGTGGCAGGCTCTTGCGATTGTTCTCTTTGGACTTGGCGATAGAATTATTTTATGGGATGTTGGTATATCAGGTATATCAGATCAGCATACCAGAAATATCTGACCACCCCTGAAAAGAGGCTAAAGACTAAAAGACAGGAAAGCCAGAAGCACTGACCATGTGTCAGCAGCGCTGTGACAACTTCCAGACCTGTGATTATAGCAGAAGATCCAGGGAAGAAGATTCATTGCTCTGTCCCTACAGAATTACAGTATTTATGCTCAATCCCCCGCATTGGCATCATCAGGAAAAACCATATAACCACATGGAGTGTCACTGTTACATGTAGAACCTGAAATTATCTAGAACCTAGAGTCATAGAGCACGTCATGGTCTGCTCTCAATTTCCTTTCAGAACTTACGTCCCAGTTTAACTGTTTAGTGCTTAGACAGTAAATTCTTGTATACTAAAGTACCAGGTTCGGTGACAGTCACAGCATTCAGGGTAACAGCTGATTATCCTAGCAGACTCCTGGAATTCTCTGCTACCACGTCCAGCTCCCTCACACTCTTAATAAGTAAAAGGCAAGATAAAAATAGCTGACAAACAGGAAATCCCACGTGGAAGATTTTACAGGGAATTTATTCTGATGGTGGAAAATCCCACCGAATGCCATTGCTAAAGAATTTCACCTCCAGGGCAGTCGATTGCCAAGAGCCACACTGCAACTTAATACTGCAAGTGATTCTACAAGATGCTACTTGATCTTAAATGGCTTATTAGTATCTATAAGTTCTATAAATACAGTCTGATCTCCCGTGTGCCTCGTATTAATTGATCGACAAGTGTAATATAATCTATTCATCCCATTGGGACTGCCAAAAGGTGAACTAATGATAGTTCTCAAGAATTTTAAAGGGAAGTTGTCACCAGAAAATTACCTCTTTGTTTTTATGTTAAACATATTGGGGGTCATTTGGGGGGTTTTGCCGCACGCGATCGGATTGTATGCAATGGAAATCGGGGGCGTGCCCGTCGGAAAACCCCCCAGATTCTGAATATCTGCGGTATTTTTTAAAAAAAATGTGTCGCTTGTCTCGCGCTTACTTGCACCCAGGATAGGTTGGTGAACTCCGGTGGACTTCAGCGCAGCAGCGATACCTGGTGGACATCAGGCACACTACCTTAGTGAATCGCCGGAATACCCGAATCCTTAACGGAGAATGCGCCGCTGGATCGCGACAGGAGCAGGTGAGTAAATGTGCCCCATTTTTTTTTAGCATTTTAAGAGCAGATCTTCTCCTCCTGTCAGGCTATTTTAGGTTCTCCGCTAAAGAGGCATTATTGTCCACTTTCCCAAGCTGTATTGGAGCACTGAAACTGAATCTATTGTGTTTCTGCCATATGATTGCTTAGTTGGTATCAGCACCACAAAATGGGTCCAGGAGATGACGCAGATCTTCTGTATGGAGGAATGATTGTCTGAGACCACTGACACCAGGAGTAAATTCTTGAAAGTCTAACAACCAAGGTCCTTGTTTCTAAGTACCCCGACATACAGCATATTACCCCATAGGGCAGCACGGTGGTGTGCGCTGGAGTCCTGGGTTCAAGTCCCACCCAGGTCAACATCTGCAAAGAGTTTGTATGTTCTCTCTGCGTTTGTGTGGCTTCCCTACGGGTCCTCCGGTTTCTTCCCACACTCCAAAACATACTGGTAGGTTGTTTACATTGTGAGCCCGATGGGGACAGGGGCCAATTTGGCAAACTCTGTGCAGCACTGTGTAATCTGTAGAAATAAAGAATTTATATTGTATTACTCTGTACGGACAACAGTGATTAGCTGCTTGGGATATAATGGGTTGGGGGATGCCACAAGGAACCTACCTTACCCCTCCTTCCTTTTCCTTCTTGGTAGTCCACCACTACCACTAAGGTATTAAAGAGTCTAGGTTAGAGTCAAAGAGACCCTTATGCAGTGCAGACATAACCTTCTTAGTAGGCTAGAGTTTGTATGGACAGTTTAATGTCTCACAGACAATTTATCCTATGTATATATCTGATCCCACTTGCTCACTTGTGTAGTTTGTACTTTTTGGTTTTTGGATGACATTTTGCTTCTGTGTGTGATCCCTTTAAGGCGTGAACAATTTTTGAAGCCTACAAACTTTTTCTTGGGATTTAGGCCTCATGCACATAAACAGATGAAACATATGTCCTATTTTCTCATGTATTTCAGTATGTCCCATAAAGGTCTATGGGAATGTCTAAAATAAGTGTTGCTTACATGCTGAATATGGTTCTGTCGTACATATGTGCAGTATACAGGGAGACAAGAACCAGTGGGAGGAGCATTCTGTCAGCCAGACGTCATTTGCCAGCCCAACATATTTTATAAAGATATGGTATGGATACACTGCCATATGTGCTCATACACGGCCAAAATACAGCTGTATATACATAACAGGAAAAACATATGGTAAGCATTTAGACTACCCTATTATATGTTTGTAGAAAATTTGCCACAGCCATTGTACGTTAATTTTGGGAACACACTTATGGTATCTCAAGAGCACTGTAAACGCTACAAGGCATGTGAAAAAGCCCAGTATCCCCCTTTCCCTTCTGAGCCCCTTAAGCAATTTATAGTCACACATTGGGTATTGCTCACTTCAGGAAAAATTTTCCCAAACTGTGATCTCCTTTGTCCTCCTTAACCCTAAGTAAAAATGAATGATTTAAGGGTAAAGTGCCATCTTATGAAGAAAAAAGGTTCTTAATCTTGACAAACCAGTTAAAAAATTTGTGTGACACACCTATGGGGACAACATACCATATCCCTTAAAAAATTCTGTAAGGGGTATTTGTTTTCACTTTTCCAAATGTATCATGGCACCTGAAAACTATTCCGGTCAATATGCCCACCAAAAGCCCAGTAGGTCTTCTTCATATTTTCAAGGTAGCTTCTTCTCTTTTTCTGATTTCTCCAGTCCTTTTCTGTCGTTATACAAGAAGCATCTTAATTACCCTCTAAATCAGAACTACTAAATTTCATTGACCTTCCCATAGCCCTAGTGAATTAGGGTCTGCAGAAATTCTGCACATTAAAAACATATTGCTCTGTCTCAGCAAATCTCCAGATGTCAAAAAATAAACTGTAAGCAGAAAACAGAGATGTTGTTGGTGATAGTCTATAGTTAGATAGAAGAATGCAACGTATCACTGTATATGCTTATATAACACTAAATGGTGGAATATTTTCCACCAATTTCTCTTAGAATTACAGAGTCAGTATGTGACAAATGTCTTAAAGTTCATTTTACTTCATCTGAAAAAGTCTTAAATTACAGTCCTCAGTATGCACTGACCACTGTATGATGACAAGTACTGCATTTTAAGTGCAATAGTTTAACGACAAAAATACTGTCCACTATTAAAAAACATATACTGTAGATACAATTATAGTGTTCCTAAGTACAAATATATAACTGTCCCTTTGTACAAGACTTTAACTCTTAACGTTAACTTAGGCTCCTATAATCAAGAATAACTTGTATGATACTGCTCATTTGTATAAAAATATAACTACTATAATACTGCCCCCTATGTACAAGGATATAACTACTATAATACTGCCCCCTATGTACAAGGATATAACTACTATAATACTGCCCCCTATGTACAAGGATATAACTACTATAATACTGCCCCCTATGTTCAAGGATATAACTACTATAATACTGCCCCCTATATACAAGAATATAACTACTATAATACTGCTCCTATGTATAAGAATTAGAGATGAGCAAACACACTCGTCCGAGCTTGATGCTCGTTCGAGCATTAGCGTACTCGAAACTGCTCATTGCTCGGACGAGTATTTCGCCAGTTTGAGAAAATGGCATCTCCCGCCGTTTTGATTTTTGGCGGCCAGAAACAGAGCCAATCACAAGCCAGGAGACTCTGCACTCCACCCAGCATGACGTGGTACCCTTACACGTCGATAGCAGTGGTTGGTTGGCCTGATCAGGTGACCCTGGAATAGACTAGCCCCTGCTGCTGGGATCATTCTCTGTCTGGATGCCGTTAGGGAGGGAGTTGCTGCTGCAGGGATAGCGTTAGGGTGTTATATTAGCTTACTGTTAGGCAGGAGTGAGTCTACAAGAACCCAACAGCCCTTGTTAGGGCTACAATAGCATTATATTTTTTTTTTTTTTTTGCTTGCTTGTGGCTGGGCTTGCTGGCACTAGTAGTGCAGCTAGTACCATATTGTGAGGAATTTGCAGGGAGACTTGCGACCGTTGTGTTTAGCTCTTAGTGACACACATATCCATCTCAAAAACCTAAGTGGGACAATTTATTAGGGGTTTGATTTGAATTAGGCACAGTCTGCTGATTTATTTTTTTATACGTTTATTTTTTTTTATGACTCAAAGTCATCAGGCACAGCACAAAATCCAGTTGTGTGCTGTCAGTGTAGGTTAGAAACTAGCCATAGCAATAGGATAGCATCATTTTGTTTAAAAAAACAAAAAAAACAAAAAAAATTTGAAGTTTACACTTTAATTTTGAAAATGTTTAACCCGAGGGCTAGGGGTAGAGGACGAGGGCATGGACGTGGGCGTCCAACTACTGCAGGCGTCAGAGGCCGTGGTCCTGGGCGGGGTGAGGCACCACCTGCTGATGAGGGAGCAGGGGAACGCCGCAGAGCTACACTCCCTAGGTTCATGTCTCAAGTTACTGGGACTCATGGTAGAGCACTGTTGAGGCCAGAACAGTGCGAAGAGGTGATGTCGTGGATTGCGGACAATGCTTCTAGCCATTTGTCCACCAGTCAGTCTTCCACGCAGTCCACCCATGTCACCGAAATCAGCACTCCTCCAGCTCCTCCACCTCAGCCTCCTTCCCCCCAGTCTGCCCCCTCCCAGGAAAATTTGGCATTTGAACCGGCATACTCTGAGGAACTGTTTTCTGGACCCTTCCCAGAGTCACAAACCCCTTGTCCGGTTGCTGCTGAGCTATTTTCCGATGCCCAGGTTTTCCACCGGTCGCAGTCTGTGGGTGATGATGACATTATTGACGTAGTGGAAGAAGTGTGTAAAGAGGTGTCGGACGATGAGGAGACACGGTTGTCAGACAGTGGTGAAGTTGTTGTCAGGGCAGGAAGTCCGAGGGGGGAGCAGACTGAGGGATCGGAGGATGATGAGGTGATTGACCCAAGCTAGGTTGATAGGCCCGGTGAACACAGTGCTTCTGAGACGGAGGCGAGTCCTATACCAGAACAGGTTGGAAGAGGCAGTGGTGGGGCCAGACGGAGAGGCAGGGCCAGAGCTGGTGCATCAGCGCCAAATGTTTCACGTAGTCAAGCTCCCGTGGCAAGGGCTAGATTTTCAGAAGTCTGGAGGTTCTTTAAAGAAACACCGGATGACTGACGGACTGTGGTGTGCAACCTGTGCCAAACCAGGATCAGCAGGGGTTCCACCACTAACAGCTTAACTACCACCAGTATGCGCAGGCATATGAATGCTAAACACCCCACTCAATGGCACCAAGCCCGTTCACCTCCAGCCGGGCACACCACTGCTCCTTCCCCTGTGTCATCTGCTAATCAGCCCCCTGCCCAGGACCCCGGCCCAAACACCTCTCGTGCGAAAACCCCATCATCGCCTCCACGATCCTCCACAGCATCCACCAGCGTTCAGCTCTCCATACCCCAGACGCTGGAGCGCAAAAGGAAGTATAGTGCAACCCACCCACCCACACGCCCAAGCCCTCAACGTCCACATCTCCAAACTGCTTAGCCTGGAGATGCTGCCCTATAGGCTGGTAGAGACCGAGGCCTTTCGAAACCTCATGGCGATGGCCGCCCCTCGGTATTCGGTCCCCAGCTGCCACTACTTTTCCCGATGTGCCGTCCCAGCCCTGCATAAGCACGTGTCAGACAACATCATCCGTGCCCTGACCAACGCCGTTTCTGACAAGGTCCACCTGACCACGGACACGTGGACAAGTGCTGCCAGGCAGGGACACTATATATCGCTGACGGCACATTGGGTTAACTTGGTGGAGGCTGGGACTGAGTCTGACCCTGGGGCTGCTCATATACTGCCGACGCCGAGGATTGCGGGGCCTACCTCGGTCCAGGTCTCTCAGGCCTACTATGCCTCCTCCTCCTCACACCCCTCCTCCACCTCCTCCTCCGAATTACCATCCGTGGGCATGGCGCCATCAGTCGGTAGCTCAGGGCACGGCAGCAGTGCCGTCGCTAAGCGACAGCAGGCGGTGCTCAAACTGCTGAGCCTAGGCGATAAAAGGCACACCGCCCAAGAGCTATTACAGGGCATCACGGCGCAGACTGATCTGTGGCTGGCACCGCTGAACCTGAAGCCAGGCATGGTAACCTGGTGACGGCTCTGCAACTTGGCAGACTGACACATGTGCCATGCCTGGCCCATGTGTTAAATCTCATAGTTCAGCGGTTCCTCAAGACATACCCCAATCTGTCTGATTTGCTCACGAAGGTGCGCCGCATCTGTGCGCATTTCAGGAAGTCCAGCACAGATGCTGCCACTCTCAGGGCAGCGCAGTGTCGCCTCCAACTGCCCGCTCACTGAGTGTTGTGCGACGTGCCCACGAGGTGGAATTCAACATTAACCATGTTATCCAGAGTTTACCAGCAACGCAGAGCGATTGTAGACTGCCAGATGTCAACTTCCACCAGAACTGGTAATCAGGTCAGTCAGCTTCCTCAAGTCTACAATGAGGAGTGGACGTGGATGTCTGATATCTGTCAGGTGCTGAGTAACTTTGAGGAGTCAACACAGATGGTCAGTGGCGATGCCGCCATCATCAGCCTCACCGTCCCGCTGCTTGGCCTGTTGAAAAACGTTCTGGTCAGCATGAAGTCGGAAGCTTTGCACTTGTCGCAAGAGACGGGGGAAGAAGATTCCCTTGTTGATAGCCAAAGCACGCTACAACTACTGGGTTTCAAAGCTGGACATGTGGCACGAACTGGCGCTGTACGCCTTGGAGGTTCTTGCCTGCCCTGCCGCTAGCGTGTTGTCCGAGCGGGTTTTCAGTGCAGCTGGTGGCATCATCACCGATAAGCGTACACGCCTGTCGACTGACAGGCTGACGCTTATCAAGATGAATAAAGCCTGGATTTCTCCGCATTTCCATTCTCCACCAGGTGAAAGAAGCTCAACCTGAATAATGTATGCACTCCTCCTCCTCATTGTCCTCCTTCTCCTCCTCTTTGTACACTAAAGCAGAGGAAACTGGCTATTTTTTGCCAGGGCCAACTGGCTCTAGCTATAGTACTCTATGTATTTAATTTTTCTGGAGGGCCACCTACCCGGTCCTCTGTTTTAAACAATTTTTGGGAGTGCCACATACAGGCACTCAATCTATTTAATTTTTCTGGAGGACCACCTACCTGCTCCTCTGGTTTGAAAACTTTTTTGGACTGCCACATACAGGCACTATCCAAATTAAATTGTCTCCATAGCAGCCTCCACACGTCCTCTTTTTAGCTGCCTCCACACGTTGTCCATATAGCTGCCTCCATGCATCGTCCCCTTATCAAACGAGCTGTGTCAGGCAGAATTTTGGGTTGTTTTCATGGCTTCCACATCAAACTTGTTAACTTTGTCGCCACCCTGCTGTGTTATCCACAAAATATACTGGCAAACTTTTATCATTTACCGATATTATTTAACCACTTCTTGCGCATCTGTTTACATTCACCTCACCCGCCATAACCCAAACTTATAAGAACACTACTACACTTGATCTTATACAAAAGGTTCTTAGAAGTGCTGTTTGGGGAGTAGCCGAGAGACAGGGGCTTGGATAGGCGAAAGCTCGCCTGGCAGCGGAGCGCCAGCTCCATCCCAAGATCCAACTAACATAGTTTTAACTGCAGCACCTTTAATCTACTACTACTTCACTGCCTCCATACATCGTCCCCTTATCAAACGAGCTGTGTCAGGCAGAATTTTCAGGTGTTTCACCAGATACATAGTGGAACTCGGCCCATCTGTCGCCGCCATGCTGGAGATCTGAAGTTGCAATCATAGCAGAGCAATATGGATGCCCCATACTGTTGCTCTTAATCATGGAACCATTTCCGTAAAAAACAATTAAAAATAGAACCACTATGCTATTCCATTATTCCTAGGTGAAATATTCAAACGACCCGGCCTGCTTTGAAAATTATAATTTTTTCAAAGTAACCGCTTCTGGCCCCCAGGCCCATTTTGGGTGGGGAGGAGCCAAGAGACAGGGGCTTGGACAGGCGAAAGCTCGCCTGGCAGCGGACCGCCAGCTCCATCCCAAAATCCAACTAACATAGTTTTAACTGGAGCACCTTTAATCTACTACTACTTCACTTCCTCCATACATCGTCCCCTTATCAAACGAGCTGTGTCAGGCAGAATTTTCAGGTGTTTCAACCAGATACATAGTGGAACTCGGCCCATCTGTCGCCGCCATGCTGGAGACCTGAAGTTGCAATCATAGCAGCGCAATATGAATGCCCCATACTGTCGCTCTTAATCATGGAAGTCGTCTCCATGGCTGCCTCCACATGTCGTCCCCTTATCAAACGAGCTGTGTCAGGCTCATTTTTCGGGTGTTTCACCAGATACGTTATGGAACTTGGTCACTATGTCGCCACCATGCTGTGTTATCGACTAAATTTACCGTCGACCTTTTGTTTACATAGGAAATCATTTCAGCGCTTCTTGCTCACCTCCTTTGGTGAAGCCTGAGTCCATTTAGGGTATTTCGCCATGACACTCTGTAGCCTGCCGCTGCTGCTGCTGCCTCTGCATGCCGTCCCCTATAGTGTCAGGGTCAATTATTGCATGTTTTAGATGCTATCTAGCCTCATTCGGTCACTCTGTCATGGCCATGCTGTTGCCCATAATTTTGGCATAATGGTACGATTAAGCAGCCTCAGAGGCATCCATGCATGCTGCCCCTGCTGTTTCCTGTCCATTTCCGTGGTGTTTCCATCCTTTTCTGAGGTTACCAGGTGTTTGGCCAAGCTTCCCTGTGCAGAGCCTTGGTCCCCTTGAAAAATGCTCGAGTCTCGAGATGAGCACCCGAGCATTTTAGTGCTCGCTCATCTCTAATAAGAATATAACTATTATAATACTGCCCCCTATGTACAGGAATATAACTACTATAATACTGCTCCCTTTGTATAAGAATATAACTATTATAATACTGCCCCTATGTACAAGAATATAACTACTATAATACTGCCCCCTATGTACAAGAATATAAGAATATAACCATCCTGTCCTCTATGTACATGTACATATCTGCTAGAATACTGGATGGTACAGATGTTTTAAGTTATGTTCTTAGTGATTTAGTAGGTTTTTAGAGACAGATTTGGCTTTATGTCCCCAAACTGTGTCATATGTTAATTTCTAATCTTTCAGCTGAATCCAGTCCATGTGATGTGACAGAATCCTGATTCTATAATCCCATTTGCAGAAGCATTTTCTTTTACAGGGAAAGTATTGACCTCTGACACAATGTCCCTTTTTCTAAATATTCATAGCATAGTGATAAAATCCTGTCTAGACGATCCTTTGTGAACTGAACACATCTGCGGCGCAAATTTCTCTCCTGATGTGACAGTTTACAATGTATCGGGGCATCGATGCGAATGCTACAGGGTGCAGGGTGGCCCATTACTAGATGGGATTTTTCCAATAATAACTACTATTTCCTACATACAGAAAAGTGGAAAAGTATGTGTTAGCTGTCCATGACCCAAATACATGTCTCTTGTCCCATATGTCTATGAAGCACTCAATGGGGCTCATTTACTAAGGGTTGTGCGCGCTTTTGTCGAGCTGTGCACCGTTTTCGGGGCTAAACCGACTTCCACAGGTATTTAAAAAGTGTGTGCGCTAGGATTGTGGCGCACACAACCCTTTTTTTAGCGCAGCTGCGCTGGCTTCCATGCCGCACAATTTAGGGAGCGTGCCATTGGACGATCCGACTGATTCAGACTCAGCGCGGTCTTTAACTTTCAAATTGTATTGCAAGCCCGAGCACTTACACGCACCACTAAAAAGATGGTGAACTTTGTCAGACCTGAGCGGGAAAGCAACATTGCACTTATCGTCGGACAATGCACTTCATGTGAACTCCAATGACTGGCTAAGTAAATGTGCCCCAATATGGCAACATCACATTCATCTCCTATAGACAGGTCCATATTTACAGCTGACACAGCCAAAGGCTCTGAATACTCCCCAAATAAAGGCCTATATAGGGTCAACAATTATTTCATTTTTTGTGATATTAGCTTAGTGTTTTCAAATTAGACCAAATAACCCTATTCATATAGACTATTGACCCCCTGTGTCCCAACTTTTTACCACCTGTATATCCACTCCTCTATACCAGGACCTTACCAGGTCACCACTCCTATTGACCATAATGCCCATGTTTCCATCCATATATACTACACCCCTATCCCTGGATACAATGACTCCCTGAGCCGCATTTTATTTACCTTACTTTATAACACTGTCATTCTGTGGAGGCTGTTCGGCCAAGGAGGAGATATATTAAAGATAAAGACATTCCTACTCCTGAGGATGCCCTACTGTAGATAGATGCCCTAGGCACAGGCCTTGATTATATATATATATATATATATATATATATATATATATATATATCCGATAGGGAAAAGTGTTAGAAACTTTTCTTCTTTCTTTTTTAGGGTATTCTTTTCTGTGCCTATGATAACTTTATCATACTGGCTTTATGTTGCCAAAGGACGCCTCAACTTTTTAGATACTTTGCCGAATTTGTAACTTACCCTCCCCAAAGTTATGTCCTAAAAAAACTGTCCATGACTATATTTCAGTTTTTACTATTATCCATTTATAACAACTTTCGTCTTTGGCTAGCTTGCGGTCAGACTCCTACACGGATGATTTTTGTTCCTCTAGGCAGAACTGCTCTTCATAGGGCCTCAGGAGTAAGGCCAGCAGCACCCGTGGCGTTTTGAACCGTTTTTGGGCATGCGCTTTTGACCGGTTTTACCAATTATCTTTATTAAAACGGGTCAAAAAGTATGCTTTTTTCAAAAATGCATGCGTTTTTTAACTGACTGCTTAAAAACGGCCCAAAAACGGGTTCAAAACGCCACGCCTAAGATGTTCACTGATTTATTATATCATAAATGTTCAGGCCCCCCTTATTTGTGAGTTTAAGGGAACCCCTGTAACAGAGTACACCATGGCTTATCTTTCTCTCCTTGCAGTGTTATTGCAGAGCAGGGAGATGTGAAAACCTCCTTATCTGTGACAATCCATCTAATTGGTTTGGCAGCCGAGGATTGTTTGGGGTCTATTAACCCCCTCCCACAACATTTACTGGATGAGTCAAAGACTTCTGCAATAAATCAATTATCACACAGGGCTCAATGCTAATTGCTGATGTCTCACAAATGGCTTTTGTAGTACCTGCAATTGGTCACAGCTGTAAAGTGGACAAGACTGAAGGGACCAGGTCACTGCCCCAATGTAACAAGTGGAAGAATAGCAGAGGTGTCTGCAGGGGGTCTGCAGGGACAGCGCAGCAGAGGGGAATTTCTTGGGATTAGTCACAAGGTCTTATCTTGATGTGGGCACCAGATGTGTCTGCTGAAGTTATGTGCAGATGACAAAAGAGGCCACCTCCTTGTCTTTGGAAATCATAACAAAGGGAAAGTCTCTCTCTGGGGTTATAGTAATTGGTTCCCCTGACTGTCCATAAATAAAGCTCTAAAACTTCAATCACTTGAAACATATTACAAGGTGGACAGCAAGAAAAGTTCTGGGATTTCTTGTAAAAACCAACATCAAAGTTGCTGGAAAATATATTTGGGAAAGTTATGTGAACTAAGAAGAACCACTGCACAAAAGCACAGGAAGTGAATAGGATGGAGCAAAAGACAAATTCCATGAGGAATTCCATTACAGTATCAGTGGTATTTGGTAACAGACTGAGGCCCCATGCCGAGAAACGTGTTCTGTCCAAGGAATCAGGCCCATGTGCTGGTCAGATCCCATGGACCAAGCACAGTGCAGTGGATGGGAGTCCTTGCATCATAGAGATATTTGATAGACTTCCAATGCTGCAGTTCGGTTGGCAAACAGGGAGTCCTTGCATCATATTTGTGTATCTGACCAGCACACAGGTCCGAATCCACAGACCGAGCATGCGTGATTGCAAGGGCCCCTTCTACTAACAAGTGCAAACATTACTCTGCCACCCGTTTTGTACAAAAAATACTTCACAATTTAACCACCAGGGATTTTAGTATAAATTTCCCAGTGGGAAAAAAAAATTATTGTTACAATTATCGCACTGGTTATACATAGGGACACCATATACAGGCTGTCCCCGGGTTATGTACAAGATAGGGTCTGTAAGTTTGTTCTTAAGTTGAATTTGTATGTAAGTCGGAACTGTATATTTTATCATTGTAATCCCAGCCAGAACTTTTTTGGTCTCTGTGACAATTGGATTTTAAAAATGTTGGGTTGTCATAAGAATCAGGATTAACACTAAATCTTCATTACAGACACCTGTGATAACTGTTACAGCTGATCACTGTAGCCTAGGACTAAAGTACAATACATTACCAATATCCAGAGGTCTGTTTGTAACTAGGGGTCGTATGTAAGTCGAGTGTTCTTAAGTAGGGGACCGCCTGTATAGTACAGCTAGTGTTCTGCCAACCATTAAGGACTAAATGTGAACTGTTTCACTCACTACCAGGCACCCAACATTGACTGCTTAACACAAATATTAGATATAGACTACACAAATATGATGTCATAATGCTCACTGGTGGCATGTACCAGATACCAGCTAACAAATATAGACTTTACAACTTACTGTTAGATACTGTGTCAATAAATATCAATAATCATCAAGTACTGTACTAGGATACCGGATAGGGTTTACCATAAGAGGTAGATATTACTTAACCCCTACGGGGCTCAGCCTCTTTTGGCCTTAAGGACGCGGCCCCATTTTTCAAATCTGACCTGTGTCACTATAAGTGGTTATAGCTTTGGAACGCTATGAGATATCCAGGGGATTTTGAGATTGTTTTCTCGTGACACATAGTACTTCAAATTAGTTTAAAAATTTGGATGAAATCTTTATTTTCAACGTTCTAAATTCTCTACTTTTGATGCAGATAGTCATAGCACCCAAATAAATTCATAACTTACATTTCCCAAATGTCTGCTTTATGTTGGCATGGTTTTTAAGATTCCATATATTTTACTAGAATGTTATGAGGCTCAGAATTTGGGTGCCATTTTTCACATTTTTTGTAAAATCGCCAAAACCCGTATTTAGATGGACCTGCTGAACTTCTAATTGACACTGAGAGGCCTAAATAATAGCGAGACTCATAAATTATTATTCCCATTATGGAAACTACACCCCTCAACGTATGAAAAAACACTTTTAAGAAGTTTGTTAACCCTTTAGGTGTGTTATAGGGGTTAAAACAAAATGGAGGTGCAGTTTGCAAATTGTAATATTTTTTCGCAATACACTCATTTTGGGTGGAAAATTAAACATTTACAATGAATTAAATGGCCGGGCATAGAAGGGAAGGAGGTGCCATGCAGATCAGATTTGCTATGTCACATTGTACAGGCTATAATTTTTTTTCTTTTTTTAATGTGGACCTATAGGGCCTTATTTCTTTTGCCACATGAGATGCACTTTTCTGGTACGTAATTTTGGGGCATCTATAGCTTATTGGTGAGATTTTATTAAAGGGGTTATCCGGGTTTTAAAAATAACTGAGGCCCGGGCTGGGGTGGGCTAGTTAAACATAATAAACATCTACTTACCTCGTCCGGCGCCGCCGATGTCCTGCTCCGCGGCCGGTTTCACTACAGGGGCGCACAGGGAGCTTCCAGCCGGCCGGAAGCTCCCATCCGACACCATCTCTCAGCGCTTACAACGCTGAGAGATAGGGACGGATAGGAGGAGCCGGCCACATCCTGGACCGGAAGCTCCATGTGCGCGGCTTCCGTGCCCGCGGCGCGGGACATCGGCGGCTCCGGAGGAGGTAAGTACAAGTTTATTATGTTTAAATATCCCTCCCCAGCCCGGCCATAAGAAATTTTTAAAACCCGGATAACCCCTTTAACTCTTTGTTGGTGGAGGAAATGAAAATCATCAATTTTTAGGAAAATTTTTGTTTTTCTTTGGTCGTTAACCATACCATAAAAAGAGTATATTATTTTTATTCTATGGGTCACCACGATTACGAAAAGACCTCATTTATATAGATTTTTTTATTTTTTCCCATTTTTACTGAATAAAAAGTAATTTGGCAAAAATGTTGTTAATTTTAGCATCACTGTCTTTCATATGCATAACTTTTTTATTTTTCGCCTCACAAATATGTTTAAGGGCTTATTTTTTTGAGAGAAGGTTTTTTTTATTTTAGTGGTCTTATTTTAGAGTGCATAACATTTTTTAAATCACTTTTAAGAGCATTTTTTATAGGGTATTATTGAAAATTATCTTTTTTTTTTTAGCTTTTTGGATTTTTTTTTTACGGGGTTCACTTTGCGGATCTAATAATGATTTTGTTTTATTATACAGATTGTTACGGTCGCAGGGATACCAAATATGTGGGGGTTTTGTGTATTTTATTCAGTTGTACTGAATAAAAACTAATTTGGAGAAAATCTTGCTCATTTTAGCATCACCATATTTTCATATGCATAATTTTTTTATTTTTCGGCGGACAAATCTGGTTAAGGGCTTATTTTTTGCAAGAAGAGTTGCTCTTTTGAGTGGGCTTATTTTAGAGTGCATAACATTTTTTAAATCACTTTTTAGAGCATTTTTTATAGGGTATTAATTAAAAATGATGCGTTTTTTCTCCAGCGTTTACCGTGCGGGTCCAGTAATGATTCTGTTTTATTATACAGATTGTTACGGACACGGCAATACCAAATATGCGGGGTTTTTTTGTGTTTTTTATACTTTATTAAGTGTTTTTATGGGAAAGTGACATTTTAGGGGCTTATATTTTAATGTATTTATTTTTTATTTATTCTAATGTGTAGTGTTTTTCACTTTTTTTTACTTATACATACTTGAACTTAAGCCAGTGATGCTCTGATCGCTGGTTCAAGTTCAATACACTGCTCTACAATACTATTTTATTTTAGAGCAGTGTAATCTGTCTGGCATGCTTGCGCATGCTCAGACACTTTACAGTCAGACCTGGGCAGCTCCGGGGCACATGGAGACCGGGCAGCTCCGGGGCACATGCCAGTCCTCGGAGCTGCCCAGAAGTGGATTGGATCCCCTGGTAAGCGACGCGGGGGATCCGATCCATAGCGCAAACACCCTTACACGCCATGGTCATGCTTGACCGCGGCGTGTAAGGGGTTAACAACCGTGCTCGGAGTCGGCTCTTATCACGGGTGTTAGCGCAGGCTGTCAGCTGTGATAGACAGCTGACAGACGCTGCTTCTGGTGCCGGCTCTGTTCGTGAGCCGGTGCCAGAAGCAGGACGTTATAGCACGTCCCCGTGCGCTTAGCATGTAGCCCCGGGGACGTACTATAACGTCCTGGTGCGTCTAGGGGTTAAAGGATAAGGATTGTACACACTAACAAACTGGTGTCTGCCTCCTCTGATAGCATCTACTCTTCTTTTAGCTTGTTATGCCCTGTTTTTTTTTACAAAAAAAAAAGGCTTTTAAATTATGCAAATTAGCCTGCTCAGGCTGCACAGGCCTGCACCTGTGCAGCTCCGGCTTCAGAGCAGTGACCACACAAGCGCGGGCGGCAGGTTTGTCGGACGAGGGCACGCAGCTACGAGGAGCTGAACGCCGAAGATTGTGGGTAGGAGGAGTAAAGAGGCTACTCGGGCGCGGAGTATCCGCACCGTGTAGCCTCAGCAGCGGCTACTCCAAGCCCCAATAGCCTCATAACAAAATTTACATAATAAAAGTTATCAAAAAAGTGCAGGGTCGTGAGGATTAGCCCTTTAGTTTAGTAGATCATCTAATGTGATTAAAGTCTTAGTCTGGGAATATATAATGACTTTGGCTGTGACTTCTTTCTGGAAGCCAAAGATCACTGTATCACAATTCAAGATGAAAATCAATGCTACTCCAAGGGGTCTTATTGCAGCCACAAATGTGAGCCACAAAACATTTTAGTGGATGGTAAACTTAATTTTTAGTAACCAGAGTCAGGCAGCTGCTGCTAAAGCAAATGAAATTATGGTATGTATCAAGAGAGGAATAGATTCTCATGATAACGATCCCCGTTACAGACTGTCTGACGAGGACGAACTTTGACGCGATTCACGAAGATCACGTGCCAGATATCTTGCATGTGTCGCTTCCCCGATCAGGTCCGCCGGAGTTCACCTTCTTCTTCCTGGTGCATGTAAGTGCTTTGTCTTGTGATGCAATTTGAAAGTTAAATCTTGCATGTAGTCCGAATCAGTCGGATCGTCCGACGGCCCGGCCCACGATTTGTGTTGCATGAAAACCGGCGCGATTGCGACACAAAACGATTGCGTGCCACACAATCCACGGCATGTCGAAAAAAAAACTACGAAAATGCGGCCGCAGGACCCTTAGTAAATAAGCCCCATAGTTTTGCCCTTATACAAATCCCTGGTCAGACCACTCATGGAATATTGTGTACAGTTTTGGGCACCAGCATATAGAAAGGACATAGTAGAACTGGAACAGGTGCAGAGGAGAAAAACCAAGATTATTAGGGGAATGGGGGAACTAGAATACAATGACAAATTACAAAACTTGGGATTATTCAGTTCAGAAAAGACGACTGAGGGGAGACCTCATTACAATGTACAAATACCTGAATGGACAGTACAAGGATCTCTCCAAAGATCTTTTTATACCTCGGCCTGTGACCAGGACAAGGGGGCATCCTCTACGCCTAGAGGAGAGGCGATTTTACCATCACCATAGACAAAGGTTCTTTACTGTAAGAGCAGTGAGACTGTGGAACTCTCTGCCGCAGGAGGTTGTTATGGCAGACTCTATGTACATGTTCAAGAGAGGCCTGGATGCCTTTCTGGAGAGAAAAAATATCACGGGTTATGGGGATAAGACATTTATTTAATTCTTAAAGATTTAGCTTGATGGACTTGCGTCTTTATCCAGCCATATACAGTATACTATGATTATCTTCCCCCTTATTCCACACCATTCCATGGAGGGGTGCGAAGGCGGCCATGTAATGTAGCTATAACCTCTGCTCGTTTAGGCACAGGCTATTGTACAATTATAGGCCAGGCAAGGCCCGGTGTAGAATTGTCCGCCCGCACAGCCAGCCAACGGATACATCTAAAGGTCGCTAGGATTAAAATGTATTGAAATATCCACAGTTTCATGTGGTCTTGTCTGAAAAATTAGATTGTAAGCTCTTTTGCTTCCACCTCTACAGAGTAGATAGGCGATATGTACACAACAGATATTTCATTATATCTTGAATGATCAGCAGTGGAAACATCTTGACACTGTCTGGGTCCTCCCTGCTATCAACCACGGCTCGTGTCACAGAGTTATACTGATAAAAGAAAGGAATCTGTTCATATTGACAATGTAAACATGAGCCAATATACATACGTTACTGCCTGTGTAGGCTCAGAGCTGAAGGAGTGTAAGCAGTCAGCCATTAACTCTCCTAACACCCATTCTGCCCTCATCAGCACAGCATACGACTCAAATTCATATTTAAAGAAGCTTTATTGGCAGGACCAAATACCAGTTACTAACTTTCCTAGAGGTCAATTTCTTGGGTTTTTTGACAGCAGACGGAGAGAACTTAAAAATGTTGAGGAATTAAAATGCAAAGTTACTTAGAAAGTTGTTAACCTATTTATTAAACAACGACGTGTCCTATCTTTCTACAGAAAAAGGCGCAGTGCGCGGTGTTTTCCTATGGAGAGGGGCGGGGGTGAGCAGCGCTCATCCCCTGCGCCAATGTATGCCCGCCGTACTACAGTATACATGGTGTGTATGTAGCCTTAACAACACAAAACCCTGGCTGCCCAGTATAGTAGCTCTATATGAACAATCCGTTAGGTACAGAGCAGAAATAGGTTCATGATGGCTAATATGAGCCAACAGAAAACATGAGGATTCATAATAAACATTGCATATAAGATGAGTGTTGTCCATAGCAATGTACACAGGATGCTTCTGATTGGTTCCCCTTGTGACGCTGCTCTTCTTCTGCTGTAATTATTTTTTGGACATTTTGATAGATAAAGCTCCTGTCTCACCTCCCTATTGGTTACAATTAGGCAGCAGATTGCTCAGCATTGATGGCTATGGAGATAAATGTGCAGCAAATTACTATTCTAATTAAAGCGACCGGGACGGTGCTGAGCCATCACTACAGCCAACTCTCTCTCACATCTAATGAGCAACTTAACGTAGATGTAAATTGAGTGGTTGTGTTATAGTGTATCAGTATAAATGGTAACTCCTGACTTCCCTATAGGCCATTAGGAACATTAGCGAGCAAATTTCAGGCAAACCGCCGGGTGCGGAGAGGTAATGGCTGGTGGTGGAGGAAGCACTACTATGTTCACCTGCAACATTCACATAGTTTTTCTGGCTTAGCTTTGACCGCCAGTGCAGACACCTGCTGGATCCATTAGAAGGCCTAAGGGGGAGGGGTAGGGGTGCGTTCTTGGTGCGTTTACAGTTTTCCAAGCTGCTTATAGCTCCACATATGAAGAAAACCAATTCAAAGCAGTTAAATTAATGGTAAACATGCTAAAATACATGCTTCTTCAATGTGTTTAAACATGCACCGTGTGACCACACTCTAAGACTCTAGGGGGGGGGGGGGGGGGTGGCATTTATTCTTATTTTTCTTCCTGCTTTTTTGAAACATTTTTTGGCGCATTGCAATTTTTGCGCCTTTTTTGGAGACATTTTGAAATGTGCGTTGGACATTTGTTTATTGTCAGTAAGACACATTTTCTTCTATTCTAAATGTTGCAAATGACATTTTTCGTTTTAAATTGTCTCAAATTTGTGACTTTTTTTGCGCAAAAAACTCCAGATCAAACCATACTTAAGAAAAACTTGGAAAATGGAAAGAAGTGACTTAAGACATTTGTAACAAATGTCTCAAAAAGAGAAAAGAAAAAAAACATTTAACACAAGGAAAAAGTGGGATTGATAAATTACCAAAGACAAAAACTAGCCAAAATAAAGAGAGATAAGATAAATGACCCCCTAGGTGTATCCTAGGCGGATGCCGGAGGGGCGGGGTGTCCATCGTACGCATGGTAAATCTCTCCCATTTTGTATTATTAAAGAAGTATTCCAGTGCTTATAGCCCATGGCAGCCATAGACAATATGTGCATGAGGCCTAACATTACATTTACATAAATGCAATGTAAACGCAATAACACAATGAAAATCGTTTAACTTTAGTTTGGAAATTTATTACGGTCTTTTGTTATTGTGAGGGGGAGATGGTTAGGGGCTTCATGGATTCATTGAAAATCAAGCATATGACTGGTTTTTTTTTTGTATTGCAGATAGGACACAAATTTGCACATTTTTGGTTTGCAAAGGGGTTTGCCAGCAGTTTTGACCATTTGGCTGTTACCCTGGAAACATGTATAACCATACTTTTGCACGTTTAGTGACAGTAGGACTGAAAAATGTGTAATATATATATTAATATATATATTTCAGGATTGCAGCTGGACTTTGGCCAAGGAGGTGCACTCATATGTAAGATAACTTCACTGAACACAAGTCCTTCTGCTCTGCTAAGAGTCACTGTTGTAGCAGTCTTCTACTTCAATACCTAAGTTATTTAGATTGGAGGGACTGTGCTGTATCAGAGTCCAGCTACAATCCTGGAATATAAATGCTAGGTATTTATTCACAGCTGTCCAGAGCTTCCACCAAACACCATCTTCGATTGAGGGTGTGGACACATGTGGCATTTACATTGCGCAGCCTGATCGCTTATGTATTTCCATTGAAATACATGCAATTCTCAACAGGCCTTGCCCCCGGGTGTTTGCGTTGCTTTTCTAAACGCATGGTAAACGCAGCCTCAAGCATATTCCTTTCCCACTGTCCATTATGAAAGTCATTACAGCCACATGGACAAAAGGTTTGGGTACTGGAGTAAAGCTCTTTCTATTGGTGGATCAGTTAATTGGTTAGATGTTTGGCTGATCTGGTACCCTCTGATCTGAGGACAGAATATTTATTGGAAAGTACAAAGAAAAGTTGTTGTTTTTTTAAATTTAGTTTTCCCCCACTTCTTTAGAGCTTCGGTACCACTTGGCTAGCTCTGATTCAGAACATCTCCAGACATTTGTACTGTACTTAACCTAAACATTTTTGGCAAAGTGACTGTGCTCTTTTAAAGTTGAGGCTTATAATATCAGATAGCTCTAATCAAGCAATTCTCGATCTAATGGATCTAACCTTTAAAAGTAAGCAAGTGCACAAAATGCTCCAAAAAGCACAGAGGGTCATAGGAGTCACTTGTGGAAGTAAAAACCTGCCATCTAGTGGTGACATGGAAAATTACAACGTGCCATGTTTCTAGTTTTAAAAAGAAAGATTCACCTCAATTGGTTATTGAAGAAAGTCTGATGATATTTGCTGCTGCTACTTCTTTAACTGGGGGTTCTGCAGGTTTAGCGCCCACACTAGGCACAAGTAGAAGAGGTTTAGTCCTTTAAATAAGATATCCATTGGACTATTACTTTAATAAAGTAATCATGCACGTGTCACAAAAGCAAAACCCTGTTTATTAATAGCATCCAGCCAGTTACAAAAATACAAAATATATTTTCACATGGTCTATGTTACACAGTGCTGAGTTCTTTTTAACATCCATATACCCTGGAGAGAGGGCCATACATACACACAGCTCGAGGGCTCCATGTATAAGAACCTAAACAAAGATCTCCATATAAACCCATCACACTCAGGGGCAAGTAAGAAATGCAGGGATCTGACTGGTCTCAGGTCACCACATACCGTATGCCCTATATCAATAGGAGGAATGGACTTAATAAATAACACTCGGTGTATGTGACATCGTGTCAGACGTTTACCAGTATAATAATGTAGTACAAACCAAAAAACGATGTAATATACACAATACTATCAAGTAGTGGGTAAACCGTATTGTCCCTTATAGATTTCCCAGTTATATTAATTACAGGAGTCCTGTAATTAATATAATAAACTTGCTTGGAAAAGTTTTCACATTATTACCATCTCATGAGATTGTTTATGGAGGGAACAGTAGATTGAACCAGAACTAAATCTCAAATGATTGTATACAGGGGATGAGGTGCTACAAGAGGGGTGGGCAGGTTGTTGGGGACCCCTACAATTCCATTTTAACCAAAGCCCTTTACATTTTGTGTGCCACAAAGCAGTGGTTGAAGCCGGGTCTACAATACCATCTACTTGAAGCTGTATTGTATGGTGGATATTGATGGTGCATGGATTGGACATGTAATACTTGATAAGAAGAGAACCTGATTCTTGAACCTCAATATATACCTACAATGAAGCGCTATATGTAGTTAACTTCACTGATCAGCTGCCGTTGGCATATTGTAGCCATATACTATCAATGTCCATATTGTTCTAAAAAGGGCTTCCCAAATTAGCTCAGTGGCCAATAGGAAACCTCTACAGGCTTGAAATACTTATTTATAGTACTGATCTGGTTCTTTGTCCGAAAAGCAGCAGAGAAAAGATGCTGTGCTTAACCTATAACAAATACCCCTATAGATGCAGATGTCTGTCTCTTTAAAAGAATCAGCCTGCTTTACGGCAACACTACTATAGTAAACCTAAAAGTCTAAATTTTAAAGTCTAAACATTACATGGTAAAAGAAAGCAGTAGCATAGGGAATAGTAAAATGGGCCCAACAGCTTAAATAGCACCCAAATAATGAAGCAGGATTGTAAGATGGTGGCACAATGTCCCTGGATTCCCCTCGGCATCCAATAAAACATTGCAGCATGTATAGATCTCATATAATACGTCCTCGCTAAACATTATGGATTGTGAAGCCATTGGTGTAATGTGGACATCCAACATACAAGTGTCTCAGAAAAATGGTCCGAGACTACAACACCCAGCATACAGCTAGGTGCATCACTGATTAAACAGACTTAAGGTTCATTTCTACACGGACACCTGTTGTATGTATACCTTACATAGCTAATTGTTATAATAGCATTTTACTTTGCTGAAAGAACACAGAACGCTCAATGTGCTGTCAGTACAGACAAGACGTGATGTAGACAGGAGCCTCCAGGGCTTGTATATAGCTACAATGACACATACAACACACAGATACTGGAGTCTGACAATCTCTTCTGGAAGCCTCTGCCATGTATCAGTCAGTAGGTCCAGTCTCATCAGGAAGACACAGGAAGAAGGCGGCATATCTCTGCCAGGAGTGAAGACTATCAACGGGGGGGTCGGTCTGAGAACTGGAGCAGACGTCTCGTCTATGGGAATGAAACGCGCCGCAGCTGCTGTTCTACTGCCAGGTTCAAGGGACTTGTCCTTTACTAACTGCAAACAGAAAACAACAGCTCAACTTAGAAATGTCTAAAGTAACTAATAATGAGATACTACTAAGTTTACTATTATTATTCTTCACTGAGGAAAGAAGCTTCTCTGTGGGGCACATGTATCATAAGTCTGGCTTTCTCCGTCTTTTTTGTTGGGACTTTTTTTTTTTTAAAGTCCCAACTTTCACAACTGGATTCGGGTGATAGCTAACAAAACACTGCAGAAAACTAGACAATGGTGAACTTTGAAGGGAGACTGTTTTAGCACAAGTACCACAAAAAGTCTCAAAAAAAAGTCTCGCCAAAATCTTTGATACATGTTTCCCAGTGTCTTGTTTCTGCCTCAATCATTTCAACCATGATTCACACTTTCCATAAGTAGAGAAAAATTCCCTTAATGATTCTGCTCTCTAAGGAGATTGATGTATCGAGTGACTGTAAATAGTCATTAGACATGTTATCAGGTTACTTTATTTCTCAGTGTATACAGAAACCTGATTTACACATACTGCTTAAAAAATTCCACCATGTGGAATCTCATGGTAGATTCCTCCTGCCCATCTCTGCCCGAATATGTAATTTAATAATCCTGGAAGCTAACCTGTTAAAAACTTTATTTTGGTAATATGTAAATTAACTGCAGAGGCTACTGGGGCGTGGAGTGGCCTTAGCTCCCAGTGCCCGACCAGGCTAGTACACACCCCAGTAGCCTCTGCAGTTAATTTACATATTACTAAAATAAAATTTTTAACAAGAATGGTCAAGCTCTAGGTCTCACCACATCCTGACCAGCAAATTATAGAGCAGGTCCTATTCCTTCCCGGATTTGCATTGCTGCTGTCCAGCTCCTATGGAGATGACAGTGATGAGGAGTGCTCATCCCTTCCATCGCCAACAGGCTGCAAACTTCCCCCAGTTTGTAGCCCATATTAAGCACATGACCATTTACACTTTGCCGGATACATTGCCTAATACAATGTAGAAACTAAAAATGTTATTTCAGTTCTGAAGAGTTACCTGTTACAAATGACAATCAAAACTAGGAATTAGGATTTTCCAAGTCGTTTTCGTAGGTTTTCCTTTGAGCGATCGCCCCCTGCAGCCTCCCCATCCTCCTCTTGATCCTCCTCCTCCTCTTCCATTTCTTTAAGTAGTCTTGCTGCTTCAGGAGAAAGATTTTCTGAAATAACAGAAGTTGCAGAACTCAGTGAGCTCCCGCATAGCCAGAGCCCGGTTATGGATCCCCGAAAACACAGACCAAGTTTCTCAAAATGAACAAGGCCATAAGAAGTGAATGTTTTAGGTGCTGGATGCATTTAATTTAATGATGTCCAGTGATGGAGATAGGTCACAATGATGTTGTGTGGCAATCCGCCCTTGAAGACTGTGGACCTTTGAATAAACCTTGCATGACCGCAAGTATATACTTAGAATAAACTGTTTCTGGACATACAGTAATTGCCTGGATTTGCCTCACTAATGTGCACAGTGCACCAAACTAATGGAGACTGGCACACAGTCTTCAATTATATGGTGCAACCTGCACGTGCCGAATGCACATAAACTGAATGCAATAGGTTTTTTCTGGTGCACCAAGTTTAACGACCATCCACTACAATTATGGTCGACTTGTTGACAAACATGGTCGCCGGTACGAATGCACACCGGAACACCACTTTAGGTGTTAAGTATTGTGCCGTGGCTGAAACATTGTAGATATGTGAAAACTACGCTAGAATACTGGCGCAGAGATATTTATAAATGTGGGCCAATGTAACTTGTGCTCTTCATTTTCCAGCAGGCAATTGTATCAGGAAGGGAGAGAACATTATGGAAAAAAGTAAGTAGACAATGAATCACTTTGCTCTCAAATATAACAAAGATTCTTAAATGCACTTTCATCACTGCAAATTTTTCTGAAAAATCAGGGGCCGTTTAAAATGCATCTAACATTTCAGCAAACTTTGCAGGAATAAGTAAGAATCTTGTTCTAACAAGATGGAATTCCCCACAAAAAAATAAGAATGGGAGGCAGATTAGTTGGGGAGCTCTTATAAGTTGCTCTTAAGTTATTAGAGTTTGCTTCTAAGGGATGACAGCACTGTATTAGATTATTTCCCGAGCTCCAATTGCTTCTCATTTGTACCGTATTTAGGACTATAAGGCGCACAAAAAAATCCTTTGTTTTTCTCAGAAATCAAAGGTGCACCTTATAGTCCAGTGCGCCTTATATATGAACCATACTTACAGACAACACTCCTTGAACTGTGCACAGGTCTGCCACCTGCTGGTCATTCATCCTTATAATCAAGTGCGCCTTATATATGAACCTAGATATTTTAGAAAGCATTTATTGATGTAGCGCCTTATAATCCGATGCGTTTTATAATCCGGGGCGTTTTATAATCTGAAAAATACGGTACTAGACCTGAGGTCTCCTGGAGCTACTGATGCATCATAAGCACTTACTAGGATAGGCGAATCCTTGAGGCCGTTGTCTTTTTGTTGGACACAGATAATCTGCAATGAATACCAGCACCTGCAGAAAAAAACAGATTAATAATCTATTCAGGCTGTCAGATAAGCCCTTTCCCTTCTAGTAACCCTATTGCATGATTTCTTATGAGTAAACACAGTGTGCGGAAAACTGCAGTAAAACCAGGCCCCTCGGTAACTGGAAAATGTGGGGGATATTTATCAGGACTTCTATGACACTTTTCTGGCATACAAAGCTTGAAATTATTGCAATTTGTGGTTGTACTGCCAGGAATTGCAATTATTCCCCCCTTACACCATCTCCAAGCCAAGTGGGCATGGAGGAGTGTGAAGAAGGGTGTACCTAGTGGTGAAGTGGACCGATGCAGCATGTTCCTACCCCCACTCCTTCGCCCTAGCTAAAGCCTGAACAAATTCACACCCGAAAGGTGCAGGTTAAACGTTGGGAACATCATACAATGGAGCACATAGCTGAATTCCCCCTAGGGCAGTGATGGCGAACCTTTTATAGGTCGAGAGCCCAAATTGCAACCCAAAACCTGCACATTTTTTGTAAAGTGCCAATACAGCAATTCAAGCAGCAACTTATTGCAATCTTCTTGCTCAGTGCTGTACCACAGCTTTCAATGGGCCAGAGGGCATCAATATCTTTGTCAGAACGAGAGGATATTTGGATTGCAATTGGAGCTTCCGTGGACAGACCCCCGGAACAGGAAGATTCAGGGGTCGGACACAAGGAGCTCCAATGATAACATGACCCTATCCCCACCTCCTCTCTTCCTGCAGTCTTAGGTAGACCGGGATGCTTCATAGACTGCAGGAGATTCCCTGTCTGGCGAACTCTACCATGGGACAACAGCCTGAGTGCCCACTGAGAGGGCTCTGAGTGCCACCTCTGGAACCCGTGCCATAGGTTCGCCGCCACTGTCCTAGGGGATCCTGTGTAGGGATATTTTGGACCCGAGTGTTAAGGACCTGCAGCTAGATATGCCACTTGTGCAGCAGGAGCACCCTATAGAAGAAGTGTCATAATTTCTCTCATATTTATGGCTCAACCAATATTTCTCATATTTAAATACAAGAACCCACCATATGCATATGGTAGCATTGTCAAATATTACATTTTAGCAGGATGTGAGTGTTAAGGATAAGAAGGTTACAGGGGTCAGACCACTTCCATGCCTAAGGATAAGCCATTAATAATCATTTCTTGTGCAACCCCTTTAATATGTGAACCTGCTATGAAGCTAAGAATATTTACTAACAAATAAAAATACTTACTAACAGGTAAAATACTTCTACTAAACAGATGAACAACTTACCAGCCCCAACATCAGACCGAGAAACAGGGTCATTAATCCAAATACGATGTAAGACCCCCATACAGGAAGGCCAATGTCTTCCACAAAATAGTTGTGACAGTACTGGAAAGAAATACTCAGTTAGAACATGTAGAGTCTCATAAAGGCTTCATCATAGCAGTCTCTTCTGTATTAATAACGCCCAATCCTAAAAAAGACTGCTACTGATACATGCTCTACTTATATTATTCTGTTTTTAACAACTCTGATTTCAGTTTGCTTTGCTTATAACTGGAGGCTGAAAATGAATATACTGGACCAATCTTATAGATGAAGGTTTACAACCTGGACTGGAGACCGATACATTAAAGGACATCTACCACCACATTTAGGGGTGGTAGACTTTTCCCAAATGCTTGCTCGTTACCTTAAAGAGTATCTGTCAAACCCCCCCCCCCAAAAGACCCCCACCAAATATGTCCCCCATAATCCTCCCCCAGCCCTATTCTAGCAATGACAATTTTTTTTTTTTTAATTTCAGTTGGCAAGCTGTTGGCATGAATACGACTGCCAGGGGACAAGATACGGGGATCCATAACAACTAACTTGCCAACCTAAATGTTTTTTAAACAATGTCATTGGTAGAATAGTATTTAGAGAGGGTGGTGTGATCGAATGGCGCACTTTTTATTGACGGTCTACAAGTCACAACGTGTTTCGGGCGCAAGGACCCCTTTATCAAGTGAAAAAGACTGGATGGCTAACCTAGGATACATAGATCGCTCAATCAATTGCTTATATAGCTAGTAATGTGTCCCAAAGGAAACAATACTAATAAAATGGTTATTACCTGATGCCACAGGTAATGGATGAACTCTGAGGGCATTGGTAGAATAGGGCTGGGGGAGGATTATGGGTTACATATTTGGTGGGGGTCTTTTGGGGGAGGGGGGACTCCTGCTGGCATGCTCCGGGCCATCTTCATCATGAAATATCGACTTATGCAGACGAGCCGGAGGCGCTCGCTGACCGGCTAGCCGAGCGCCTCCTGGCTCAGTCGGAATCTAACTTATTCACGCCCCCTTCTGTTTGCCTTCCCCCATGTAGGCTGGCCGCAAGTGCTGCAGATGTATAAGTCGATATTTCATTATAGAAGACGGCCCGGAGCATGCCAGCAGGAGTCCCCCATCACCACTAAGGTAACGAGAATCCGTTTGGGGACAGTCTACCACCGCTACAAGTGGTGGTAGATGTCCTTTAAAGAGGACCTTTCACCACCCCAGACTTCCCAAACTGAACATACCATAAAGCAGGCTCTAGCATCCTGATTCTGGGGCACTTGGAATTTTCCTTCTAGCCCCCTCTGTTCCAGAGATATGACCCCCTGGATCTGACGATTCTGAGGTCTGTATGGTCAGAAAGGAGGAGCTGCAGCACGGGTGGGGGTGTGTGAGTATGCTAAAATCTTCTGACAACATCCAATCAGCATCGGATGGTGTCAGATGAGAGACTCCTTTGTATTGGGGTGAGCGCGCGCCGAGCAGCGGCTGCACGCTCCCGGCATCATGTGTCTGCAGTGCGCACAGCTGCTTGTCCCTGGCAGCACACGGAACACAGCGTGATCTTGCGATATCACGCCGTTTTCCAATCTAAAAGCGCACCCGGCACTGCAGACACATGATGCCGGGAGCGCAGCCGCTGCTCGGCGCGCGCTCACCCCAATACAAAGGAGTCTCTTATCTGACACCATCCGACGCTGATTGGATGGTGTCAGAAGATTTTAGCATACTCAACCCCCCCACCCGTGCTGCAGCTCCTCCTTTCTGACCATACAGACCTCAGAATCGTCAGATCCCGGGGGTCATATCTCTGGAACGGAGGGGGCTAGAAGGAAAATTCCAAGTGCCCCAGAATCAGGATGCTATAGCCTGCTCTATGGTATGTTTAGTTTGGGAAGTCTGGGGTGGTGAAAGGTCCTCTTTAATGTAACCTCTCAGGACAGGACAGAGGTTTAAGCATCTGTTGTCTTTAGCTCATAGTACCAGGTGTTCAAAATATTAAAAGAAAAACTGAATATACGTACCCGAATCCAGACTGACAGCTGGAACAATGTAGACATGCCGCTCATTCTACAGGGAAGCACAAGATGGGATATGTTATATTGTGTATATTGTCCAGCTGAAACATAGCGGCATAATGAAATGCTGAGATTGGTGGTGGTGTCACACCAGGCACTCCTCACTATAGGCTGTAACAGAATCGTGAGCGGACTTCTCCGTCCAATGTGTAGTGGTTGTGCAGTACGGCTTTCATTCCCTTCCATATGAACAGACAATAGACCTGTAGAAGAGCTACAGAACGGACAAACACATCTACTTCCATCAGCTTTGAAGTGGGGGTATATGTGGCTGCACCCCTACCAATCTCATATGGTCACATATCCAATGCAAAAGTCACTTTTATGTTGGGCATAAAAAAAAA
This sequence comes from Engystomops pustulosus, assembly GCF_040894005.1. NCBI lineage: Eukaryota > Metazoa > Chordata > Amphibia > Anura > Leptodactylidae > Engystomops > Engystomops pustulosus. The sequence continues at coordinate 59,754,446 of NC_092417.1, read as the reverse complement.
CCTTTAACTCCTTCAGGACTCTGTCCTTTTAGTTTTTAATTTCCATAACTTTTTTCTGATTACAGATATGTGAGGTTTTGGTATCTACAGGATGAATAGTACTTTTTAGTAGTGCAATTCAATATTCCATATAATGTACTGGAAAGCTTTAAAAAAAAAAGTAAAAAAAAAAAAAAAAACATTTGCAGCAGACTGCATTTTTACTGCTTTCATTGTGCCGTCCAAATGACACCTCCCTTTTATTTACTTTTATTAAGTTTTATAAAGTTGTAGTAGATTTTAAATAAATAAATAATATCTTTTGTGCAAAAAATAAAAAAAAATTGACATTTTGTAAAATTTTACATTTCAGAGAATGGACCTGTGTGATCAGCCATCCAAGATGGTGGCCCCCAACTGGCAGGAATTAACAGCTTAAGGCTGGATTCACACGACCGGTGCCCGCCGTACCGTAGCACGGTACGCACACAGCAGCGCGCGGGGAGAGGAGGAGGGGGAGAGCGCTGCTCACCCCCGCCCCTCTCCATAGGGATATATGGCGCACGGCGCCTTTTGCCCTGAAAAAATAGGACAGGTCCTATTTTTTCATGGGGTACGGAGCCGCACGTGTGCGGCACCGTACCGCTCCCGTAGGGTGCCACGTGCCCATTGCCGTCTATGGGGGACGTATATACGTTCCCCTTGCGGTCGTGTGAATGCAGCCTAACTGTTGCAATCAGTCCTAGCGCCAACTGTGGCAGGAATTATGCAGTGGACAACAACCTCTGAAGCACCAAGACGTTATAGTAGATCATGGCGAGTGAAGGTGTTACGTTTTTAAGTTGGTGATGAGAGGGATTGGCGACTCATTTGGAAATAAAGCGACAACAAACAGAGAAATTCAAAGGTAGAAAACAAATAAAATAATAAAATACAGATTTGACAACTTGCATGAGTTTATGGATTACTTTCACAGCGAGTTAAGCAAAGTAAAGCCCAATAGTAAATGAGAAAGCAAGCGCTTCTTTTAGTGATCTATGAGAAAATAGATCCTACCAATAAAAGCTTAAAACATGTCAATAACACATAAAAAGTTTCAGAAAATTACAGGTATATTTTATATGGTTTGGTTTTAGTTCAGAATAAAAAAGACTGACCCTGGACAAAATCCATTAAAGGGAACCTGTCATCAGAAATTGACCTAATAAACCACTACCAGTATGTTGAAAAGCAGCCAAACGCCTTCTTTATCATGCATCTTTCATGACCCAGTGTGGTGGGATCATTAAGAAAATCTACTTTGAAGCGAGATGTAAATTGGTTGTATAAAGTCAAGGAGGCGGAGATTTAACCACTGAAGTCTAGCTCTCTCTTCATCAGAAAGCCCCCATCACTATAATTGATGCCCCTGCATCAATAAACATCCTTAATCAGGTCTCCTGAAGTCCGATGCATGAGGTCAGTCACAGAGAAGAAGGATTTGTGCTTCCCATTTTGACTTCAGTGTTGAACTCTCCTCCTCCTTGACTTTATACAACCAATTGTATTGGATGATGCCATTAGACTGTGCCATGAAAGAAACAGTAACTAGAAGGTATTGGACTGCTTGACAATATTATGGTAGTGGGTTATTAGGTCAATTGCTGATGACAGGTTCCCTTTAAGGTTTGCACTGCACTGCACCCCCCCCCCTACACAAGAGACTTCTATCTACTTACAACAGTGAATCTGGGCTAAACCATGAGGACACCGGTTCTATCGACTCCCATTCCTTTTCATTGACAAAGTTGATGAAGTCCTTGTGCGTCCTGGACCCTTGGTACTTCCGAAAAATGCCATCTTTACAACTACATAAAACAGACAGAAAGTAAGAAATGGTTATAAACCTCAGCTTAGCTACTTAGGGTCCAATAGTAACTCCTGTCTCCGGACCCTGTGGAGGATTTTCTTATGTCAGAACCAACCCCCAGCATCAGAGGAAATGGCTGGACGGCATGATACGCTGCTCTAGGGATGCATCAACATCTGCATATAGCTGAGGAGCCCCCCTTTAAGCAGAGGCCCTGTATTTACATACATTTATATGTGCCCTTTACTTCCAGGACTATTTGTGCTTCCAGCTTCATTTGTAAATTGATATATCAACCTTGGAGGATACTGCAGAACTTGCCAAACAGGTCTGACCTTTCCATTGAATGAAATACTACTGATCCTGAAGAGACTGGCACAGCGGGCACACTGCCAGGGCCTGGAGACACTGAACAGGAACAATAATGTTTACAGAGAGATTATCCTCTGTTAGGAAGATGATACCAACATTCACTGCCACAATGACTGTATACAGGAAGCCTACAACATAGTAGTATATATGTATCGAGTCATCCTCCTCAATGACTGTATACAGGAAGCCTACAACATAGTAGTATATATGTATCAAGTCATCCTCCTCAATGGCTGTATACAGGAATCCTACAACACCCCCCTCTAGTAGTATACAGGTGGTCACCTAATTAAGGACACCCGACTTACAGACAATCCCTAGTTAAAGACGGACCCCTCTGCCCCCTGTGACCTCTGGTGAAGCTCTCTGGATGCTGTGATATAGTCACAGACTGCAATGATCAGCTGTAAGGTGTCTGTAATGAAGCTTTAATAATAATCCTTGGTCCCATTACAGATAAAAAATTTTAAACTCTGATTTCTGGGAGAGCAATGACAACTGCACCCTCCCTGAAGAACAACTGTGCGTCCGAGAGAGTGGACATAGCAGAGCTGCGAGCGTCTGAGTGAGTGGACGTGGCAGAGTTGTATGTGTTTGTGTGTGACTAAAAGGGAATTTTGATTTGGCGTCAAACATATTTTTCCTTTTTTTTTTTGACTAAATCTGGGGTGCGCCTTGTGTTCCGAAAAATAGGTCATTATGTTAATCGACTTATGTTTTTGTCCCATTACAGGATACCACATACAATTATTTACTACCATTGCAGTGAAGTAATGCTGATGGTAAAGGAGAAGAAACCCCTGTCTTTTCTAAACCCCTTAGCAGGACTAGGCGATTTTAGAGATTTTTGGGTTAAACAAAAAGACAATTCTCAGTCTTCCTATGAATGCCCTCATCTCTCTAGAGTCAGGGAGTAGGAGCACTCCTTATGCAGAGATTTTAATATATTTAAGAGTGTAATACGTATTGCTGGACCATACATCTAACACACCAGGTGTACGTTCAGCCTCTATGTCACCGAGCCTATCTGGACGCTGGTACTCACTGATATATGGTTGGCAGTGCAGTGATGATAAAACGACCACTCAGACCTGTGAAGACAAAAAAAAATAAAAGAAATAAAAACCTTTCCATGCAGGATGAAATTACTGTACAGAAAGGGGTGTATTACACAACTCCCCAAAGCCACGCTGCTTCCTTCCTGATGGGGAATGTCACAAGTTCTGGCAAACTGAAGATAATAAAAAGTAAGAGACCTTCCACGCTGCATGACTCTTGTATGTGCACCCATAGCTTCCTAGGGCATCTATGTTTTTTTACTTATACAGGCATGAACCTTATACCACATATCTAATACTGTGAACCCCATATACCACAACATGGAAGATGACGGAAGAGGATTCCTAATAACTCTTTTTACCACTCGGACAATCCATTTTCATACTGATCGGTTGGGTCAGGTTAGTCCAAAAGAGCAGCAGCGGATACTCCCAGAGGCCCAGGTCTGGCGAATGTATGAGTACACAATCTGTACGGGAAGCAGAGAAAGATGTCTTGTTACAATGTCATTACCTGGCTGTGCCGTGACGTCCACTTTGGCGATGTTCACATTGAGATCATCTCCCCATTCTGCAAACTCCTTCCATTCCGGCTGCAGCTTCTGACAAGCAGGACACCAGGGGGCATAGCTGCAGGGCAATACCACTCTTAGTAAAGGAAGCTACAGGTCCTGAGCGATGAGTTATGACCATTCTAATACAAATATTCATCATTAGCTACATTTCTGCTTCTCAGTACATTTAAACAGACCTAATCCTTTGCACATCCTAGTAAATCCACCATCAAAACATGATAAACTTTATTATCCACGACCACCTTCTTTCCTAAAATCAACTTTTACATTCATGCTAATAAGCCAGAAGGGCTCTGGGGGCGTTGCCACTGCCCCTCAGTGCTGCAGATTCACAGGTTCTTACCATGAGCAGAATATATCTCACCTTCCCCCCTGCTCTTTCCCTCCTCCCTCTGCCTGTGTAATCTAGCAGGAGGAAGTGCAATGGGAGGGGAGACCTGCTTGGCTCATTGTAACAGCCCTGGAGGCTCATTAGAAGGAGGTCATGGATTACAAATATAAGAAGGTTACCACAGGCACGGTGCCTGGATCTATGAGTAAGGGTCCCTGGTTTATCATTCTTGATTTTCAAGATTACCTTTAAAGCCAGATTCTCCATTGTGTCTATACATTATAGTAACCCTAGGTGTGTACACCGGAGCAGGGCGGGCACCCATGGATGACACATGCTGCATTCCAGCTATAAACCTGTCAGTGGTTGTCAGGGAAATGCTGCAATCATGTGATTTGTAAAGCGCTGCAAGATTTGATGGTACTATATAAATAAAGATTATTATTATCATCACGGGTTAAGGAAAATTGTGCACATTCGGTAGCTATGATCTAGCTTGATTTATAATCACACCTAGTCACAAGATATACACAAGACATGCATAAGTGTGTCAATAACCCATAGACTTATGACTTGTTTAGCACGTTAGAGGCAGTTTATACAGAGGGGATATACAGCTCTGCATGTCTCCACTATTCAGACAAATTGGGTCAAATGTATCCACGGTTCAGATGAGATGTGTCGCCATGATCTGGATACTGAGCACTTGCAGACCTATCTCATAGGACCCACAGCAACTCTCCACCCAGATTTCTCTGCAGAGCAGGGGTGCACTGAATACGTTTGGTAGGTCCATGTGGACCCATCCTATACAACCCACAAATACTTTCATCTGGGTTTCTCCGCGATGGGGCGACCCTAACCCCAGCTGTATACAGTCTGGAGGTTTAGTCCCAAACCAGCTGACAGGTTCCCGTTAATTTTGGATATTTTGGGCACCTTTTCTTACCCGGTCCCTGCACGATCCCCCATTCGGAATTTCCGACGAGGATGAACTCTGCCGCAATTCACTAAGGCTACATTCACACGGACGTATAAAAACGGCCATATACGTACCGTTTTTTTACGGGTTACATACGGCCACATTCATTTCAATGGACAATACGTCCAACCATTTATATTGCCGTTTTTGACACTGGAGTGTACGTACCGTATACTGGCCGTATAAAAATATAGAGCATGTCCTATTTTCTCCCGTATTTCAGTTCTGTATGCCCTTAAAGTCTATGGGCATGTAGAAAATATGGGTTAAATACGTGCTGCATACGGATGAAAAACGTCACGTATATACGGGCTCATACGGCCCGTAAATACAGGACTGGAGAAATCATACGGTCGTGTGAATGTAGCCTTAGATTGTGCACCCGTTATCCTGCAGGTGTCGCTTCCCCGCCAGAGTTCACCTTCTTCCCAGCGCTTGTAAGTGCATGGCTTGCGACACAATTTAAAAGTTAAATCCCGCGCTTGAATCCGAATCAGTCGGATCGTCCCATGGGCCGTCCCCCAATTTGTGTCGCATGAAAGCCGGTGCGATTGCACCAGAATCCTCTTACAAATGGAAATATCCAACGAAAGTGCGGCGCAGGACCCTTAGTAAATGAGCCCCTTTGTCTTTTTCTTCTGTCTTGCTTTTTGCAATAGAAAACAAGACAAAGAAATGGGCAAAAGTTTATCATCTATTAATATGAAAACAAACACGATAATAACAAGGCAAACAGATGCCACATGGATTTGTATTTTGACATGTACAACATGATGTATAGCGGCTATAGCAACAGGGTTCATATGAATCTAGGGCTGCGAGACTGAAGAGGTATGAGAGCTACAGCTATTGAAGAACTACAAGTACCAGCATGAGTCACGTACAGTCTCCTACTGCTGTAGGACTACAAGTACCAGCACACCTAGAGCTCCACTTCCGCAGCACAAGACATGTACAGTCTCCTCCTGCTATAGGACTACAAGTACCAGCACACCTAGAGCTCCACTTCCGCAGCACAAGACATGTACAGTCTCCTGCTGCTGTAGGACTACAAATACCAGCACACCTAGAGCTCCACTTCCGCAGCACAAGACATGTACAGTCTCCTCCTGCTGTAGGACTACAAGTAGCAGACATGTTGTAGTGCCACATCACATGATCACTCCCACAGTGACACTTACAATTTGATCATCCATTCCCCCTGCAGGATGTCCCTCCAGCTGTCGTCAGTGATGTCTATCACGTCCCCTTTCTTAGCCAGCACAGCCGGGAGGAGGGCGAGCAGGAAGCAGTGGACGATGTACAGCGCCATGACACCACCGGCCCCTGGAGCTCACACTGTAAGTGGAAAGTGCAGGGAGGAAGCAGACAGCTCAGGGGGAGGAGCGTACGGCTATTACACACCGCCCATTCCCACCATGTTACGGCTGGCAGGTGCTCAAGAACCAGTATGTCGTCCGGTCAGCGCCATCTTGTGGCTGGCCGATTCACTGAACCGCCTCTTCTTTAGAGAGCAGAGAGAGGAAAGAGAAATGTTCTTTATTTTTAAATTATATGTAGGTGACTTTTTTTTCTCTTAACCTGCTTATACTTCAGATAAAGTGAAATAAATTAAAAAATTACAGGGACATGTAAAGGAAATGTGTAAGTCCCCTTCCACAACAAATATGCTGCATTATACAATATGAATTCTATATGGTGATATAAAGCAGTGATTTTCAACCTTTTTTGAGCCGCGGCACACTTTTTATACTTAGAAAATCCTGGGGCACACCAACAACCAAAATAGCACAAAATGACACTAAAACAGTCATATTATACATATAGTTAATAATATAGATTCTAAATTTATTTTACTCACTCAGTGTGAAACCTGGGCCTGTTTCGATAAACACAAAAGGGATATCCTGGCAGGAATGGTGGAAAGACAAACACGAAGCTCTTCCTCAACAGTTCTCAGTTTCTCCCTGTTTTTAGTATATGGTGCTGATTATTATGTGGCTCATATACTGCAAAATAAAGGGGTACAATGAGAAGTACTATGGCCATGAGGCCAGAGTACAAGTGCCAGCTCATATATTCAGCATATGGGCTGGTACTTGTAGTACTCCAGCCTCATGACTATAGTATTTCTCATTTTACATTTCTCATTGTTATATGCAGTATACTGCTGGAGTACTAAAAGTACCAGCTCATATGCTGAGTATTCTGCCAACTCAGGCAAAAGCTCATATATTCAGCATTATTGGTGGGCATTACCTTGGCGGTGGGCAAATGCAAGAGTCTCTCCGCTCTCAGGATGATGCGCCGGCCTCGGTGACGTCATTTTGTAGCACGAGGTTCAAAGCTTGCGCATGTGTTATTGTACACGTCTCCTACATTGTAAGAAGCCGTGACTGCGCATTGCTGCGCATTGCCGGGAAACAAAACACAGGGGGCACCATAGTTTGGGGAACTTTCCCTGGGGCACACCTGACCATGTGTCGCGGCACACTAGTGTGCCACGGCACACTGGTTGAAAATCACTGATATAAAGGCTTCATATAAAGTGGGGGGAGTCAGTACTGTTTCTTATAAATATGTGTGTACTATGTTATCCTTTGTAAGGTTTAAAATACATTCTATTGACAATATGTTTGCAAAACATGTAACATTTGAAGGGAATGCATTAGCTGGTGTCACCCAGAATGTTCGGAATCCTCCTGACATGTCCTTACAACATTTGTCAATTACATACTCGAGTATAAGCCGAGTATTTCAGCACAAAAAATATGCTGAAAAACCTCACCCCGGCTTATACACGAGTCAATAAAAAGAACAAACAGTGTACTCAACCTGCAGGTCCTCTTCTATACAGCGATGCTCCGGCTCTGTGTAGTCGCAGGGACATTCTGCTATGTACGCCTGCGAGGGAGCCGATGCCAGAACAACGCTGTATTGAAGAAGACCTGCCGGAGTCGGAAGGTTAGTACACTGTTTTTTTTCCTACAGGCATTATATTGGGGGCAGGGGCTGCAGGCTATATACTACAGGAGGTTGGTAGGCTATGTACTACAGGGGGCTGGCAGGCTATATACTACAGGGGCTAGTATACTACAGGGGGCTGGCTGGCTATATACTACAGCGGCTGCAGGCTTTATACTAGGGGGCTGGCAGGCTATATACTAGAGGGGGCTGGCTGGCTATATACTAGAGGGGGCTGGCAGGCTATATACTACAGGGAGCTGGCAGGCTATATACTACAGGGGGCTGGCCATATACTACAAGGGGCTGGCAGGCTATATACTACAGGGGGCTTGTTGGCTATATAATGGGGAGGCTGTGCCAATGCATTTCCCACCCTCGGCTTATACTCAAATGAATAGGTTTTTCCAAAAAATTTGTGTTAAAATTAGGAGTCTCGGCTTATACTCGGGTTGGCTTATACTCAAGTGTATACGGTAATATGATGTAAACCCAGCCTAAGTTTGCCCTGTCCCATGGGACTAGGGACACAGCTTTACATACAGAAAGGTAAACTTTGATCTAACCTGTTAGAAAAAAAGGGGGGGAGGGTTATCTTATACACAGTTGCTGTACCATTGCTATAAAGTGTATCGGCATTCCGAAAAACCTTACTGAAAATAGCTGAAAAAGAGCTGAAAAAAGAATTGTCTTGCCCTATCTCATGACAGTTTCAGTTTAGTCACCGGAAAAACACTATTATCTCAAACAGGCAAGATATTTTGACAGTCTGCACATACCCTGGGTTTCTAGTCATGATTTCATAAACATACCCCAAAGAATGAGGGTAAAATATGATGTTCAGTAGGGATCATATATTTCTCTGCAGCCTGGTAATAAAAGGAGGTTTGTCTGGAATATGTATTATAATATGTGAGCTCATCAATCAGTTTTTATCTGCCGTTTCAGAACACCTCATGCTCATGAATATTGATGTAGTCTGTTTAGAATTTTAAGTGTATTAGATTTTTGATATACTGTACAAAATAAAAGTTATATCCATTTCTAAATTTGACCAGTAGATGGCAGATTTTTATCAGGGAACGTTAAGAAGGACGTATCAACAGATAACACTGGGGGATCTTCATTTTGGTGGCTTAAAAGTTGAAACTGTTTGGTTTGGTCCTGATTCTGGAAATGATGACACCCATCAGCTCTACTTTTGGAGATCTGGCATTGTCACTTTATAAAGTATACACTGCACAAACTAGTCGTTACTCATTATTTACTAAAGAAATTTTGGAAATTAATGTAATATTTGGTAGTGGAAGACTAGAGATTTTCTCGTTTCTGTGATATTCGATGATGAGCCATCATATGTGTATCCCATCGTCCATGGTACCTTTCTTTCATCATACTTATTTCTTGATGGAAACAATCAATGTCTTGTATGCTAGAACTGCTGAAGAGAAATGGAAGCTATTTGAAAAACTCCAGGCATCACAAAAAAAAAGCTCCCCAGTGTAATTGTAAGGCCAGAGACACAAACATAGACGCAAAGGGGCATATTTATCAGGACCTCTGCGCACCGCCAGTGGCGCAGAGGCCCTGAAATAATCGCAAATGCTAGCTTATTGCTAGCTTTTGCGATTATTTTCCCCAATCCGCCACCTTCACGCCAGTGGGGCGTGAAGGGGGGGGGCGCGGCCGGCTGAGCGGGGGGCGCGGCCGGACGGGAGTGGGCCGGCGCGGGGCGTTACTGTCCCCGCGCCTGCACACTCGCTGCTGCCGGCGACTTTTCATAGGCTGCGTTTTTTTCTACGCAGAAGCCTCTTGATGTATCGGGCTGCGAATTCGCAGCGGCAGGGCGATCATACGCTGGCGCTCGTGATAAATATCCCCCAAAATGTTTTTGTGTCCGCTATGGCCGGCATATGATAAATTCCCCCACAGTGTAAACTCCACAGGTTAACACTGCCAGCATATAATGATTTATAAATTTAAAGGGAATCTATTGCTTTCAACAAGCATTATAGGATTTCCAACATGTCTTCATTATGCCTGTTCATTATGTCTATTTAAAGATATTCCTGGTTTAATCCATATGCAAATGGATCAGTTGGTGCACCAGTTCTGTCGTCAGCACTCAGAGCACTACTATTCTGCTTTGATCACTTCCCTCTTCTCCCAGTGTCACCCCATGCCTCTCCCAAGACAAATCTCCTGTATATCTGATGTACAAAGTAGTGGTCCAGGCGGGGATAGCATTTCCCAAGGTGCGAAGGGCACGCCCGGGTGCATAAAACTACCTAATTTGTGTATGGAATAAAATGGCAATTCCTCTCAAACAGGATAATAGAAAGAAATATAAACCAGTATATTTCAGATCCCATTTTCTACAAAATGCTGCCAGCAGATAATAATACTTGAGAAAGAGGTAGACTTCCTTTAAAATCTGTAGCATGTCAATTATTGACATTGACATTCTAACTTTAATTAGGCTCCCATAAAAGGGAGAGATTCTTGCACTAGTGTTCACAGCCTTTAAGTTGTAAGTAGTGAGTTTATAGACAGAAATTTTTATAAAATTATTTAAAATTATTTTTAAAACCTGTGTAATGTTCTGCCACCTAGTGAAAGGGAATGCTATAGATCTAACCCAGTATTTGTGTTTCTTTGAAGGGAACCTGTCATCAGGAAGGTCATTTAACACAATGATAGGTCAAAGTAGCCTCTGGCATGTTGATTTAAAGGAATTCGAGCATCAGGAAGTAGTTCCTGACGGAGGTTCCCCCTCCCCGCACTATCCCTAAACCCTTTTATCTAATTCTTTAGCAGATCTGTCTACCTGCGTGATGTCTTCTGTTCTTCGGGCATGTCACCTGAGCTGTGCACACTTTCCCTGCTGCCGGAGACACACACAAAGAACAGAAGAAATCAAGCAGTTAGGCGGATCTGCTTAAAAAAGGATTAGATAAAAAGGGTTTAGGGATAGTGGAGGGAAGGGGAATCTACCTCGGGAAATACTTTAGATAGATTTCCAGTAGATTTCCTTTAAAAGATGCTTTTGTTGTTCATTTGAATATCTCCACTGCTTTTTTCATTTTTTCTTTAACATTTCCTGGCTCCCTGCCAGCTGTATGTGGTGAGTCCCTCCCAAGGGTAAGCAGTTTAAACAGCACAAGTCGTCTTCTCCTCAATGTCTCCTCCCCTCCTCCTCACTCATCGCCCAATGAAGATCAGGTCGCTAGTTCAGAACGGAGGAAAACGAGCGATTGTAGAGTATAAATTATTGTACCATGTTACACAGCTTTACATATCTTCAAACAGTGCAAAACTCTTAAAACCCTGCAGAAGATTACTGCCAATATGATATGGTATACTGTGCATTGAAAATATATAAATGGAATCTTTGTTTCCTGACACATTCATCTTCAGATGCATCTGGGCCCCTGTGATCTCCATACACATACGGCTAAACATCTCAAATAGTCATCTACCAGCCTAGATTGTGGGCATCAGCTTCTACCCACTGAGAATCCACAGGCAGCTGTGGGAACATAACAATCTGCCCACATAACTGCAATGATCTGCGTTATGGAGCCGGAAAAGTCATAGCCATAAATGGTGCTTTTACTGAACTGAGCAATGGCTTAGAATGTGAATTCCTTCCTGTTGTCTATCATATTTACTCCCACAACTGGCACCAATGGAAGGGAAAGACTTATACTACAGAATTGTTCAGCGTGCAAAGCTATAAAAGCTAATTTTCTGTTTTTCAGAAATCAGTTCCTATTGTCATGCTGGACAACTTTGTTTCATTACCAATAAGCAACCTACTATACGTTGTCCGTCAAAGCAGTAGCTTGTGCTTTCTTAGCTTCTGGTTGGTTATTCCTGTGAATTAATAATAGGAAATCCAGATCTTCTTAGTGAGCTGAATCATAAGGCTCCGCTCAATAAGAAGAGGCGGCTCTTTTGGCTCCTGAACGACTCCCTATTAAATATATAGTAGGGAGCCTCAGTCCAGCCAGTTACCCCACTCCACTTCACTTTTACCCCGATTTAAAAAAAAAATCTGAATCAGGTGATTCTGCACAACTTTCTGTGGCCCTCTATCTGCAGCTCAGACTGCAAAACTGACTCCTGAACCTATACGGTATATATACAGCAGGGACCTAGTTACCCTTTAGCATTTAAAACAGCACAGACTATACAGTTCATATAAATATTTCACAGCTGTTTTTACCCATTACACAACTTGTTACAACATTTTTTACAGCAATCACTTAGTTGGGTTAAAGGACATCTACCACCAGGTAGACCAAGCACACTGACATATTGGTGTGTACCCCCTCTGGCAGGATCCGCTCTTCATTTAACTTCTTATGTCTTTACAAAAACGGCTTTTAACATTATGCAAATGAGCTTGAAGGGCTCCATGCCACATAGGTGTTAATGGAGCCCGGAGCCCCTGAGACTCATTTGCATCATTTGCCTTCTTTTCTTTAATTCGAAGCTGAAAGAACAGCAGAACCTGCCCAGGAGGGCTCACACTAGCATGTAAGTGTGGTTGGTTCACGTTCCTAGATCCTGGGGGTAGATTTCCTTTAAATAAAATAAAGTATTTATAGATTGGGATGTTACAAGCGCATCTATATCAAATATGGGAGGGCATTAGAAGGTACATAGATTTGATTGCATCTATAACACACTACAGCACTATGGTATTGCAGTGTAAAATGAATGTCAGCATAAAGCTGTCAGCCTGTTGTATTACATCCTGCCTCCATCAAAAAGAGGGATTCTTTACTGTAAGAGCAGTGAGACTATGGACCTGGCTGACACAGGGTGTTGGGATAGTTGATACAAGCGTGGCCTGAATGCTTTTTTTGAAAGCAAAAATATTGGGGCACATTTACTTACCCGGTCCTGTCACGATCCCGCGGCGCGTTGTCCGGGTCTGCCGGGATTCACTAAGGTCGTGCGCCCGATATCCACTAGGTGTCGCTGCTGCGCTGAAGTCAGCCGGAGTTCACCTTCTCCATCCCGGTGTATGTAAGTGCTATTCTTGCGTCACAATTTTTTTTTTATTCCGCGTTTTTTCCGAATCCGTCGGGTTTTCTAACGGCCCGCCCCCCATTTCTGTCGCGTGAAAGCCGACGCCGATGCGCCACAATCTGATCGCGTGCCCCAAAAATAGAAATATTTGGGAAACCCGACGAGAATGCGCGATTCGGACCCTTAGTAAATGAGCCCCATTATGTTATGGGAACTAGGTTCTAAAGATGAGATATTGATCAGGGAATTAATTTTTCCCTACTAAAGGCTAAAAGATGTTATGCCTTTTTCTGGAGCAAAAAAGATTGTGTCTTTCTTCTTATCTACTATAATTATGTAGTTTTCTTAGGATTGGATAATAAAGGAAGCATCCTCTTTTAATATATCTGAATGAAGAATGTTTTTCATGTCTGCAATGTCAGTTGTCAGAACTTTGCTAATGTTATGTAGATTACAATTTGCAGATTCAATTTAGGTAACAATAAGAGTGTGAGACACAAAAGGATCTTGGATCTTCGCCCAGACCACCTCAAGATCAATGACACTAGATGACAAGGAGCCCTGAAAACATAATTAACACTGTTGATTATGCTTAACGGTAATGAATATACCTAATAAATGGTATATTATATACATAATAAATATATTCTATTCTTATTTCAGTTTTTGGGATTTATGGTAAAAGCATCATCATAAACTATGTATTTTTCAGTTGTAAGTGAAGTTATCAACCATCTTTCTTTTGCTTTCTTTACATCTCACTTAATCCAATTTTTAAAATGTAGATAAGAAATTTACAAAAATTTGCTCAAGTGGTTGGATACCAGAAAATAATACTAATTATTTAGTTGTCACATTCTCTGTTTACAGAGCTGGTCTGAGAGGTAGACAAAGTTTAAAACCTTGAATGGCCTCTCAGTCATCTCATTAGCCATCTATATAACTATCCTTGGGGCTGGCTTTCTCTGTTATTGATTTTTCTTGTCATTGATTTTGGCCCTTTGATCAGCAGGGAATGGGGAGTACAGAGAATAGAGCACACATGGAAGTAAATAGTCTTCATCCTGTGTATAAGACTACTGTGCTGATCCAACCCCCCTTCTCTTCACTGATCCGACTATATCCTTATAGACAGATGGAGGAGGCTTGCAGAGCAGGCTTATAGATGACATTCTGTGCATACTAAGTTATTTTTTTAAAACTGAGTTGCACTGTGTGTAGGAATATGAGAGCAGACTATAGACTGGACAGTGCAGAAATGATGGAGCTGCTTCTTGTAATCACCAAGCAGAGACACACTGTATACCCCACCCACTCACCCTTTCCTGACCCTCCAGTCCATAGAGTTTCACCCTATGAATTGTTCTTAGCAACCAGAGAGCATGGCAGAAGGTAGAGGTAGGCTGATGGAGGCAGAAAGCAGAGAATTGGCAGAGAAACAACTTTATAAACTTTACAGTAGAGCTTTAATTTCTAGTCACCACCAAATTTCCAAATTTATACAGATGATATGATGGAGTGGACAGCCAATCCCACCCAGCCACTTTTCATATTGGTGAAATGCTCAGAATAAGACATAATTGATTGGTAGCATTCTGACACACTGATCAGTTTTGGCTGGTGGACTTATACAGTGGAAGGCACCAGAAGCAGAAAACTCCACCCCATAAATAGTGGCGGTTCTAGGAAACTGCAACTCTGTTATTTTTATATTCACTTATCCCTGGTGCAGGGCTAGAGCTTTCTGCTTCTGGTTGTGTCTACTGTATAGGTTCTGGTGATTAGTGGATAGGTCATTAGTATAAAATGTAACGTTAACTCATTTGCAGAAATATGTATATAGTGAACTTGACCTCATGATTGTTAAGTGACATTGAATATTATAACAATGTAGGTAAGCGTCAAGTTCATTGGCCCCTTTCCACAATGGGCTCCATATCCATAGTAGTCAATGCTTCAATGGCATTTATACTGTTATAAATAATTAAAATAGTCTGAAATTTAAATTAATTTCCAAGTAATATAATTGTATAGTTATATTGATGTATATAATGCTCCCAAATGCAAACTATGTGCTCGGGGCAATGTAAATATTAATATCACACTTAATTTAACAGCCGTCTCATTTGCATATATAACAACTCTACAAATGAAACAAACAATTTACATAATAAAGTCTTGTGGAGATCCGACACTCATCCTGTATGCCTCAGGTTAATCGAGATTTTGTATGGGAACAAATGGGGCCATAAACATCAGGGAAGGGAATATATTTGGATTCTCTGTTTATATTGGATACAATTACTCGGATGGAATTCTGAAATTCTATTTGTTGCTTAATGCAAACCTGGTCCTGGATGAACTGGTCTCTTGTCAGGAAGAACGGAACCTTAAACTGATAAGTTCTTTCCAAAATTTTACAGTGTTCAGAGAGACCCAAAATTGAAAAAATGGATGTCCTACGAGAACACTGGACAGAAAAATGGTATAAAAAACACTGGACATAAATAAGGTATTCACTTAATTATGGTACAGTAACAATGTTATGAGGTTATAATGTTAGAATAATCTTTGTCTACTGTTGCAAAACTACAACTCCCAGCATGTCTTGGTAGCACTAACACTACACTAACACACTAACTACACTAACAGTTTCTTATGCATACCAGATAAGTGGGCGATGACATCAAAGCCCATAATTCAGTTATTTTTAAAAAATATTAAATATCTGATACTATGGCCCCCATTAATCATGCACTTTCTTCATGCTGCAGAATTGTGGCACAGACAGAATTGTGGCACACATCAGTAAAAAATCTGGCACAAACTCAGACATAGGCTACATTCACACTACAGTATGGGGGGCGTATATACGGCCGACGTATATGCGTCCGATATACGTCCCCCATACACTTTGTGAGACACTGAAGGGGTTAACTGTGGATGGGCGGTATGTTTCCCCTAGGTTTTGCTTCTATGCAAGGCCTTAGTGCTGAAGTGGGTTTGTCCAGCACCTTGGACACAGGTGATGAGTGCAGACTAATTAGGCTGCATAAATGACTCAGCAGAGTGGAGTGGGTTGTCTCTCTGTGGAAGGAGGCTGAGAGGACACAGCCCTGACCTCTGTGTCTGGAGCAGCCACGTGATCCTGGTAAAGTGTGAGTTAGTGGACTCCTTGTATAGTTAGTACCCTGACGGGTAGGTTTTCTTTTGTTTATTCTAATACCTGAATGTAAAGGCTGGTTTATTTTGCTGCAATAAACGCAGGCAAGACCTGTTTGGACTATATACTGGTGTCACTGTCTTGAACTGCATCACAGCACCCCGCTACCACGGTCTCTACCGGGCCAAATCCTCCACATATGGTGGAGGATGCGGGCAGTTCAAAAAGACACACACCTGAAAGGCTTGCTATATCCTGCAACATTGCATGGCCTGGGTGAAAGCAGCAGGCAAAGTGCAGGATAAAGCCAAGATGGAGGACTTTATTAAATACCTGCAAGAGGAGGCCAGAGCTAATCGGCAGCAGCAGCAGGAAGAGTCCCTGGCTAATCGGCAGCTGCAGCAAGCCATGCTCCAGCAGCAGGAGGAGAGGTCCCGACAGCAGCAAGCCATGTTCCAGCAGCAGGAGGAGAGGTCCCGACAGCAGCAAGCCATGCTCCAGCAACAGCAGGAGGAGTCCCGAGCCATGTTCCAGCTGATGATGGAGAAGTTTTCTGGCATTATGGCAGCACCGCAAGCGTCGACTACTGAGGGGTCCCATACTGGTCTACAAGGGTACCCGGTTGTCCAGCGTTCCGCACGGGCTGCAGTACAAAAGGCTTTACAAAAAATGGCGGCGACCGACGACGTGGAGGCGTATCTCACAGTGTTCGAGCGAGTAGCTGAGCGAGAGGAGTTACCGGCTGAGCAGTGGGCAGATGTCCTGGCACCGTTCCTGACCGGCGAGTCGCAGAAGGCTTACTACGACCTGAGTGAAACGGAGGCCCGTGAGTACCCCCAGCTAAAGGCGGAGATTCTGGCTCGTCTTGGGGTCACCGTTCAAGTTCGCTCCAGCCGGGTCCACCAGTGGGCTTACTCAGAAAAATTACCCCCACGCTCCCAAATGTGTGACCTGATCCATCTTGTCCGGAAGTGGCTACAACCAGAGGACTGCACCCCCGCACAGATGGTAGAGAGAGTGGTCCTCGACAAATTCACCCGTTCTCTGCCCTCTCGGCTCCAGCGGTGGGTTGGACAGGCCGGACCCACAAAAGCTGAGGAGCTTGTGTCCCTAGTAGAGAGGTATCGGGCTACGGAGGACCTGCTACTTACCTCTCCGACACGAAGCAGTGCCAGTGACAGGGTCACCAAACCAGCTGGTAAGACTGCTACTGCGGAAAAGGGGAGACATGTCAGGTTGGGAGGGGGTTCATTGGGGGGCGTGGATACCCAGAAACCCAGTGAGGCTCGTGACAGAGGACATGGCCGCATTCAGTGCTGGCGGTGCCATGAAATGGGCCATATTGCTGCCAACTGTCCACTGTCAGTGGAGCCAATGGACTGCAACCAGACCCGGCGAGTGTCACTGTTTGCCCGGCCAGTTCTGGCGGCTGAGTCAGTCACGGATGCAGAACCCCAAGTATGCATGGTCACCATCGGTGGTCACACAGTGGAAGCCTTGCTAGACTCAGGGAGTCTGGTCACCCTGGTGCGGGGAACTTTGGTTGATCCTGGACTATACAGTGGGCGGAGAGTGGGAGTGTTGTGTATACATGGGGACACTCGCGAATATCCCACTGCTGTCATCAACCTACATACCCCTTGTGGTACTGTTACCCATGAAGTGGGGGTGGTGGGGACCCTTTTTCATGAGGCTATTATCGGCAGGGACTTACCGGTGTTTTGGGACCTCTGGAGACGAAGGCCCACCTCAGGTGCTGTGGCAGATAATGGACATCAGGTATGTCCGGCCTTGGCCCCTGAACCCTTTGAGGCCGATGTACCCACACCAGCAGTAGGGGTGACCCCATGTGATGAATTCTCTCCCCTAGAGGTCCTAGCTGGTGAGGTCGAAGGCCACGAAGAGGTGGCCGACATGCTGGACCTTGAGATTTCCCGTGAAAATTTTGGGGCTGCACAGCTACAGGACCCTACCTTGGTTAAGGCACGGGAGAATGTTAAGGTGATAAATGGGGTACTCCAAATACCAGGGGCTGATAAAATATACCCCCGAATGGTGATTATTGGGGAACTGTTGTACAGGGTCGACCAGATGCGGGGTGAGGAGGTTGAGCAACTGGTAGTACCCCAATCTCACCGTAGGCTGGTGCTAGAGTTGGCACACAAACATGTGCTGGGAGGGCACTTAGGTGCTGAGAAGACCCGAGAGAGGATCCTGCAGCGATTTTTCTGGCCCGGGGTGTGGGAGGAGGTAAACCGGTATTGTAGCTCCTGCCCTGAGTGTCAACTTACTGCCCCGGTCTCCCACTTCAGGAGTCCTTTGGTCCCCCTACCAATCATAGAAGTGCCCTTTGAACGGATTGCAATGGATCTGGTTGGCCCCATAGTCAAATCCTCCAGGGGGCACCAATACATCCTAGTTTCCTGGACTACGCTACGCGGTATCCCGAGGCAATTCCGTTGAGGAACACCTCCTCCAAAAATATTGCTAGGGAGCTGTTCCAGGTGTTCTCCCGCACAGGCCTCCCCAAGGAAATCTTGACTGACCAGGGTACCCCATTCATGTCTAGGGTAATGAAGGAGATGTGCAAGTTACTACAGGTAAAACAGCTCCGCACCTCTGTGTATCATCCTCAGACAGATGGCCTGGTCGAGAGGTTTAATAAGACCTTGAAGGGGATGCTTAAGAGGGTGGTCAGCAAAGATGGGAAGGACTGGGATTGTTTGTTGCCCTATTTGATGTTTGCCATACGGGAAGTTCCCCAGTCCTCCACGGGTTTCTCACCCTTTGAGCTGTTATATGGCCGTTCCCCACGTGGGCTTTTGGATGTAGCCAAGGAGACCTGGGAACAGGAGAGGACTCCCCACCGTAGTGTGATAGAACACGTCTCCCTTATGCAGGACCGCATAGCGGCGGTAATGCCCCTTGTAAAGGAGCACATGACAAGGGCACAAGAGGCCCAGTCCAGGGTCTACAATAGGTCAGCCAGACTCAGGACCTTTAACCCAGGCGACAGAGTGCTAGTTCTGGTGCCCACCGTGGAAAGCAAGTTCCTGGCCAAATGGCAAGGACCATATGAGGTCATGGAGAGAGTGGGGAAGGTAACCTACAGGGTATCTCAGCCGGGGAGGAGGAAACCCGAACAGATATACCACGTGAACCTCCTAAAGCCATGGAGGGAAAGAGAGTCCCTGATGGCCATGGGAGTAGAGAAGGCGTCTGTCTCCAAAAAGGGGACACCGGAGGTAGGTGTACCCGATGCCCAGGTGCCTGAAGTACGGATCTCGGAGTCCCTCTCCAGGGCCCAGATTCAGGAAGCGAAGGAGTTTGTGCTCCGAAATATGGATGTGTTCTCTAAGTTACCGGGACGTACTTCAGTCATCAAGCATGACATCATAACAGAACCCCACATCCGGGTACACCAAAAACCCTACCGGGTCCCTGAAGCGCGCCGGCTTGCCATATCCGAAGAAGTCAGGCAGATGTTAGACCTGGGGGTTATCGAGGAATCTAAAAGTGACTGGTCGAGTCCTATTGTGTTGATTCCCAAACCTGATGGTTCCCTACGGTTCTGCAATGATTTTAGGAAGTTGAACGAGGTGTCCAAATTTGACTCTTATCCCATGCCCAGGGTTGACGAGTTGATAGAACGACTTGGACAGGCTAGGTTCTTCTCCACCCTTGACCTGACGAAAGGGTATTGGCAGGTACCCCTAACTGACAGGGCTAAAGAGAAGACCGCTTTTGTTACCCCTGATGGGCTTTTTCAGTACGTGGTACTCCCCTTTGGGCTACATGGGGCTCCCGCCACATTCCAGAGGTTAATGGATCTCGTGCTAAAACCTCACCGGAGTTATGCCTCGGCCTACTTGGATGACATCATAGTCTATAGTAACGACTGGGAGAGTCATCTAGCCAAAGTACAAGCAGTGGTAGACTCCCTGAGGGCAGCAGGGCTGACAGCGAACCCCCAAAAGTGTGCACTGGGTCTGGAAGAGGCCCGTTACCTTGGGTACCGTATTGGGCGAGGGGTCATCAAACCCCAAGTAAATAAAGTAGAGGCGATCCAGCAGTGGCCACGACCTTTGAGCAAGAAGCAAGTGAGGGCTTTTCTGGGCATAGTGGGCTATTATCGCCGATTTATCCCCGATTTTGCGACAATAGCGGCACCCCTGACTGACCTGACTAAGGGTAGCAGGGCGGTGATGGTAAAGTGGACTGAAGAGGCTGAGGGGGCGTTTCAGCGACTTAAGACGGTTTTGTGTGAGGGACCGGTACTGATCACCCCTAACTTCACCAAGAACTTTATTGTACAGACTGACGCTTCTGACGTGGGCTTGGGGGCTGTCCTGTCCCAAGTAGTGGGGGGTGAGGAACATCCTGTAACATTCCTGAGCCGCAAGCTCACACCTCCTGAAAAAAACTACAGTATAGTTGAGAGGGAGTGCTTGGCGATCAAATGGGCTCTGGAATCCCTGAGGTATTACCTGGTAGGGCGGCAGTTTACGCTAGTGACTGATCACTCTCCCCTAACCTGGATGAGTCAGGCCAAGGAGAGGAACGCCAGGGTCACAAGGTGGTTCCTCATGCTCCAGAATTTTAAATTCACGGTGGAACATCGAGCAGGAAAGCTGCATGGGAATGCCGATGCCCTATCCCGTACCCACTGTCTGTTGGCCAAAAGTGTTCGTCCCCACAGGGTCAAACAGAGGGGGAGGGTATGTGAGACACTGAAGGGGTTAACTGTGGATGGGCGGTATGTTTCCCCTAGGTTTTGCTTCTATGCAAGGCCTTAGTGCTGAAGTGGGTTTGTCCAGCACCTTGGACACAGGTGATGAGTGCAGACTAATTAGGCTGCATAAATGACTGAGCAGAGTGGAGTGGGTTGTCTCTCTGTGGAAGGAGGCTGAGAGGACACAGCCCTGACCTCTGTGTCTGGAGCAGCCACGTGATCCTGGTAAAGTGTGAGTTAGTGGACTCCTTGTATAGTTAGTACCCTGACGGGTAGGTTTTCTTTTGTTTATTCTAATACCTGAATGTAAAGGCTGGTTTATTTTGCTGCAATAAACGCAGGCAAGACCTGTTTGGACTATATACTGGTGTCACTGTCTTGAACTGCATCACAGCACCCCGCTACCACGGTCTCTACCGGGCCAAATCCTCCACAACTTCTATGGGCTCGCGGCACCCTACGGCGGAACGTGCGGCACCGTAGCTCTCCGTAGCCCGGGAAAAGATAGGACATGTCCTATCTTTTCCCGTATTACGGCGCCGCGGCCATAGATCGCTATGGAGAGGGGCGGGGGTGAGCTGCCCTCACCTCCTCTCCCTGCGCTGCCGTGTGCCCGCCGTGCTACGGTGCGGCGGGCTCACGGCAGTGTGAATTTAGCCTTAGGCTACATTCACACACATGTATGGGGGACGTATATACGGCTGATATACGTCCCCCATACACTCCTATGGGCTCACGGCCCTGTGCGGGAGCGGTACGGTGCAGCACACGTGCGGCACCGTACCGCTCCGTAGCACGGGAAAAGATAGGACATGTCCTATCTTTTCCCGTGATACGGCGCCGTGCGCTGTATCTTCCTATGGAGAGGGGCGGCGGTGAGCAGCGCTCATCCCCTGCTCCTCTCCGCAGCGCCGATGTATGCCCGCCGTACTACGGTACGGCGGGCATACATCGTGTGAATGTAGCCTAAGCTTTAACACGCCCCTGTAAGTGCACATTTTTTCTGTCTTGTAGGACACAGTGCAGCTGCGACACAAAACTGACGCAGACACTTTATAAAGACATGTGCAAAGTCTGAAAACTGGCACAAACGTTTTAATAAATGTGGGCCATCATATTTATACATCAATGTGTGAAACTGTCAGCAATATCATTTTTGGGTACCAGCTGACATTTTCATTTATTCCGTTTTGGAAACTGTACAAATATGTGAAATGTGAATGTTTGCCTCTTGCAGACTGTAATAGAGATTGCTGAGTAGCAAACAATGGCCATGCCCAGGGGGAAAAAAAATGGCACACACATGTATTGCTGAAGATAACCGTGCGTTTCTGCAGATACCCACTGTGTATATAAAGGGCTAGGAACGCCAGCCCACAGAGTTAAGAAGCCAATCCTTTGTTTTCCCGCACAGGCACTTGTGACAATCTGAGCAATGGCTTTCTTCACTAGGTGCTCAGATCTGTATTCTTTGCTTAATGCTTCTAACATGAACAGTTTAATGTCAAATCCAGCTCTGCTACGTTTCATACTTGCCGTATGGATGGTTATTAATTACATGAATCCACCTTCACATCATTTCACTGGCTTCACACCAGCCTCAGACGTTGCTATGGCAGTCCATCACGTCGTGAGCACCTAGTGGGCCTCTATTCAGCAGTTAATGAAATAGCCGAGTCTGGTAACCATGGTTTTATTTAATTGACCATCACTCATTCTAAAATGGTACTCACACGATGCAAGGGTCCCCCGAATGAAGCCCAGAGATTGATGGCATCACACTTATCTGATTGTGGTTTTATTGAAGAGAAAATTATATTACCACACACATTTATTAACAGGAATCAAAGATTTCATGTAACATTCAATGGGGAGGGGGTTGTTTTTCAACAGAAGTGGTAAATAAGACCTGGAGTGCTTTCCTACAGCACACTGAATAACAAAACTTTTAATTTAGTGCTCATTTCTCCCAAATCAATGCTTGGAAGATTCACCATTTACTCTAAAGCTAGATGCAACCAGCACGTGGCTTCATACAGGACACAACGGCACTGTGAACTGTTTGCGTCTTGTGTGTCATTAGTAGGTGAGCGCTACTCACTTACTGATTGGTAATAATATTAAGACAAGAATAGTACCTACCTTATGTTTTGGTGCCCAGACGGTTGGCTTATGCACTGGACTGTGGAATCCAAGGCCTTGTGCATGAGCCCATATAAGTGAATGGGGACCTGTGCAAGCTGTAGAAAGCAAATATCCTCAAATCCTAGTCGTGTGCGTGACCCCTAATTAAATATTAGGAAATCCCCATGCGATTAATATATAATCTAGATTATTAGAACATGTTCACATTTTTATCATGGACGCCGCTATTATTGGGTTATATTTAAATGGGGACACTGATGGACCCAAATGATCGTTTCCATCACCAATACCTCTTATTTGATTGTATAAATTGCACAAAAATTTTGCTTCTAAATATTGGAACAATTTTGGACCACATTGGCACCTCTAAAGTCATGTCCCATGAAGACATAACCACTCCCTCTTAATCACCTGCTTGTCTGAAATAAAAGGGTACGAGACACATCATATATGGGGAGTATGTTACATGTGGACCATTTTAGGCAGTTTTGCGCAATCAGGTTAGTAAATTTCCCCTTGTATTACACTTATAAATCTTTTAATGAGAATCATGTTATTCATTTTTTCCCCTGTAGTTTTGATCAAGTTTTTTTTATATTTCACAGCTCCAATTTATCAAGCCATTCTGTTTTGACCCCCTCCTCCTTTACTAGAAATTCATCAAAATCAGCACTTAAAGCCAATATCTCTGTTTTACCACTGATCAATATCTGATTGAGCTTTCACATAATCAATGGCTATAATTCTTACAAGGAAAACAGATGGAGGTTTAATGAATTTTGTCCCTATCTGCTGACTCCCCATCGGTAAACAGTTAGTGCCAGAGATCATGGGAAAAGTAGCGACCCAATCTATATATATAGCAAAGTACCAGCAGTCTAGAATCAACAGACCGGCGGATGCCAAATAATCAATTGCTGCAAAAGATTGCTTTATAGCTGCCACCTCCAGACAAACTATGATTGGAGCTTGTGTAAATTTTAGAATTCACCCCACAAATGCCCAAGTAATCTATTGTTTATTCAAAGTAGTTGTAAGGTAATTAGTTGCTTGTGAGCATGGTAAGCTATTCTAGCGGCAGAACATCATACTTTACATGTGACAGTAAGTATCAGGTGTTTCTGGCTAAGCTGCCACCAAATATGTAACAACATCTGCTCTTCGATAAAGATATCAGTTTGTTAAAGAGGCTGTTACTTTCCAATTAAGGGACATACAACATTGATGTCGGCATGTGCTGTGTGTATGCGGTATGTAAATATATGCAAATGAGGGCAGTTTAGATATTTTTTTCTTTTATGTAGATCTTACTCCTTTTTACACAGTTGGTCTTTGATGAGTTTTAAATGAACATAAATGTTATTATCGCAAAGAAATTTAGATTTAGGAGCACAGCTAAAGAGTCAAGTAATACCAGATGAGCCTGCATGTTGTAACCAACACAAGATGGGTCAGGATAATGGGGCACATTTACTTACCTGTCTGAGGAGTTCACCCGAAGTGCACAATTTTAAAGTTAAATCCTGTGCTCAGTCCGAATTTGTCAGATCGTCCGACGGCCCGCCCCCCCCCATTTCTGTTGCATAAAAGCTGCCACAATTGCGCCAAAATCCAATCGCGTGCGACACAATCCCCTTCTAAATACCCGTCCCAGCGGCGCAAATCCCGAAAACGTCGGGAAGTCCGACGGAAATGCGATCCACAGACCCTTAGTAAATAAGCCCCAATGTTTTGAATTTAATCACTTTGGTGCAAATATTATTCCTTAAAATTAATATCTATGAAGTGGTAACATGAAATCATGCATACAAATTCATTTGAGGCAGTAGCAGTAGTTTGTGTATACAGGAACAAGAATTTAAGACACTTGTTGACCCAAACTACAACATACTATAGCTCCTTTCTCTATCTTTACTTGATTTTTGTATACTGTTCCCATATTCATAAATTATACTGTTTAATATCTTCTTACTCCACCTGGTTAAATAAGGAAGGGGAGGCAGGGCAACCAGAGCCGCCCCTAGGTAGATATAAAGGATTGCTGCACTCAGCTCCTGCCGTCCATGTAAAGGATCTCTTCTAGAGATGAGCGAGCACTAAAATGCTCGGGTACTCGTTATTCGAGACGAACTTTTCCCGATGCTCGAGTGCTCGTCTCGAATAACGAGCCCCATTGAAGTCAATGGGAGACTCGAGCATTTTTCAAGGGGACCAAGGCTCTGCACAGGGAAGCTTGGCCAAACACCTGGGAACCTCAGAAAAGGATGGAAACACCACGGAAATGGACAGGAAACAGCAGGGGCAGCATGCATGGATGCCTCTGAGGCTGCTTAATCGCACCATTATGCCAAAATTATGGGCAACAGCATGGCCATGACAGAGTGACAGAATGAAGCTAGATAGCATCTAAAACATCCAATAATTGACCCTGACACTATAGGGGACGGCATGCAGAGGCAGCGGCAGCAGGCTAGAGAGTGTCATGGCGACATACCCTAAATGGACTCAGGCTTCAAACCGATGGGTGGCAGAGAGGAACCAAAGGAGGTGAGCAAGAAGCGCTCAAATAATATCGGTACATGATAAAAGTTTGCCAGTATATTTTGTGGATTACACAGCAGGGTGGCGACAAAGTTAACATGGAAGCCATGAAAACAACCCAAAATTCTGCCTGACACAGCTCGTTTGATAAGGGGACCATGTATGGAGGCAGTGAACTAGTAGTAGATTAAAGGTGCTGCAGTTAAAACTATGTTAGTTGGATCTTGGCATGGAGCTGGCGCTCCGCTGCCAGGCGAGCTTTCGCCAATCCAAGCCCCTGTCTCTAGGCTACTCCCCAAACAGCACTTCTAAGAACCTTTTGTATAAGATCAAGTGTAGTAGCGTTCTTATAAGTTTGGGATATGGCGGGTGAGGGGAATGTAAACAGATGCGCAAGAAGCGCTGAAATAATATCGGTAAATGATAAAAGTTTGCCAGTATATTTGGGGGATTACACAGCAGGGTGGCGACAAAGTTAACAAGTTTGATGTGGAAGCCATGAAAACAACCCAAAATTCTGCCTGACACAGCTCGTTTGATAAGGGGACCATGTATGGAGGCAGTGAAATAGTAGTAGATTAAAGGTGCTGCAGTTAAAACTATGTTAGTTGGATCTTGGCATGGAGCTGGCGCTCCGCTGCCAGGCGAGCTTTCGCCAATCCAAGCCCCTGTCTCTAGGCTACTCCCCAAACAGCACTTCTAAGAACCTTTTGTATAAGATCAAGTGTAGTAGCGTTCTTATAAGTTTGGGATATGGCGGGTGAGGGGAATGTAAACAGATGCGCAAGAAGCGCTGAAATAATATCGGTAAATGATAAAAGTTTGCCAGTATATTTTGGGGATTACACAGCAGGGTGGCGACAAAGTTAACAAGTTTGATGTGGAATGCCCTGTAATAGCTCTTGGGCGGTGTGCCTTTTATCGCCTAGGCTCAGCAGTTTGAGCACCGCCTGCTGTCGCTTAGCGACGGCACTGCTGCTGTGCCTAGAGCTACCGACTGATGGCGCCATGCCCACGGATGGTAATTCGGAGGAGGAGGAGGAGGTGGAGGAGGGGTGGGAGGAGGAGGAGGTATAGTAGGCCTTTGAGACCTGGACCGAGGTAGGCCCCGCAATCCTCGGCGTCGGCAGTATATGACCAGCCCCAGGGTCAGACTCGGTCCCAGCCTGCACCAAGTTAAGTGTAGTAGCGTTCTTATAAGTTTGGGATATGGCGGATGAGGGGAATGTAAACAGATGCGCAAGAAGCGCTGAAATAATATCCCTAAATGGTAAAAGTTTGCCAGTATATTTTGTGGATAACACAGCAGGGTGGCGACAAAGTTAACAACTTTGATGTGGAATCCATGAAAACAACCCAAATTTGTGCCTGACACACCTCGTTTGATAAGGGGACGATGTATGGAGGCAGCTATATGGACGACTTTTGGAGGTAGCAATGGAGACAACGTGTGGAGGCTGCTATGGAGACAATTTAATTTGGATAGTGCCTGTATGTGGCAGTCCAAAAAAGTTTTCAAACCAGAGGAGCAGGTAGGTGGCCCTCCAGAAAAAATGGAATAGATTGAGTGCCTGTATGTGGCAGTCCAAAAAAGTTTTCAAACCAGAGGAGCAGGTAGGTGGCCCTCCAGAAAAATGAAATAGATTGAGTGCCTGTATGTGGCAGTCCAAAAAAGTTTTCAAACCAGAGGAGCAGGTAGGTGGCCCTCCAGAAAAATGAAATAGATTGAGTGCCTGTATGTGGCAGTCCAAAAAAGTTTTCAAACCAGAGGAGCAGGTAGGTGGCCCTCCAGAAAAATTGAATAGATTGAGTGCCTGTATGTGGCACTCCCAAAAATTGTTTAAAACAGAGGACCGGGTAGGTGGCCCTCCAGAAAAATTAAATGCATAAAGTACTATAGCTAGAGCCAGTGGGCCCTGTCAAAAAATAGCCAGTTTCCTCTGCTTTAGTGTACAAAGAGGAGGAGAAGGAGGAAAATGAGGAGGAGGAGGAGTGCATACATTATTCAGGTTGAGCTTCCTTCACCTGGTGGAGATTGGAAATTATGAGAAATCCAGGCTTTATTCATCTTAATAAGCGTCAGCCTGTCAGCGCTGTCAGTCGACAGGCGTGTACGCTTATCGGTGATGATGCCACCAGCTGCACTGAAAACCCGCTCGGACAAGACGCTAGCGGCAGGGCAGGCAAGAACCTCCAAGGCGTACAGCGCCAGTTCGTGCCACATGTCCAGCTTTGAAACCCAGTAGTTGTAGGGAGCTGTGTGATCATTTAGGACGATGGTATGGTCAGCTACGTACTCCCTCACCATCTTTCTGTAAAGATCAGCCCTACTCTGGGGACAGGTGACAGTGTCTTGCTGGGGTGACATAAAGCTGGCAAAAGCCTTGTAAAGCGTACCCTTGCCAGTGCTGGACAAGCTGCCTGCTCGCCTACTCTCCCTCGCTACTTGTCCCGCAGAACTACGCACTCTGCCGCTAGCGCTGTCAGAAGGGAAATACTGTTTCAGCTTGTGCACCAGGGCCTGCTGGTATTCATGCATTCTCACACTCCTTTCCTCTCCAGGGATGAGAGTGGAAAGATTTTGCTTGTACCGTGGGTCCAGGATAGTGAATACCCAGTAATCGGTGCTGGAATAAATTCTTTGAACGCGAGGGTCACGGGATAGGCAGCCTAGCATGAAATCTGCCATATGCGCCAGAGTCCCAACGCGCAAGAATTCACTCCCCTC